>NC_132867.1:13070833-13376916 GCF_048164855.1 Canis lupus baileyi
ATACCTGTGAGTGGCTTGTAGGAGGGTAAGATTTAGTCTGAAGCACAAGTCTATTTGATCATTTCAGATAGAGAAAGCTTGAGGCAAAAATAATATGAACAACATTCGGGGAAACACGAGGAATGGGCAAAGAGATGGTCACGTGTGGAAGTAGAGGGAGAAGGATGAAATATAGGTTGGGTTATATGATGGGGAGCTTTAAATGCCTGGCTAAGTAATTAGTTATTTATTCCAAGCAATAGGATATGATTGTTTTACAACAGGGGGAGTAGCCATAACTCTAGCAGTAGTGTGGAGTATTGATTGGAGAGAGAGGCCAGTTAGGTGACCATTGCAGTATGGGAACAAGAAGTTAAGAGGGTCAGTGTTAAGTTAGCAGTAGGAACAAAAAACAAGACTATGCAAGAGACATTTTGAAGATGATTCAAATTTTCTAAGTACTCAGAATCCCTCATAGGCCAAACACATATAGGAGTGTTTACTGTAATGATGTTATAAGGAGAACGTATTGTGTTAGGAATGAAACATCATTCACAGGAAGAGAAATAGTATGAGAACTTGCCATTAAAATAAGCAATTTCAAAAACTGGATCAAAAAAAAAAAAAAAACAAAAAAAAAAACAAAAAAAAACAAAAACTGGATCAAATTGCCTGTGTGTGTAGGTAGGGATAATGGGATGTATGTAAAGTGGAAAAAAATGTTGTTAGTTTATTACACATTATGATGCTTTGGAAAATTTTCAACCTCTTAAGAATATCAGGGCAAAAATAATTTCAAATGTTATAATGAAGTATATCTTTTACATATATGAAGTGGTTCTCTATTAAACAGAATATTCTAAATTATTTTCCTTAAAAGTGCAGGATTAAGATGTGTTCAAAAGGCTAATTGCTTCAATGATAATGATGTTTGACAATATGTGCATCTAATAATTAAATTGTCCCTTGCGTCTATATTTTAGAAGCACAAAGGTTTACACATCTTTCTAAGGGGCTAATGAAACCGATCTAGGAGTTTTTATATTTCAACTTTTATTGCTCAATTTTATGGTTAGATATATTTTATGGAATGCATTGCCCTTTGGATCAATACTGTGTTTACAACATTAATCTAATAAATAATGAAAATAACCATTAAACAAGGCAACCATATTAAGCAATTTATAAATAACCATTTTAAATCTGTAGTTGAATAATTGATCATGGTGTAAACTGCATTTTGCCTTAAAAAAATACTATATCCCCAGAAAAGATAGTGGTTCTCATAAAACAAAATATGTGTGTTTGTCAAGATATTTATTATGTAAAATGTTTGCATGAATTTTAGGATGTAAAGGATTAAAGGCATTACTGACTTTCACTGATATGCAACCTATATTGGAGGCTTGTATATTCTCAGGCATTTTAGAAGAATCCAATTTATAAAAATGAAACAAATGACTTGAAAATTTGCATATTTCTGAACATTTTCTGATTCTTGTACCTAAAATAAATAAGAACTTAAGCATGCGGAAAAAGTTCTAATTCATAGGAAAAGACTCAACATTATATTTGTTCCTTTATAAGATTATTATATTAAACATCACAGCCAATTAAAAATGCTGCTAACCATCCCATCAGGTAGAATGAATAGTGTAAGAGAAAAATAAGTGTCTCCCTCCATCTCTCTAATACATATATATCTAATATAATGTATGATATGTTAAATACTATATATTACATTATAATTGTATATATAATTTTAAATTTCTCAAATTATGTTTTCCTACCCTTCTGGTTCCTGAAGAATATTGTTTTTTTCCACAGTGATTTTAAAGTTAAAAATATGTTCTATATAATTGTATACAGTCCCCCAAACAGTCCCTCAAATGGAAACAGATTTAGGCATTTTTATTGTATACACATTACTAAATATCTGGAAACATCTGGGTCACTGACTAAATATTTCTCTTTCCAACCAGGTGTCTGTGCTATAGTAATCCTTGTTTAAAATTCATTAACATCTGCATTACTGATTGAGTATAAGCATTGAGTTTCTGGAGACAAATGATGGTAGAAATATAATTTAATTCCAGGTATTTATTTATTCTCTTGTATACTCCCTTTTGCCTTGTGACTTTTCCTTCTCAGATTTGGCCCTTAGAGCCACCACTGCCAGGAGGTAGAGGATGGAATTGTCAACAGAACAAAGGTGGCACATTTCTACCTTAAGCTTAAGCTTCTACCTTTTAAGCTTACCCTTTAAGCTGGGTCAGCAAGGACCAGCCTGTCTCGCTCCCTCCCCATTTAATGGAAAATAGCTTCTGTTTCGGGAAGGAGAGACTATTAGGGTTAAGGGCAGACATCCTATGTCTCCAAGAGCCATCTTTACTCATAGGTTAATTCTGAAGGAGAGGATGAAAAGATAGTATCTTCTTTAAACTGAGGGACCAGAAAGTTAAGAGAATTGGTGCTCCATTTCCTAGATGGGGATAGACTAAGGAGATGATATGCTTCAGAGGAAAGTGCCAAGTTGTTATGGTACATTAGCTACAGAGTAGAAAGATGCTGCTAGGGTCTGAATATTTGTGTCTCCCCACATTTATATGTGAAATCTAAACCCCAAGGTGATGGTATTTGGAGGTGGACATTTGCTAGGTGATTATGAAGGGTGAGGGCATATGATGCCCTCATGAATGGAATTAGTGCCCTTATATAAGTGGCCTGAGAAAGCTAGCTTGTCTCTCCAACTATTTGAGGATAGAGTGATAAGTCAGCAGTCTGCAGGTGGGGGAGGGCCTTCACTAGAATGTGACTGTGTAGGCACCCTTATCTGGTACTTCTAGCCCCAGAGCTGTGAGAAATAAATTTTGTTTTTTATAAGCCATTTGGTTTACATTATTTTGTTATAGCAGCCTGAATGGGCTAAGATCAGTGTCATGGCAGAGATAGACACAAGAGAGTCAGAGACAATCCCCTTGAGTTTTCTGTTGTCCAGAATGACAGGGGAGATCACTACATTGTTCTTACAAGCAACAGTCCCACCAGAGACTGGCTCACTCTCAGCCAATCCCTCACCTATCTATGACTAAACACTAGTTGCATGCATTTTCTTACTTTCTTCTCAAACTTAACAGCTTAACACCAGCCCTGGGAAACTCTTGAGTAAGTTCAAGTTTTATAGCTGAAATAACTTAGATATCTCTGAAGTTTTCTGAATTTTTCCAGTAGTAGCTGGGAAAAACATTAGACAGAATGGGGTTTAAGTTAAACTTTTAAGTTTCTTTGTAGAATAAATGAAGACTTTTATAAATTGACATGCCTGTTACTACTACAAGTTTCACATCTTATGTCAAATATATTCAATATTGCATAAAATTTTTATCTTTGTATTATCTGATGCACAAATTTATCTGAAAAGAGTCTAAATACTGTTAAATATTTTTGCACACAGTTCCTTGTTCCCTACAAATTTTGTGAACTTACGTCATTGATAAACTCAATGAGGATAGAGTCAATGTGGATCTTTGGAGAACAATTGAGTTTTATGTAGAGATTTGACCTAGAGCAGGTTACCTTGGTCTTCTGAGCCTATAGCAAAAGGATATATCAATATTTACCTTATGTGGTTGCTGCAAAATTAAGTAATACATAGAACAAGCTGCTTAATGCTTCCTTTTTACCTCCTTATAATCAGAACTTGAATTCATAAGATCACCTAGTATAGAGTGCTTTGCAAGCGATTGGTATTTGACAAAATTGTTGGGTAAATTGCAGCAATGCAGCTCTTCCTAGTATAGTGTAGACACTGCTACTTCTTTCATCTAGTCATCTTACTTTATTTTCACCTCCTGCCACAGCCAACTTTGAGACATTTGCTTATCTGCTCATGCCGTGGTGGACTTTCCCCTTCAAGGCTTTGTTAAATATGCTAAGCCTTCCTACCCTATCTAAGACTCTGAAACAAAATTAAAATTGTTAAAGTGGGACATCAATACATTCACCTCACCTCATGCTGTTCCCTTTGGAAATCCCTTACTCACTCTCTCTTCTACTTTCATATGTTCTATTTCAGAAGAGTCCATTCATTTATTATGCTTACAGAAATAATCAAGTGTGGTACAAAGAAAAATAAGTATCTTCTATCACGTAAAATATTTTAAATATATACCAAAAATTTTCATCTCATCTAAAATTGACAAAAAGCCAAAAGCACATCATGTTTAACTTTGGATAATAAATATGATTACTTCATTGCTAATGAGGCTAGTGAGTTATCTACATAAATAATGTTCCAGAGATCTAGTTAGAAAGTAGTTATGACCTAATGAGGGTGTGGTATGATTTTCTGGCTTAAAATCATTCCAAAGCTAAAGTTCTGTGCAAAACCAAAAGCAGGACTCAACAAATAATTAATAAAAGCATTATCCTCTGATTTATGACAACAAATACGATTGCTCATGCGATTCTGCTGCAACCTTCCAGTCTCCTAGCATAAAGCAATGGCACCTACTTGAATTATGAGCTAAGTCCTTGCAAGTCTCCTTCAGTCCTTTGTCCCTGTCAGGAGTTTCAACATGTAGTGCCTAACAACTTATTTACGAACAGAGAGCAAACACTTTTTCACACACTTACTCTTTCCTCACATGGATTGAGGACAAGTCGTAACACCTCTCTGGAACATGAAGCACTTTTAAAAATAACCAGCTGCACAAGCATAGCTTCTGTTCTCTGAAAATAGATATATACGTAAGATGCATATTTGTAATGCAAATATGAAAAGTGAAGACAAAATAGGAATTATAATAAACTTCATTTTTTAATAATGCCCAAGAAAATCTTAATTATGTAGCTCAAATTTTGCTTTTTTCCTGGGAATAAGACAAAATCTTGGGACCATCTATGAATAGCATAGAGGTTTTGTTCTTAAATCCTTATTATCCTTCTAACGGGAAAACTGCGTCTTTGAGATCCTTTAAATATGTTTTTCTCTAATAGAACTATGAGAACCCTTTGTTCATTTTTCTCTAGTCTTCAAAAAGTACCTCAAGAGAGTCTTTTAGAGGAAATTGGGTTTACAATCATAAAACCAATTCTGTCAAAACACAAATGTTTTTTTAAAAAATCATTCTTGTATAGGTCTCTCTGAAAGAACTTCCCATTTGGCATGTTTGAGGGCAATTAGGGATGATTGCCTTTACTATTTGCTGTCTATGGATTTGGACTTTAAACCAGTTTTGCAATCCAACCAAAATTCTATGTAATGCTATGTGCATTTTTTGGGGGGAAGGAGTGTGAGTTGTTAGGGGGGAGTGAGTATGAACTGTGGGTACTGTGTCCTTTTTATGGTTCACTCTCTAGGAGTTCTGTCTGAACAGATTAGGGAACTGTCAATTCCACCTCCTTGGACAACCCTGCAGGACCCCCACTTAGCTGCCTGGGGTACAATCTTTCAAAGCTTTACAAGGACCTCAGGAACATTTCACTGTTGTTTTTAACAGGAAAATTTAAGTCAGATGGGATGATCCTGTTCTAATTCCATGGCAGTTTTTAGGATAAAGTAGACTCTATTAGCATCATCTGATTTTGGATAGTAAAATTTCTGTGTTCTTTTTTCACTACAGCTTATTGAAGTCAAGCCATTGTTCCTCTTGTTGATCACATCTATCACCCACTATGGTGAGAAATTAATTTCCATTCTGTATTCAATATTAAAAAGATACACTAACTTTCAGGTTTTCTAAGTAACTGAAATCCTGCTCGCCACCCACACTCTTGAAAGGAACAGAATAAACTTGACCTTTTTTTCCAGGCTAAAAGTTTCTTTCATAATAATTCGTTAATTATTTTCTTGGATTTTTAGAAGAGGAAATGAGACTGAAGAGAAAAAGGAATTATACTGGTGGAGGGAGAGAATGGCAAATAAAGTTTAAAGACATGTAAAGCTGCATATGGTTATTATTTTAAACTTGGCAGAACAGTTTGTGGATGTTAAATGGAGCACCAGAATTCATGTCTGTCACAGACAAGAGTGATTCTGTTTTTCTTTGAAATTGTGTGTGTGTGCTTAATTTTGTAAACATGAACAACTTAGTTTACTGAATAATAGAAAAAGGTAACACATTTCAATTTGTTGAGATCACGTGCTACTCAGGAGAAGTATTTTGTGTTATCAACCTCATGTTTTCAGTCCCCACCCTGGTGCTCCAGGAATGGTGGTGACTTATTAAACGTTTGTTAAATGAAAGAATGCAAAGAGCTAAACATGTACATATTTTAGAGACTTTAAATAATAAGTATTGATTCAAAAATTGTTTCTTTTGTGATATAATTTTTTAGTCCTTTGGTATTTGTGATATATATTTTTCTATGATTTCCAAATTTAATCTCTTATGAACTATAGTATGTTTTCTGTAGATGTTCCTTACTGATAAATATTTAACTATATATTTTTATTCCAGTGCTCTCAACTGATGCAGAGAGCATTTCTGATGATATTCAAAGAATGGTTCTAGGGACATGTTTGTGCTAAAAGCTGGAAACTGAGCCCAGGAATTCAGCAGAGTCATTTCTTATCTTTGCTATGCATATATTTGGACATTTCACCAACCTCATTGGTCCTATCTATTGAACATATCCAAGCAAATTACAGCTTGGGGACATTTCACTTGAATATGTTTAGAGGATCTAAGAAAAATATTATCAAACCCTGGGATTTGAATTCCAATGACTCACTAATAGTGTCTAGTGTCTATAACTTGGCTCTCAATAGAAACCTCTGCTAGCTACCAGGCATGTTTGTTTTTAGTTGAGAGCCTTGTTTCTTTATCAGGATATTTGAATATAAACCAGAAAACCAAAAGCCTTATCTTCTTAAGTTGTTTGCTGAACTAGAAGATGTTACATACCAATGGACATCAAAGTGTAAGGGCAAACAGCTTTCTGTAAATGAAAATCCTCATTAAAATAAAAATGGAATTGAAGAGAGTTTAGAAATTGTACTTTAGAACAGTTAGGTTATCTCAAGAAATACTGGTTTGATCTCTGGCCAGTCTCCAAAGTGTCCAAGTAGGAGAGAATATCTGAGTTCTTCTCAACTTGTTCATTTGAATCTTCCTAAATCAGCATGGACAATACTATACATAGCACTACCCCACCTCCCCCAGTTTTTTCTTCTCATGTATTTCCACTTTAGACATTATGATATATTGATTATCTATTGCCACATAATAAATTATTGCTGTAATCAGTGGCTGAAAGCAACAGTAAACATTTATTGCTCACAGTTGCATGGAGTCAAGAATATGAAAGCAACTTGGCTGAGGAATTCTGTTCCAGGGTCACTCATGAGGGTGTAGTCAAAATGTTAGTCTGGCATACAGTCAACGGAAGGCTTAAACGGTGCTGTCAGATTTGGTTCCAAGGAATCTCATTCACATTGCTGGCAAATTGGTGTTGATGTTTGCAGGAGGCCTCATCCTCTTCCCATAGAACTGACCTAAAACTGTTTGAGGATTCATATGGCATGGTATCTGACTTCCTCTAGAGCAAAGAGAGAGAGTCAGGTGGAAGTTATGTTCTTTATGACCTTGCCTGGGAAGTCACATACCATCACTTCTGTCACATTTCGTTTGTTAAAAGGAGTCCTAAGGTCTGGCCTACATTCAAGAGAAGTATAATTAGGCCCCACCTTTTGAATGGAGGAGTGTCAAAAATTTGCAGACCTATTTTAAAACCAGGACAGATGAGTTTCAGCAAATTTTGCTAGTTTTACTTACTAAAAAGCTTCTATAAATCCCCTTCAACTCACCCATTTCCTTTGTCTGACTTCAAGTTCTCAGGAAATCTTCCTTTCTAACCTCTCTCATTTGCTATCTTGCATTCCTTAACACAATTTTGACCATGTGAATCTACTCCTTAAAATTCATAATTTGTTCTCCATGACACAAAGTATAAAACACAGGCATCCTAACGCAGACAGTCCATCATGTCTCCTACTTATGACTTCATTCAAAGCAATTCCTATCTTGGCTTTAAATTTTATATTTTGTTATACTGAACTCCCATAATTTCTCAAACATATACTGGTACTTTGGATACCATTCTCTCTACACCAAAAGTGTCTCTATACCTTTTTATTTTATTTTTTTCTTTTTTAAAAAGATTTTATTCATTTATTCATGAGAGACACATAGAGAGAGAGGCAAAGACCTAGGTAGAGGGAGAAGCAGGCTCCATGCAGGGAGCCCGATGTGGGACTTGAACCCAGGACCCCAGGATCATGATCTGAGCCAAAGGCAGATGCTCAACGACTGAGCCACCCAGGTGCCCCCATACCTTTTCCTACGAAGGTAAGTGTCTTTGGCTTCATAGGCCTTATGGTCTGTCATGACTACTAAACTCTACTGTAACAATGAGGAAGGACTGTGTTCAAATAAGACTTTATTTACAAACATAGGTGGTAGGCCAGATATGGCCCATGGACCATAGTTTATTGGCCCCTGCACTATACTATTCTCTTCTCAAATAACATATCCCACTTACTTTTCCCAGATAACATTTATTATTGATCCTTTAAGAGTCCTCTCATGTACTGTCCGTACTGTCTCCTTTATGAATTTTTCCAAGTGCTTCTAGGTTGAAATAAGAGCCTTCGTTTTGTAACAGCATGGCAGCCTGTAAGTACTATTATGACTTTATCACATGAACTTGAACTTGCCAACTTTCCAAAAACCTACCTCATTAAACCAGGAGGTCTTTTTTCCTTTTTCCTTTTTGATAATCCCATAGCATCTTTTCTGACTAGTGTATCAAGTTGAATTGAACCAGGTAGGAACTAATGAACAGAAGACTCTTAGGAAAATATAATATAGAAAAGAATTATGTGATAGAACAATTTTACTCTTATTTTTTATATAATATGGTCTGCTATTGTTATTTTTTTGTTAAAAACAGTCTGTTGATATTCCATTTTTTTATATAAATAAAAGCAATAGAGTCTGAGGGAAGATCCAGAGTTGAATGTATCAAATATTTCTTACCTGCAATTTTCTATTATAAAGTAACATACCTCCAGGGAACATGAACCATACCAGTAAGTCTCAACAGTGTCTGTTTATTAGAATTGCATATAGAATTGGTATATGGGTATATGTGCATATGCACACACACACACACACACACACCCTAGAGATTCTCATTCAGTAGCCTTGTAATAGTGCAGAGGACTCTATGATTCCAGAGGAACTATAGGTGATTGTATTACAGAGGGGGTCGAAAATCCTTGAGCTCTGTTTCTGATTTAGCAGTATAAATCTGATGGCAAAATTTAAAATCATATTTCAGATATGACAAGGTAATGGGAAAAAAAATTATGCATGGGAAGAATTAGAATTTTGGGGAGTGACCTTTGGGTATACTGTGCTAAATGATTTTATGGCCTTAAGCACTTTGCTTGAGTGAACTCACCCTGGATCTGCTCATCTTTAAAACGAGATGGTTGGTTAATGTAATTCTTCATATATTTTATTATATCAGTTCTTAACTTGTATATTTTTACAGGTATGTTGCTAAATTTTTATCAACATATATGCTCCAGTTATCTAGTGTTATATAACTAATCACAACAAAATTTAGTGACTTAAAATACTGACAGCATATTTTGCTCACTAATGTGCACTTTGGGCAGGGTTTAGTGGGACAGCTTTGCTCTGATTCACTGTATATTAGTTGAGATGGCTCAGAGACTGGAGTTAGTAACCATTAGAAGCTTCCCTCACTTGCTGTTCTAATTGATGATGATTGTTGGCTGATTCAAGTAGCTAAGGCTATGGCCAGACCTTATATGTGGTCTTTCCATATGGCTGCTTGACTTCCTCACAGCATGGCTGCTGAGTTCCAAGGTCAAGCATTCCAAAAGAGAAGGAATCAAGTAGAAGCTCTTCTGTAATTTGTGACCTAGTATCTGGAGATAAGCTGCATTACTTCCATTGCATTCTATTCATCAAAACAGTCAAAAAGACCTTCCCAATTTCAAGGGGATGGGAAATGACTCTTCCTTGATAAAGGAATGGCAAATTTCTGGAAGCATACACAGGATAAGAAATATTCTTGCAGCCATTTTAAAATACAATTTACTATAACATAAATCTATTTTTACTATAGTTGAATATATTACAGTAAGATTTGAAAGACTATGTAGAGCTTAGTGAATTTTTTGCAAAGCAGTTAGGATAAAATTTGCTCAAATTTAGAGATAAGCATAGCATAACTCTAGTAAGTCACAAGGAAAAATTCATGTTTAATATAGGTATTTAATATAATATGATCAATAGTTGTACTTTGACCATATAAAGAAACATGGCCAAGGCAATAATAATTGTGCTCCAAGAGTGGTATCAGTGACACATTGCAGAAAAAAAAATATGAGAGTTCTTGGCAGAACCTTCTAGCCACCTGCTCCAATATCCACTTTCCCCTTCTTCTATTAGAGAATCTAGACTTTGAGTGGCACATGACTGAATAGAATAAAGATGCTATTTACAAGCCCTCCCTTATAGCTAGGTGTGGCCATGTGGTAAAGTGCTGGCTAAAAGTGTTATGTGCAACATCTGGGAAATGTTTTTAAAGGGAGAAGGACACACCTATCTTGTACCCTCTATGTAGATCTTTCTGATAACTGGAATGTTGCAGCTGTCTCTAGAATAGTCCTGTTGGAACAGGAACCACAACAGTATGGGTGGATCACTGACGATTGTGATGTCATTGTTTCAAAATGGACTGTGCCTTCTCCCCCAGACTTTTTGTGTAGGAGAAAAAAGTGAGGTTGTGTCTTAGTCACTATTTCAGATTTGGTAACATTCAATTGGACCTCATCTTACATGTGATGATAATTGCATTAGAATTATTGCTGATTTTTGGTGTTGTCTTATGTGCCACTAACATTTCTAGTATTAAGTTTCTCAAAGGCCTAAAATCTGTACTGTACAATCACCATGTCTCCTATTATATCTGAGGTTTTCAATCTACACAGTCCAAAGTTGAATGCATTTTGATTATAGCGTTTGAGTGGTTCACTCATAATTTCAAATATATGAAACACAAAGACTCTTTCACAATATTTTGAAGAGAATCACATGAGATAATGTGAAAAACATCTGTATAATTTTCCTAAAATAAGAAATAACCATTATTGTGTGCATGTGATGGTAGCGATTACAGTGATTCATAACTAGTATTCAATTATCTTTCTGAATTGATCACATGGACATTATATTGGAGAACCACATAGTTTCATGAAAGGAGTACTAATGACAGTGGTCATGAACGTATTGTGTTCTCTTTATCACTTTCATTTTTCATCTTTCTGCAGGTAAGATCATCCTCTGGTTACAAGAATAAGTACTTAACTCAGTATCGTTCATGCTATGGCAAGAGGATCTCATGCTTATGACCACAATGATTGTTCCAGAAATAGCCACATGCCGGTGAACCAGGTGGCCCAGTAAAAACACTAACTATGGATTTTAGGTGGGGGGTGGCTAGGCATGGAGAAAATCATTATAACAATGTGCAAATAATCAGCCTCTGGAAGCTACTCATTAGAAAAAGCCCATCAGCAGCAATAGAGAATACAGCTATGTGTAGAGAAAAATCAAAGATGTGAGAGTGTTTATGTGTGTTTATGAGAGAGAAAGAGAAAGACTCCTGATATTTATCAAGTCAGTGGCTCCAGATATTTTTAATCCAGCTTCACTCTTGACTTCCCCAACTGCCTGAGCCAAAACCTAAATTTATTTCACTTTAAACTGCTTGTATTGAGTTTTCACCTCTTGAAATTAAGTGAGTCCTAGCTATGCCAATGAGGAATTAGATAAGATGAGGCCTATTGGGAAATGTTGGGTGAATCTCATATTTGAGGAGCAAAAAGCAATCTGAAATATTATGATTATATTACATGTGTGCATATGTGGGTATACGTGTGTATGAAGACAGATCACACAAAGGGTATAAGCACACCTAGTAAAAGCAATGTTCTCTTTTCCAAATTTAATCTTTGGATTTTACCATATTTTCTATATCTGTTTATTTGCCTTGCTTCTGAAACAACCACACATAAGCCAAACATTTTAATTCCAGTCAGTCAATTGATCCAAAAGCCTTATTTGTGTTATAAGCATTAGTCTTTTTTTTTTTTTTTTTTTTTTTTTTTTTTTTTTTTTTTTTTTTAGCATTAGTCTTCAGGGCTATTAAGGACTAGTTATGTTCCAGGAAGATTTGAGAAGGTGCTCACATTTTCCTGCAAGCCTCACACAGCAAGCATGTAGTTTGGCTTTGAAGATCAAAGTCAGTCTTATCTTTTGATTTTAATCCTTTATTTTTCCAATAAAGCATAATTTAAAAAATTCAGAAACCATTTTAGTTTTGAAACTTTTAAAATACATTTAAAATTGTCTTCTATAAATCAAAGTCGGCCTTTTTCCCTAGTGAATTAGATATTAATGAAGGAGGGCAGATATAGCTATTGTAAAAACAGTCTGTTTTAGATAAGAAGAGAGCAAATATCAACTTCAAAGGCTTCATTTAAGAATTGCATGATTGAAAATCCAAGTGTCAGGATATTTGTCAATATTTTTTTAACATAGCCACCACTTTTTGAAGGGGAAAGAATCTTGCATGCATATGGTCTTCTCTGTTAAGAGACCCTCGTGTGTGTGTATGTGCACACATACATATGTTTATGTATAAATGTGTGTATATATGTAATTGTAAAATATATATTTCTCTTTCACCTTCATAGTTCTGTAAAACAACTGAAAATATTTCCCATTCCTAAAATAAGTAAATTGTCATCCTAGTATACACCTAGATGGACCGGTGATACTCCTAAAATTATTAAATCTAATGTAGACAATTAACCATCTGGATACAGTGTAGTCAAATTAGCCATGTAAAATCCAAAATCTCCATTAAGATTATTATCAGATAACCCATTTTTCCCAATTATCCCATAGTGAGATTGGCTAAGAAATCTCCTCATTCTCTTGTTAATTTCTTCTTCACTTTCTCCTCTTTTCTCACTCTTCTCTGTTTCCTACTTCATCCTCCACCCTTTTAAATTCTGTGTGTTTCCTGTCCCTTGCTCACCACTTTTTCCCTTTCCTGTAGGGATTGAATGTACTACCTCCTAATCAGTTCAGTGAGCTTTCAAAACCTTCTGTGGTAGCTGTAGCTGATGATGGGGCTGAGCTTTCTCCATGAAAGCTTTTCTGCTATTCCCAGAGTTGGTTTCCCATTTACCTTGTCTCACATTCCCGTTCCCAGGGGCTTCACCTTCAGTTCTGTTCCTCAACAGATGCTCATTTCCACTCCCTGGGGAGATCATAGAGCTTGGAGCAGGGAAAAGAACTCCTCCTCACCAAAAAAAAAAAAAAAAGGGTAAATTTTAATAAACTATAGGGAGCTGTTTAGCAAAATCTTGAATTGTTTCTGTACTTTAATTGCCATGTGAAAAGCAAGTGGTTCCTGTCTTGATTAAAGCTATAAATGCATGAAAGTGTGTATTAGTTAGGCTTTCTGATTTGAAATGCAAAGCATGTGTCATTGCCACAAGTGTTTGATATAAATACAAGTCCCGAAAAGTATGCTTAGGAAGTTCTTAACAGTTTTTTCCTAACTATGAGCATTGAGTTTAATTTTTAGTAAGAGATGTGGGTAAGCAGGTGGAATTTCAATGTAGTGGATTTGAAAGAGAATCCAATCCCTATGCTAAATTCAAACATCATTAAAATGGAAACATGCCGCTATGAAGTACAAAGCCAAATACCACCTCACAGTTAAAAGAAATTAGCGTTTGGCACACACTGTATTTATAGCATTCCAAGCTTCTAGAAGCTATGAAAATAAAACATTTTGAGGTTCTGAAAAGGGGATATATAGTCTCTGATTCAAGAAAACTGGAAATAGTAGTATTGATTTGGAAGGTTACTATTTTCTGTTATAATTTCTCCCATTATATATTAAAGAAAACATATTTTTACTGCTTATATATTTTCAAATATTAGTATGAGTGTATTTTGAGGCAACAGTTTCCAGAACATAAATGAGAAGGCTTGTGGAAGACCATGAAGTTTTTACCTCATGAGTAAAGCTGAGTGACTTTTTTCAGTCTCC
The DNA here is from genome assembly GCF_048164855.1 of Canis lupus baileyi. NCBI lineage: Eukaryota > Metazoa > Chordata > Mammalia > Carnivora > Canidae > Canis > Canis lupus. The sequence goes on from NC_132867.1 coordinate 13,084,985, forward strand.
TAAAGATTAAGAGGGGATCAGGGAAACAAGTAGTGAAAAAGTAAAGGTTTGAATATGGAATTTGGGTAAAATCGGTGGAAGGTGAAGGAAAGAGTAAAGTATAAACAGAATGAAGCAAGCCCAGAAGTATAGAGATGAACCTCCAAGTAATTTGGGAAAAAAAAATAAACACTAGATAATGCAAGTTGTTTTCATATGATCACTAGTCAGTCCCCTGAAATATTCTTCAAGAATTATTATATGGCCAAATATATTGGGAAACACTCATTTTGTCTTTTCATTGCAGATTCACAATGTAAAATAACATAGATTTTGAAAATGTCAGTAAAGTTTAGCTCCATGTTCCTAGTGATCTTTGGATTTTACCAGGAGTTCAATTCATTCAAACAAAACAGAGGGATTTGGAAGAAGACTACAATACTGCAATATGAGGATTGGAAGCACACTCCAGCCTCATGGATTCCCATTTAGGTATTTTAGTAACCTACTTCCAGCTTTTCCTAGTGGGAATTCGATGGGCCTAGCTTGGAAAATGTTTATTCCTTTCTCAATCAGCTACAGCTGAATTCACACTGTCTCATGTGGAATCTTCATAAAAAATTTGAAGATAGAGTAATTCCTTCATATTTTCACACTATATTCCCAATACTGTGTTTTAATATCTCCCATCTTAAAAATTTTCTTTACTTTCTATCGTCTCTGACTGCTGATGCATTTATTTTGCAGCCTTCACAAACTCCCTAAATAAGATTTTTACCCTTATTACCCCGCTTTATAACCAGTCATTTATTTTTCACATTGTTCTGGTCTCGATTTCCTTCCTCTCTGAAACTCCACTGAAGCCTCTAGGTCAGCAATAATCTTTATGTCTTGTCTTCATCATAGTCAGTCTCTCAGCAGTGTTTGATACAATTGATCATTTCCTCCTGGAAAAAAAAAACAATCCTCCTTATTATTTGCTTTGATTCCACCATGGTCTCCTTTTTCTGCCGACCTCCTCTTCAATGGCTTTTTCTTCAAATGCTGAAAGGACAATGTCACATCTCTTTAAACTCCTCCTCTGGTATCTCATTCATTCTGATTGTTTTAAATTTTTCTATTTGTTGATTACTCTGGAATCTCTGTCATCCTTACCCTTCCTTAGAGCAATAGATGTCGTGTTACTTGACATCTCCAATAAATATCTGACATTTGAAATTCAGAATGTTCACAATGGAGCTCTTGATTTTACTGCCTTATCCCTGTATCAGCAAATGGTAATAGCGTCCACATAGTAGTTCAAGCCAAAACACCTAGAAGTCATCATGGATTCCTGGACACACGGAGTTCATTAACATTTGTTTCTAAAGAGGTACCAAAACTATTCACTCCTCTCTGTCCCCACTCAGGAGAATACGTGATTCATTTATTGATCTGATCCTCTAGTCTGAGAGTACTCACCCTGCTTTTCTCTTTTGGTTCTAGTTAAATACTACCAAAGAGCAGTTGGTTTCTTTACTGCTTCAATTTATTGAAGTCTAAAAATAATACCTAATACACTTAGATACTGTTATTTTTAGAATCCTGCAGCACACAGTCTGTTAGTCTGTCAGACTGTCGGTGATACATTAACTACTCTTTTGCTATTTTGCTAGTTTATGTAAACTGCTAGTTTCCCCTTCTGGGAAAAATGCTTATTTCTAGGGTTCTAGCAATACCTGAAAATTCAAATATATGCAAAATGTACCAATACTGCCCTCAGTTGTCGCTGAAGTTGGTGTGGCCTTTTTATTTCCTAACCATACGCCACCTATTCTTAATGTTCTGCTCCTTCTCCTTCTCTCATGCATTGCCAATTCTTTTTACTCTACTCTTAAGGAAACTCCTGGTCTTTAATTTGGCTCCCTTTTGCTTATGTGGAATTATTTCTAGAGTATAAGTCTTAAGGCCAATACATTTCTACTTAGGGCTCTTGACCCCAGAGACAGATGTTTTAAAATGAGTAGTTGTAGCTTTATAAGTAAAAGAACAGCTCATAACAACCCTTTAATAAAGGTATCTCGGTATAAAACTGTCAGTGCTTAAGAACCATTTGTATGTACCCTTAGACCCAAGAACATGCATCTTTCTCCATCTTGTAGTAGGGCAGGTGGAGGTAGGGGAGAAGACAAAGGGAAAGAAAGAGTATCTGAGCCAGCAGGCCTATGTGAGCTGGAACAAGTCTCTTAATCACAGAAGGCATGTGAGTTCCATCCTTATTAGAATTATAAGCACTTGCATTCTCTTGGCCTTTTGCAAGAAGGTTTATTTTTACAAACAGAGCACGATTAAATGAGCACATACGATATTATCTAAGAAAACAAATAACTTAAAAATATTGTCCAAATGTACCAAACAGAAACTACTGTGGGGATGTCTGGATGGCTCAGTGGTGGAGCTTCTGCCTTTGGCTCAGCATGATCTCAGAGTCCCAGGATCCAGTCCCGCATTGGGCTCCCTGCATGGAGCCTGCTTCTCCCTCTGCCTGTGTCTCTGCCTCTCTCTGTGTGTCTCTCATGAATAAATAAAATCTTTAAAAAAAAAAAAAACCAACTGTGACTCAAATTGTGTGTTTACTTTTGAGAATAATAATTGAAAAAGGAAAAAAAAAAGACACACAAGACAAAGAAAAGGCCTGTCTACTGAAGATAATAGGTCATGAGGCTGTACTCTATGCAGCTGAAAAGGATCATGTGCTCAGTAGTGAGCTGTAAGCTATATATTCTTACAAAACAAACCCCCCAAAGCTGTAGAATTCTAAGAGAAAACAATTGAGCCCAGATTAGATATTGACAACTTTTCAACTAAGACCTTGATGTCTTTAAACTCATGTGGACTTGGAAGAACTTTCAGAAAAGAATCACTGATTGAAATGCTGAAAAACTTTAGACATTTGAGAGTACATCCCAGTATTCATCAAAAGAGTTTCCCACTAAATCTTTGAGATGATCTTAATAGTATATAACCCTCCTCTCAGAATCGGTGGCTATTTTATAAATATGATTATCAAATGAGGACCAACATGTTTTTATATCAATTCTTTTAGGTAGATTTTTATCTTTCAAATTGGTCAAGAATGCTCCTGAAAAATACTGTGGGTACTCCAAAATAATCACTTTTTTTTTTGCCTGACATTCAACAAAGTTTTCAAAACCATTACAGCTGCATATTGTTGTTGTTTTTTGTTGTTGTTGTTGTTGGTTGGTTTTAGGTGGCCTCTTATTTTTTTAATTTTATTTTTTTAAGATTTTATCTATTTATTCATGAGAGACACAGAGAGAGAAAGCAAGAGAGGCAGAGATATGCGGAGAGGGAGAAGCGGGCTCCATGCAAGGAGCCCGATGTGGGACTCTATCCCTGGACCCCGGGATCATGCTCCAAGCCGAAGGCAGATGCTCAACTGCTGAGCCACCCAGGTGTCCCTTAGCTGGCCTCTTAGAATGCTTGTTAACTTCTCAGTGGAATGAACATCACATTTATTTCCTTAAGAAGGAGAAACAATAAAAACTTAGATTTAAAATTTGCTTTTTTACTTCAGAAAACTTACAAACCTCTAGCCTTATGCAATTGAAGCCTATATGGAAAATTCAAGAGTAATAGAATTGAGATTTTTCTCATGGTTGGAAAAGTTTTTTGAAAGCTATATATGCATATCTAAAGTGAAATGGATAAATGAGACAATTATACATATTAGTTTTCAAAGATTAAAAAAATAACTTGCTCCAATTTTTGAGATTTCTTTTCAACATGTTCAAAAAATTTCCAAGGGCACTCTAATTTTATTCATTGCTACCTACATTGAAACAATTACAGAGCTACAGAGAATTTTCTGCTGTGAGAATTAGGCTATTGTATGTGGTTGAGGACGGCAGTTTGTTAATCTAGGAATGTGCTCCGATTTTCAATTCGCCTTTATTTCTATAGAGATTTGATAGAGTATTCAGTCCTGCCCTGTTGTTCCTCAGGAATATGGGTATCTAATTTAGGCTTTTGGAAACCTCTTCTGGCAATATATCTTTATTTTCATATTTATTCAGGAATAGGGAGAATTTTACAATATCTTCATGTTATGAGGGAAGACCCTAGAGCTCTAAGACAAGTTCATTTATCTATCTCTCTGATCTTTACTTATATGGTAAGTATGAGTAAATTTTATCTCAGATTATTTTTGATCTCTGAGAAGCAGAAGCAGAGGAACACTGGGGATGGCATCACTTAAAAGTCATGCTTGAATACAAATTTTTACAAGCCAGATTTTTTTTTTGGTTTGCGATATAATTGACATTAGTTTAGATGAACAACATAATGATTTGATACACGTGTGTATTGTGAAATTATTACAAGTTTATTTAACATCTATCACCACATATAGTTACAAATTTTTTCTTGCGATGAGAACTCTTATCAACTTTCAAATATACAATATAGTATTATTAACTATATTCACAATGCTGTACATTCTATCCCTAGGACTTACTTATTTGGTAACTAGAAGCCTGTGCCTTTGAACCACCTTCACCCATTTTTGCCCACCCTCACAATCCCTAACCTCTGACAACTACAAATCTGTTCTCTGTATCCCTTCCTTCTCATCTTGTCTCTTCTCATCTCCCCTCTCCTCTTCTCTTTCTCCAGATCCTACATAAAAGTGAAACTATATAATATCTGTCTTTCTCTGATTTGTTTAACTTGGCTTAATTTAATCAAGGTCCATCCATATTGTTTAAACTGGTAAAATTTCCTCCTCTTTTATGGCTGAATGATAGTACATGTGCACCCCCCCACACACACACACATTTATTTATTTATCCATCAGTGGAAACTTAGATTGTTTTCATGTCTTGGATATTGTAAATAATGCCACAGTGAACGTGGGGGTGGATATATCTTTTAGAGTTAGTGTTTTTATTTCCTTCGGATAAATATCTAGAAGTGGAATTGTTGGATCATACGATAATTCTATTTTTAAAATTTTAGGGAACATTCCTACTGCTTTGCATAATAGCTGCACCAATTTATATTCCCACCAACAGTGCACAAAGGTTTCCTTTTCTTCACAATCTTGCCAACATTTGCCATTTCTTGTCTTTTTGATGATGGCTATTCTAACAGGCGTGAGGTGGTATCTTGTTTCGATTTGCATTTTCCTGACGATTAGTGATGTTGAACCTTTTTATTGTACCTGTTGGCCCTCTCTATGTCTTTTTTTGGAAAAATATCTATTTAGACCCTCTGCTCATTTCTTAATCAGATTTTGTTTTGTTTTCACTATTGAATTGCATGAGTTCTTTATATTTTGGATATTAACCCCTTCCTTATCAGATATATGATTTGCAAATATTTTCTCCCATTCTATAGGTTGCCTTTTCATTTTATTGGTAATTTCCTTTGCTGTGCAGAAGCTTTTGTATTTGACGTAATCCTATCAGATTTTTTATCAATATCATATGTGAGAATAACTTCGTGTATATGTAGTCTATAAGAAGAATGGTAAGATGCACAAATCCATAAAATATTACGGAAAAAACTGATTTTGTTTCAAATTAATATTTTATCACTCATTTGTTGTTAGAAGGGCTTTGGATATAAAGGGCTTTGTATACAAATGAAGTGCAACTACTACTATAGTAGTAGATCCTACTATAGGATCACTAAGTATTTTGACATTATATAGTCCTAAGAAATGTAATTGCTCTTTTATACATTAGGTATTTAGACATGGAGACATATCAAGTCCCATTTTTGACTGATTTTAATAAAAATATGGTGTTAGGAGAAGGCCAAACATTTTTGGTGTGGTTAACCTGCCTCCTCTGTTCATGACGGAAAATTGGTATCCAAGTGCCTTACCAGTGAGACAAATACAGAGTACAGGGCTGTTTTATTTGATGTGATCTTCTACCTCAAAGGCTATTAAAAGGATTCATGAGTCTTTGAGAACAACAGTAGTGAGCAGAATCCCTGATCATAAGGGAAAGTAATGGCCTTTTGCCAAATCATGGGGAACTATTAATGAATACTTACAGTTTTCTCAGGGACCTTAGTTTTCTCAGGGTCTTCTACATGTAAAAAGCATTTTTATGTCCTATCTTAACTAGGGAAGGAGAATTTACAATTTGATTTCCAAAAGAAGTTCTGCTTCATGAAGTCTTATTCATAGTCCAGATCCTGTCGATATTATGCTAGTTTCTTAATTTTACCAAAATCTTGTTCTGTGTTAAATGTTTTTTAGTCTTTGTGATGTTTACACCCTCAGATACTTGTAGACAATCATTATCTCCTGCCTTGTTTGGTACTTAGCTCTACTTTAAATATTTAATACCTTTAATCTTCCCTTACAAATTAACCTTAATTTTATTTCAATGGGAAAAGTGTTTGAATATGAACTAGCAGTTTGGGAGTTTATGGAAATTAATGTTATTCAAATATGAGCTTAGGGAAATATTAGACTTTGCAGAGAAAGGGGTCATTCAATTGATTTTAGAGATGATTAAAGAATATGTAATAGATATATACCTTGCTCATTTTAGTTTCAACAACCAGTATTGATGGGATTCAGGACATGCTAACCCCAAAACATGGTTCTTTGATATATTGAATACTTGAACTAAAGAAGTCCAAGAAAGTGGCAGGAGCAGATGGTAGCTCTGACCTTCTTCTCTCTTCACTCTTCTTCCCTAACATAGGCCATTAAAAGATTCATATGAAAAAATGCCATCCCTGTACCCAGAGGAAGGGAACTATCTTATCTCTGAAGACAAAAGGATGCCAAGAAGCAGCCTAATAGGCCTTGCTCAGTTTCCCTTAGTATATTAAAATACCTTATACTTCTGAACCTCTCATATTCCTCCATCGCTATGTACTTTTCATCAAACCTAGCATAAAAATACATAGGTCTAATTGTTTCTTTGGGTCTTTATTTCCTTATGAAACCTCCTATGTCACAGAAAACTTATATTAAATAAATATGTATGCTTTCCATTTCATAACTGGGAAATTGGAAATGTTTAACTGTTTACGTCAACGACCTAGTCTTGTCGCAACTATTTAGGGAACTTTAAGGAAATTTTTATGACAGGTATCTTTAAAGATAAACTTTCCTATTCTTTTTCTTAAAGATTTAATCTAACAATGGTTGAACTGAGTATACGTTCTAGGTTCCTTGTTTCTGTCCTAAAAAGTCTAATGCTCAAAAAGCTTGGTGCATCTCATTTCCTTTCCCATGTTATAAAACTAAGTCTAGTAGTAGAAAGCTTTCTTGCATCTCTTAAGAGAGTTCTATAGTATCTTCCAATTGTGCTCAGAATAAAACTGAAACTTGTTTTCATTATTTACAAAGTCTTCCATAGTCTAACTCTCACAGTTACTCTGTTAAATGAATGAAAGCAAATAAAGACATGGTCTTTTGTCTACGAAGTCTATATACTTAAAGATGTTCTTTTTCAGTTGTGGTAATTGATTACATGGAGTCAAATAAGCTATCCTCACTGAGCTCAGAATTCACTGAGGAAAGGAAAAGGGAATTGGCTTTTATTAAACATCTATTCTCAATAAATATCAGACACTTTTGTATATACATCAAATGACATTATCATTTTTTTAGTTGAGCCAATTGAGAGAGTAATTGGTTTTTCAAAGTTAACAAAGTAAGTAGAAGAGCATGAATTCAAACCAAGATGAGTCTGAAGAACCAAAAACTATAATACTGAAATGTATCACCCTAAAGGTATTGGTCAACATTTATGGTACAAAGTGTATATGTATCCATATTTTTTCAACAAATATCTATTGGATGTCATTTGTCTAATAAGTGTCTGTAAGATACTAGAGATAGAATTGCTAAGCAAATCCAGAAATAGGCCTTCTTATCTGGGAACCGATGGTATAGATATCAGATAATCATGACATTGGCTTTATGTAATATGTCATTAATATAAGAAGTACTCTGAAGGAATGAATTTTGTGTATGTTCTAAAAGGAATTGAGATCAAAGGGTCAGGGAAGGCTTTCCTGAGGTAGTAATAGTTGTCATCAGAAGGATAATAAGAATTACAGATGAAAAACAGGAACTCAAAATGGGTATTTTCAGGAAGAAGGAATAGCATTTTGCAAGAGCTCTTTCATGTTTTGGGGGATAAAAAATAAAGCCACTGAATATAGGTCAGAGGGTAGAGGGGAAAAATCAAAAGATGCAAAAAGAGAAAGTAAATTTGCAGCTGAACTTGTAGATATTTAGGTACTTTCATATAAAGGGAATCGGATCTTCCACTAATGAAACATTTGTTAATTCCTGAAGCAACTAAGCTGAGTTGAAGACAGTTGTATCTTTAATGGACCTAGTATTAAGTACTGTGGATCGGTACAATGTCCCTGCACATACAGCAAAAGGAATAAGTATTTCTCAATTCATTTATTCATTTTTTGATACGTTTTGTATAAAAGTGAATTACTCATTGATCCTCTTTTAAGAAGCTTATGGTTTGGGAGGGAATAATTCTTATGCACATATCTGTGTTCTAAGTTAAAAGTTATAAATGGGGACAAGGAAAGTTGCCAAACCTGGGAAGCTCAGTAGTGGTGGTGGCAGTGGCAGTTGGAAGGTATGGATAGAACTCTGGAGGAGGTGTTAGTTGAATTAGGCCTTAAAGGATTGGTAATATTAAGATATTTGGGGTGACAAAAAATGGCTTTACACTCTGGCTCATAATAGCTAGCTATTATGGGACAGGAGGGCTATCACATGGGTTCCAGATTTGAGAGTTCCTTGAAAAATGGCAAAAAGTAGGGATTACTCCTAAAAGATGGAGATCATCACTGGGAAAAGACATAGGAAAATATATATGTGGTAGAGTTGCAGAAATTAGAATGCTCCTGAGAGAACCATGAGAATCCAGCCAAATGAGATTCCTATCTGGAAATAGGAAGTTGCTTTGTTACAATCAAAAAGCTCAGGGGGCACCTGGGTGGCTTAGTGGTTGAGGTCTGCCTTTGGCTCAGGTCATGATCCTGGGGTCCTGGGATCGAGTCTTGCATAGGGCTCCCCCTAGGGAGCCTGCTTCTCCCTCTGCCTGTGTCTCTGCCTCTGTGTCTCTGATGATTAAATAAATAAAATCTAAAAAAAAGCTTAGAGGCTTACAAAACTATGGATGTTTTGTCTACCTGTCCAACTGTTGGTCATGGAAATGACTCACTACTTCTCTCAGGCCTTGGACATTCTAAGAAGTGAAAAGTGCAGACAGGCATGTTTTATAGTTCTCTTCTGTTAATGCATCTGTCACCTTATCTCGTTATTCACCTTGGGAAAGAAGTGTCTGACATTTCTAACATGAACCTTTAGGCAAACTGCCCTTTTGCCTCTAAAGTTCTCATGATAATATCAATTAGTTACTGTGACAAAGACAGGTGGGAAAGGAGGATTCTAGAATCTGATTGCTTTTTGTGTTCATTCCTTGTGTGAACCACCACCTCTAGATTTTGTCCTCCTGCTTTACTCATAGATTTGCTGTGGTTTGGGTAAACCTCTTTTTATATCAATGTTATTATGGTAAAAGTTGAGCATTTTGACTTCTGATCACGTTCTTTGTAACTATATCCAGTATTTGGTTGTCTCCATTTTTCTGGTTTCTCCATGCATTCACGAAAAGGTACAGATGAATGTCTTAAGTGAATTTCTATCTTTCCTTTCAGTGTTTTTCAGTTTGGAGCAATAAAGCCTCTGTAACTCAAGTGATAGATTCACATATATTGTTTCTTTGTTTCTTCCTTCATTTCTATGCCATGTCATATTTTTAACATATTATTTTATCAAAACTTTTGGAGGTATTATGATGTCTAGAATCTTTTCCTTAGTAATACTTGCTTCATACAAGAAATAATACTTGCTTCATAAACATTTAAAGAGTGTTGCAATACTGTGATAATAAAAATGTGGGAAAAAAACCCTGAGTAGTAGTTACCAATTTGCACTAAATAGTCCTTCAGCATTTTACCAACCACCCACTCTCACCTTTTATTTTTCTTGGTTCACTATAGCTTTTCTATGATACAAATTTTTGTTAACTTATAGCACATTAAAGATTCTAGTAGAAAAACATGTTTCCGAATAAAGCAAGGGTCTTGCTCTTTTGGGAAATACAGACACAAGAAGAATGCAATGGATCCCTTTTGTTTGAAGTCTGTTACTCTTATGGGATCACTTACTGATTCCATCTGCAATTACTTCTTTTTGCTAAATGCCTCCATATATTATCAGAGACAGACTGCTTTTGATACAACTGGAAAATGTGAATTAACTTTTAGTTTTGTGGGTTTTTTTTTTTTCTTTTTCTTATATGCTCACATTAGGTTTCATTCATCCATTCACTTAGCATTTAAGAAACACCCATGTGGGTGGTGGAGCCAGCTGGCACCACTTTACATTCTGGAAGAACTGAGTACATGGGGATCCTGTCAAACACAGAAGACACAACCCCTACATTCAGTTGTTTGGGAGGAACCTATTCTTTCTTGGCATCCTGGATAAGGAAGACCATTGAAGAGGGAAGCTCCCTTTCACTTCAAAGGGTGTTTTGTGCATAGATGAGACTTCCTGAGGGGCAAGTCAAAGAGAAACAGGGCTTGGATTCAAATGACAGTGGGCAAAGCTGAATGTACAGATAAAAAGTCTGATGTTAAAAATATCCCAGCAAGAATAAACAGCATCAGCTGTGTCTCGTTATATAGCCAGAGAAAACTATAGAGGGCAAGATGGGGAAGAAAAGGGAGGATCCAGAAGTGAAATAAACACTGATTAGTATTTGGAATGCACAAGGGATTTACAATCTAAATAGAAGCAAAAGCATTATCTCTGTGCTGCTGGTTTGGGGCACACCCAGAAAGAGGAGAGTGAACTATAATCTCCCTTTGTGTTGATAACCCTTGGAGTACAAGCAAAACCATTACCGAAGTGGCGATATAACTCTTATGGACCAACAAAATATCACAGAGCATTATTTTCTTATTAATTTATGAAGTAGCTTGCAATTGCACCCAATTATTACAAAGAGGCTGTGCGTTAGTTAATTTTTTTTTCAGAAATCTATCATGGTAGGGTTTATTTTCTAAAAATCAAATAGAAATAAGGCATAAATGGACATACACTAGAATTATACATTAAGTAATTTGCCTGAGAAATAAATACTACTATGTGTTAATGGAAAATTATAGATATATATGCCTTGAGCATTTAAAATCCATGCTTAGATAACTGGGCAAGTATGCAAATGTATAAGAAAGAGTTTGAATTCCCTCACAGGGCCCATTTCAACAGTTTTCTAAATTATACTTGGGTGTTTTAGCTTTTATATAGACTTCATACTTTGGGGGCACCTGGGTGGCTCAATCAGTTAAAGTGTCTGTCGTTGGGTCAAGTCATGATTCCAAGGTCCAATAATAGAGCCCTGTAATGGGCTCCCTGTTCAGTGGGGAGTCTGCTTCTCCCTCTCCCTCTGTCCACCTCCCTCCCCAGCTCTGTGTTCTCTGTCTCTCAAATAAATAAAATCAAAAAAAAAAAAAGGACTTTGTAGTTTGTCATTTTCAAGTGAAAGCCTCATTTGCTTTCATATCTGGAATAGATAGTTCTATACTTTAGCCTGAGTTCTAAAGAGCAACTCAAAGATTTTTGTAGAGCTGCCTTCATTCCTTATATTTTCAAGGGATTGAATTTCTATAGCAGCAATGCCAATATTTATAGGTAAGGGCTATTAGATTTTAGATATTTCGAAGAAAAGTGAATTAGGAACTAATGGAGAAGCAAAATAAATATAGCACATTATTAATGCGTAAAAAGAGAAAAGAATGGAGAGATGGCAGCAAACCCAATAAACAAACACATAATTTTGGTAAGCCTCATTGCTACCGCAACTACTAAAATTTAACCATATGCAATTTTACCTCCACAAACTGTAGCAACTATAATGAATATATTTTAAACTATCCAAATCTGAGAGACAGCTATATGCTGAATATAATTTCAATATTTTGAAAACTCCACCCTAACACAACTCATTTCAAGGAAGTAAAACAATACTGCAACTTCATGAAATGTAGCAAATACATGTTAATAAAAATCACAAGTAATTTTTTAGTTTCTATATTAAGCATTTTTAAATATAGCAATATATTTTGCCCAATGCACACATTCTAGAAAAATAAAACCCTACATAATTCTGATACATATTAGTGTCTCATGACAAATGACCACAAACTTAATGATATTTCTTCTCACTTTTAGATGCCAAAGTGTCACTAGGCCAAAATCAAGGTATCAGAATAGCCATAATTATTTCAGAGGCTCTAGAGAATAATCCATCCCTGCTTTTTCTGGCTTCTGGTGCCTCCTGGCTACCATGCTCCAATTTTCAAGGCCAGGCTCTTCAGATCTCTCTCCGCTCCATTTCACATGGTCTTCTCTGTGGGTGAAATCTCATTTTGCCTCCTTATTATAAAGATGCATATATTGCATTTAGGGACCAGCCAAATAACTCAGGATAATCTTCCTAACTCAAGATTTTGAGTCATATTCTTTTTTTTTTTTTGGCCCTCATATGTGGTAACACAAATTCCAGACATTATAGTGGGGCTATTTTTTAGCATACTACAGATATCAGTAGGAAACACTCGATGTAGGGAACAATTTGTGTAATGGTTACTTTTATGTGTTGGCACTATGTTAGGCAGAAAGAATGTAACTACAAAGAATACCATGGTCATCCCTGTTAGAGCTAACCATGCCAGAGTGGCTCATAACTTCCATTTCTCCATGATGTAGGTGGAAAGAACACCTTTAGAGACTAGAGAATGATTAGTAGGAAATTTGAAGGAAAAAGAAGGTTGCAGATAGCTGTTGCAAAAAGTAAAAAGGGAAAGGATTGGGACAGGTAGGATTTGGGGCACTCTTTGAGGATCCAGGTGTTGTAGCCATTAATGTTCATCTTATATTTCCAGCTCTTCAGCCTCTGAGCTCATAGCCACCTTTCATCTTTTGTCCCCCATATAACTATTTCCAGCCAATGAATTGATTAACAGAGGGGCCAAGTGTTACTGCTGGAAGGAAGATTTAGTTGCCAGTGGAAAACCTTCCAGAACTCTTTTCCTCTGTCACAACAATTAACAAATAATTCAAACAGTGGCTGCTTTGTCATGCTGGGTCACAAGTTTGTCATGGAGGAGAATCCCCAGGATAGCACCATAAACTGTAGTGTGAAGGAGTAGTATACTCTTTGCTATAAGCTATATAAACTTTTGTGGCTGTTTCTTACTGTAGTCTGACCTAGCCTATCCTATGTGGTATATCAGATATGGTCAGAAACCAGGACACTCATCAACTGAGTTGTCTAATTTTCTTTGTCTGTTTGCAGCAGCAGACACAGCCCTTGATGGCTGAATTTATTCAGGCTTAGGATGTGCCAGGGAAGGACGGAGGACAGAAAACAAAGTGTAATTAGTTACAAAGCATTTAGCTCTAGCATGATGATGATGTTGTTGAATCTAGCTGCTTTCATAAATAGTAAGAATAACTTCAACTAATTTGGCATAATACTTGAGAGTTTAAAAACCATGAAAACATGGGTGTCTGGGTGGCTCAGTTGGCTAATCATCTCATTCTTGATTTCGGCTTAGGTTCTGATCTCAGGGTCATGAGATCAAGCCCCATGATGGGCTCTGCACTGGGTGTGGAGCCTGCTTCAGATTCTCTCTCTCTGTCTCCCTCTGGCCACCCCACCCCCAACTGGCTCCTATGCATACTTTCTCTGAAACAAACCAAAACCATAAAAACATGCATTATCTCCTTTGATCTTCATATTAACTCGAGTTAGATTTTCCCCCCTCTTTACAACTGAAGAAACTGTGGCATAGGGATGACAAGTAAATTTTATAAAGTTTAATCATTTAATTAGTAAGCAATATTTATAAGCACACACTCGCTGTTATTTACTGTACTAGATGCTAGGGGATGGGGTCATAATGCTGTGAAAAGTCACCAGTAAATCAGACAGGCCTAATATCAGATCTCATGGTATATGTAGCAAAAATTGGGACAATGTTTTTCTGGCTTTGAAGAAAACCTAGTGCTTCTGATTCAGATAGTTTTTTCATTATGTCATGTGTCTCAATACTACAAACCTAAATTCAAGTAGGAAGAAGGGAAGATATAGCCAAAAGCATGGAGATGGGAGAGAATCAGTTCTATCTTGGCCTATTGGATTCTCCTTACTATCAATGGTTTAGAATTCTTTATGGAGCAAATCCATCATTATTCTGTTAGATCTGTGCTATTTAGAAGTGGCATGCAACAGTAGCACAAGGCATTTTTTTCTTTTCAATATAAAAATGAAAAGTCCATAGGAAAACTAAACTGGCAAATATAAGAGCTGGAAAAATCTTTTGCTTCTAGCTTTGTGTTGAATTTAATACCTAAAGCTTCTTGCAAGTCACTAAATTTACTGATAGCAGAAAGAAATGTCTACTACTTACCTTTAAAGTCATTAAGTTAGTTAGGGGTAAGCATTATTAAAAGTTCCTACATGGAGGGATCCCTGGGTGGCGCAGCAGTTTGGCGCCTGCCTTTGGCCCAGGGCACGATCCTGGAGACCTGGGATTGAATCCCACGTCGGGCTCCCGGTGCATGGAGCCTGCTTCTCCCTCTGCCTATGTCTTTGCCTCTCTCTCTCTCTCTCTCTCCTCTATGTGACTATCATAAAGAAAAATTAAAAAAAAAAAAAAAAGGTTCCTACATGGTTGAACTTCTCTAGTCTTTCTTCTATGAGTATTTCTTTTATTACTTCTTATAGAAACTAAAGGTTATTAGAATTATAAAAATGTATTTCCTGAATTTTGTTTAAATTGCTGATGCATTTCATTATGGAGAGGGAATACTCTACCCACAATCTATGCAAACTAACAGCCTCACCACCATCTGGAGGTAATCTGATGAATTGGAAGCACAAGTATTAGGAACTATGTAGTTGGAAATATACATCTTAATGAAATTGATATCTAATTTGAAAGCTGTGCACATTTGGATGTTAATAAGTATAGAGCTCTTCTAGAGAAAATATGGTACTTAAAAAGGGATGAGAGTTTAGGATCCATCTCTGAGAAACTCCATTGAAAAAGTAGTAAGAAGAAGTAGACAGAAGTAGTAAGTACTTTCTAATAAGTAGAAAGATTTAAAAGGGCATTTACAAGAATCTATGTCAAAAAACAGGAGTAAAACACTACTCCCAAAATGAAAATTGAGATTAGATTTTTATTATAATCCTATACTATGGTATCAGAAAAAATATGTGAATATAGGAAACTTATCTCTACACAGTTGCCTTGAAAGTCTTCTCTTAAAAGAAAGCAAGCCCCTTCACCCCTTTTTGGGATGTGAGGGGATTAGGACATAGAAGAGGAAGAACTTGAATACGTAATTGTAGTAGTCATGATTTTCTGGGAAGCAATGATTCTAGGTCGAACTGATTAATTCACTTTGCAAATCTACTATCTATGTAATTGAGATGAAGTTACAATAAGATATTTATAAATACTATAGTTATTCTTTCCTTTGTCTTTTTACATTAATGACCATCTCTGTATCTGTATCTAGAATATATATATATATATATTTTTCTTTTTTAACAGTTTTCCTTAGGAGCAGAAAATGTCAAAAATCAATCAATTGCAGTGTGTTGTTTCCTTATTTTTGTTTTCCCTCTACTCTTCTGACTTCTTAGCTAAGATTCTTGTAAAAGATTAACAAAAGAAAAACAGATATTTATTAACATATATACCTCATGTATACTTGGGAGGTATCCAGGGAAAAATGAGTAATCCTTTGGGCTGCTCTAAGTCACCAGCTTAACAGCTTCTGTTTTCAAAGCTTCTCTTATTTCTGCTGTTTCTCAAATAATCAGCTCAAAATAGTCATATGTCAAAAAAGCATATTTGGGGTGGCATATTCTGCTACCCTTCAAGAATCTATCCTTCATTATATCAACGACAGCATTACATCAATTCATCAATTACATCAAGTAGCATAAAAGATTATCATTACCTGTAATAAGATGTATATTATATGAAAAAGCAAATGTCAAAATGCTCTTAAATATTTATCTATCATTTTAAGTTAAATTTTAAAAGAGAAGAAATAGATGAATGTGTACTGCTAATATTTTAGAATTTCAACATCTGTTCATGTTGTTTCATATCTATTTTTACCTGGTCTTTGGAAACAGATAATGTATATTTCTAATGTCCAATTATTTAGAGACTGCTTTGAAAATATGGGATTTGCCTTAGACCATATATTTACTTTTTTATTATTCCTAACATAATTCCATCCTTAACTCTAGGAAAGTATAAAGCAGGAAGAAATATTACTTTCAATACTAGCCCTCCTCTAATTAAGAAAAAAAAAATCTGAATAAGGATGATTAACTAAAGCAAAACTTTGGTTTGCAAAAAATCCATGGGTTTAATTATCCAGATTTGGGGTTTTCTAAATTCTATTCAAATACTTCATGATCACCTCCCCCTGTCCCCAGGCTAATATCTTTGTTCTACATTTATTCTGTTTTTACATTTTTAACCTCTTCATATGCCAGATGAAATGGCATATGCTCCATACTTTCTCTCACTCAAATGCTTTTAGCATTTCTAAAATATAAGAGGGGTGATATAACATTTTGCTTAACAATATTTATTAATCTATTTCCTTATCTCCCTGTATTTTACTCAAGCAAATGATTTGTTGATTCTTGCCTTAAAGGAGGAATTCAGAGGGATGAAATGTAAACAAAACAAAACAAAACAAAAAACAAACAAACAAACCCCCCCCCATTTTAATACCTTCTCCTCAAAGTATGAAAATATCTCTGAGTATAGATATAGTGGCATTGTGACCAAGAACACAGAAAATAAAAGAATCCTTTCCATTCTTGACCTTCTGCTTTTTCTTTATTATCAAGTGAGGCAAAGAGAAAAGTTGTGCCCAACTGTCTGGCACTGCCTCAAGAAAGGCAGCAAAACTGAAGAAAGAAGTACATTTAGACTAGAATTTCTCAGTCTGGGTACTACTGGGAATTTGGAACAGATCATCCTTTGTTGTGGGAGATCGTCCTGTGAATTATAGGTTGATCAGTGGCAATCCTCACCTCTTCCCAATAAATTGTCAATAGCACCCTCCTCCCCAGTTGTGATAACCAAAAATGTATCTAGAATTACCAAATGTCCCTGGAGGAAAAGGGGGAGTCAAAAGCACCCTCATCTGCGAACCACATAAGATCACATGAAACCGGGAAGGTTGAGCCCTGGACAGCCCCAGTATGAGCATCCTAGTCTCATGCTGCTCGAATATTGAGCCTGGTTCAGTGTCTCTCAAGAATTCTTGAAGGCTGACTTAGAACCTCCCGGGTAAGCAAACTTCTAAGGTAATCCAGCTCTGAATTTGTGTTCTAGATATGCCTGTTGTTTATCCTGCCCAGAAAGACTGACCAATAATGCCTTTCACAGCAAGTTTTCTCTAGTGACTGAAGTTGAATTACAGATGAGTATATATCTTTTTAAAAAGAGAATTGATATGCATTGCCATATTGCACGCCAGAAAGTTTAACACACATAATTGTACCTGAGAGTTTTTGAATATATTGTCTAAGTATTGGTTGTTCAATTCATTATTTTACTTGGTTTTTCTTCTCATGTTTTTTTTGGGGGGGAGGCTTGAGTTTTTAAGCAGTTCTACTGCCAAGACGTATTTGGGTTGTTAATAAAAACCACTACGTAAGATAGCTGTACAAACATAAAGATAAATACAGATAAGAATTGGTAGAAAGGAAATGGGAAATAACTGCCAGAAACTATAATTTAGCATTGTCCATATGAGTTTCCTGGCAGGTAGAAGAAAAGAAAAATAAGGCATTAAGAAATTTTCTCATGGCCAAATCAAATCATTTTTTAAATGGCGATTCCTGAAACCTAATGGGAAAAATGGATTTTGACCTATAAGACTTTTGGAATCTTTACAATCATATTGTTGTCTGTTCTGAAACTATAGATTTACCCACATGCTGGCCTCTACACTATTTAAAAACTTGGAATTGGCTGCTCTCATTTATTAACACTATATTTTGGGTCTTTTTATCTGTTGAAAAAAAAGGGGGTTTTAAAACACTAAGACTTGTTTTGTCCTATTTATAATTATATTGTATGGAGTTTTATGAAAAAGAAATAAGTGCATGTTAAAAATGTTCAAAAGTCATACGTGAAAAGTTAAAAATAAGTCAACTTCCCCTTCTCACATCACCTCCCAGTTCCCCAGAGGAAGTCCCTGTTATCAGTACTTGTGTCTTTTTCCGGAGATATTTTATGCATAGACAAACATATACATATGCAATCTCTTTATGCACATGGTATTGTGCTATACATGAAATTCTAACAAATGGGAGATCTGAAGGATTTTTTAGCCCATGCTCCTGGGACACATTAATCTTGGGTGTACAAATACGGATGGATGCATTACAATTCATGTTCCTTATTTTATGGAGTTTTGCATCAGCCTGACTTTCAGCTTTTGGTTGTCTTTACATCTCTTCTACATATCTTTTGAGGTCCATATATGACTTCTTAGTTGTGTCCACAAGCAAGTAAGCCACTATCCTCTATAAACCTGGAGCCTGCAGCCATTAAATGTGCTCCCAGAAAAGCTGAATGAGGCATTTGGACATTTCCTCCATTGCTCACAATTAGGTCACTCGACTTCCCTACTCTCCCTTTCTGGTAAGAACCTCAGTTGCTCCCAGACACAACTCTGGGACATTCCTCTTCTCTTGGAGTACGGCCGTTTCTCTGGAGCCCTTAGCATAGCAAAGCTATGCACACAGTATTCTCTGTAGAACTGAGAAGATATTGATTCTTCTTTTGGTTCTTATAGTCTCTCTTTGGCAACTACCCAAATTCCCTCCAGAAATCACTTGGCAAGAGCACTTGGGGTTTCTTTTTGTAATTAGCAAATACAGAGAGTCCTACATATCTTGAGCATTGTTTGATACAGCCTATGTGTTTGATTCTCTTCCACCTTAAAAGAAGTTCTGTCCAAGGAGGCATATAGACTCTCCCACAGACAAGCTCTGTTAACAAATAGGCATTGACTCAGGCCTTCATGTATGGCTAGATTTCTTTGGTCTTTGAAGTAAACACACTTTAGGTTCAAAACCAGATTTCTAGCTGCAGATACAAATGACCTCCTTCCATCACCTGTGTCTCAGCCTTTTTCTTTCTCTTCCCCCACTATCTTGCCTGACACTATTGGTAAAAGGGGAAGAAGAGAATAATCCACAATAGTTTTGGATGCTCCTTACCACCTCACCTCCTACCTTCAGTTACATCTGGCATTGCCAGGTGTTTCTTTTGTTACCATTTAGACCACTCAGTGTAATATACACACACACACACACACACACACACACACACACACACACACACTTTTCTATTTGCAATAGCTAGACATGTTTTATTGTTACTGTTGTGCACATAGCCCCAGGATGTCTTTGCTTCCTTGGCAATTTAGTGTGGCATTTCTAAAGTTATTTATCTGTTCACTTTCAAAATTGTAACGTTTTAGTGGAATGCTAGCTAAGATTGTGAGTTATAATGATTGTATCTTGCAATACTACACTCAGCATATAAACTTACATTTACAATAGTTTTCTGTTAAACTAACAGGAAAATATTTTGGTTATATTGTTTCATTTGGGTGATATTAAGCCAGTTTTTCTTTTGTGTACCCTTCTAGCCTTTTATCCTCAAAGTTTAGCTATAAGTTTTATAGCTCCAGGATTGGAAAATCCCTCCTACAACAAAGAGGTCATTTTTCAACTTTGTTTTACAGGTGACTTTTTGATCATAATAGGTGTACCATTCAAAAATCAATCCTATCAAGCAAGGACATACTACTTTACTATAGGCCTGAATGACACATAACATCATATAGAGATAATGGAAAGCCCAACTCTTCTCCCTAGAGATAATGTGTAAAAAGGAATGGAGTTGAGTATGCGTGTGTGTGTGTGTGTATCAATATGTGCTAACCTCCACTTCCTGAACTAAAATATAGGGGGAGAAACCAGGTTAGTTTGGTTGACGAGAAAACCTAAAGCAAAGGAGGACTTTTTGCCTAACAGACTTTTGAAGGCTCTTAGAAGAAAACCTACCTCCTCCCATTTTCCATACCAAATTGTAGAAGTAGCATGACAGTAAAATACTAATTATTCCTGTTAAAAAGAGAGAAAAAAAATCTTCATTTAATTTTGTTGTCTCCCCTTGGATGTTTAAAGTACTCAGAAATTCCTACCTTATCTGCAGCATGTGATTTTATCAAGCTATGCATGGGTAGGTGGATTGGCTAGGTCTCCCTACCATTTGGAAGGACTTTGGCCAAAGGCAGCAGGGCAGATTACTTCATGCATAATATAAAGATGTTACAATTGGACCTAAGAAATCTAAGCCTTTCATTGCTAAAATAGGGCTGAGTTAGCAGGGATGGCCCAGCACACAAGTACAAATAGAGATCCACATATCACAGTCCCCATATTTAAAAGCTGTAACTAATGTTAACATATCATTAGATGAAATGTGTTCTATTGTTCTACTTTCACCACAACCAAGAAGGTAATATTTAGGTTTACAATTGTAGCACTCCTTGGAGTTCTATATCAGACCAAAGCAGTGTAGAGGCCAGCCCACCCTGCCTCTCTCCTGTCCATCATCCTAACTCCTTCATATTCTGCACAGGGCCTCCTATAATGCTTGAGGGCATTCAGCCCACATACTCAAACTATATTCAGTCCTCCTAACCACCCTCCTTTAACCTCCTAACCACCCTCCTTTAGGACCATCCTTGGAGTACAGTGTTAGTTTTCTATGTAGCACAAACATTGTGGCTCAAAATACTCATACTTATATAATAGTTTCTTTGGGTTAGGAGTCAAGGCATAGCTTAACTAGCTATGCTGCATAGATCATACAAGGTTGTATTTAAGGTGACAGCCTAGCAACATTCTCATTTGGAGACTTAACTTGAGAAAGATCTGATTACATGTTCCCTTAGCATATCAGCAGAATTCATTTCGCTAAAGAGGTAGCATTCGTGGTTTGCTTCTTCAAAGGCAACAAGAAGGAAAGACTTTATCATGAGATGCCTACCAAGATCGAGTCTTATATAACATGATCCTATATTAGGTGTATACCTATGCAGTATAACATACTATTGCTTTTGCCATATAACATGTAATCACTGGAGTGACATCCCATCACCTTTGTTATATACAATTTTTTTTTTTAGAAGCACTCACAGGTTCTGCTTACACTAAGGGGAGAAGGTTGAGAATTACAAAAATTACATTGGTCACGGGGTCACTTTAAAGTCTGTCTCAGGTCCATACACAAGTGGTATAGACTACCCTTAGAAGAATGGACCAGGAGAATGGCTCATGCCCAGCTTAGAAATGGCCTGAGGAACCATTTGGACAAGAAATATCTGGATAAAAAGAGCTTGGTCTGTCTTATAGAAGATGAGCTCATGTACTCCAGGTTGTCATTCTCAGTCGGCTCAGAGGTAAGAGACACTGTTAGAATAAGGCTAGCATGGAACTTTTAAAATTGTAGAACCCAAAGGCAGAGACCTTTCTTGAGTCTGTAATTGGTATTGGCCACAATTTTGACCATGTCACACTTGGGCTGTGTGTGATATCACTGCTTTAGGGCAAGAATTAACCAGAAAGACAGCACAGCTATCACTGAAGAGAACCAAGACTCAGAGAGCAGTAAAGGGATTCCTATGTGACTGTGAGGCTCTCTGTTCCACCTCCATGAAGATATACGGCAAGCTCTGTCATATAGCAAAATAGCATCTTGTATGAGCATGATGGCATTAAGAGCAAAGTGAAAGGGTCAGCATTTTACTGAGAGAGACTGTTTAAAACTGAGAAAAGAAAAATCTTCATCCATCAGAAGAGATGGTGAGAAAATAAATTGGTACAAGTTGAAGGTTCTTCCTTGCCCAACAGCTTGGGAAACAAATGAAAAAATTGTATCAGCTCTAAGAATTGAGGAACTTTATATGATTTAGTTTTTGGATGTAGCATCCTTAAATCTCATTATATCAACCTTTCACTTAGAGCTTCGACCTTGCACTGTCGTTCGTAATCTCATTCTCAGCCACACTTGAAACTTTGTCAGAACCTGGGCTGTCCCAGGGGTCTTACTTAAGGCCAAGATGTGTGAAAGGTCCTGGCTTCTCATTGGATTTGTGAATCCACGTTTACCTGGCTCAACTTTCTCAACTCTTTTTTCTATGTGTTTTTCCTAAGCTTCTGTTTTTAGTGTTCTAATTCTTGCAGTTTACTTCCATGCTTGTTTTTTAATTCTATTTTTTAGTATGTTTCCTTGCCTTGCCTTAGCTTACTTTTTATTTTCTTTTGTCTTATTAATTTTTAATTGTTTTCTCTTTGATGTTTTGTCTTGGGCCATGTTTTAAAAAGATTTTTTGATAGTATTTACACAGAAAGATTTTTTGAAATTTTCTCCCTATCTAATAGTGACTTTTGCTTGCTTTTCATTTGCTCTATTACTTTGTGCATTTTACATTATGCTATCTTTAACCATTGTGTGTGCAAATTTCTGCTGGTTTTGATTAATTTTTAGTGAGGTCCATTCTGTCAGGATCAGCTCTTTCCTGAAAAATAAGATGGGAAAGAAATATTTCTCAGGAAATTTTCTTACCCCATTTTGCTGAACATATGTATGTACCATAATCCACTTAGTGCTCTGAGTATTTGGGGTGAAAAGGAAGTAAACTTAGGCCAGACTGAGTCATTCTCTCACAAACTTTTGTTTTTGATGGTCTTGTATTTTTACAAGTTTCTTTGGTGGATCATGATTGGCTGTTGTGACAGATTGTTCCTTTCACTACCTCCCATTTATAGACCTGTACTTGTGATTTTGTCTGTTCCTTGTTTGGCCTTAGTCTCTGCCATTCTACAGTGTGGAATAAGGCCCACATGGTTCCCATAAGCCATCCAACTCCTTAAACATAATATCTCAAAACAGTAATTGATCATCAGCTGTTTAGGTAATAGACATATCTGTGCTATCTGGTTTCAGCATATTAACATATAGAAATGCAAATGCAAATGCAGATGTAGATAAAGACATAGACACAGAGACTTCAAGTCTAGGCATCATGCCACAAATTGGTCCCAATATCAGTTGTTCTTGGCAGCTTATTTATAGATTACAGTTTGAAGTTGAGTTGGCTTTTCATACTTTCACTGAAGATAGAGAAATCCTTCTTGAGCTTCATGCATTTTCTAGTTTGGATAGATTTCAGAGGAGAGTGAAATAGAAATGCCTTGACTCTGGCAGCTCTAACCATAAGTTTCTTGTACATATATAAAAAATAAAATCTAAATATTTGAAGGCAAAATATTGTACCTAAGATGTCTCTTTTTAATTTTT
This sequence comes from Canis lupus baileyi, assembly GCF_048164855.1. NCBI lineage: Eukaryota > Metazoa > Chordata > Mammalia > Carnivora > Canidae > Canis > Canis lupus. Next base: position 13,108,538 of record NC_132867.1, read on the forward strand.
TTTATCTTTATGGCCCTCTTACTGAGAAAATAAAGGACACTATGTTTTAGAAAATATTTTTGAGAAGACTAGTATACAATCTGGAAGGCCCTGATTTACACTATTTGCAGTAAATGATGGGTTTAATATTTCCAGTGAGCCTACAGTGACAGAAACTGACCCTTGATTGATTCATTTTGGAGTCATTTTTATTAGCTACTATTCTTAAGCAAATTCAATCTTTAATCATGTCTACCTCTTCTTGATTATCTAAAAAGCAGAATATAAGAATCTTAGAGGTCTTTCCTCCCTAATATGAATATGCTTGCCTGGTCTTTTTTGTGTCTAGTGAAAGGTGATAAAATGCAGAGAAAACTTCTCTGTAGGGTGTATGGCAAGAGCTAACCCAGGGCTCAGGGTTTAGAAGTGACCTTCATGAGAAAGCTGCAAATATTTCTATTTCAAGTGATTTCTTTTGAGATTGAATTTAAAGGCATGAATACAAAGAACACAAGATGCTATTTTATTTCAACTTATCTGGACTACTTACTGTTAACTCTTCATTTGTAGGGGACATAACCTTATAGTCCTTGATATTGCTAGTTTTATTTCTATGTTGTGTTTTAATAACATATGAGCAGAAGGTAAATTTTATAATCATTACTTTACTACTAACTCTAATGCAGACTGATTATAATATCTTTAAATTTTTTTAAAAATTTATTTTTATTCATGAGAGACACACAGAGACAGGCAGAGAGAGAAACAGGTTCCATGCAGGGAGCCTGTTGTGGGACTCGATCTCGGGACTCCAGGAACACACCCTGGGTTGAAGGCAGGAGCTCAACCTCTAAGCCACTCAGGCATCCCAATAATATCTTTTTTCATATGAAGAGCATACAAGTTCGAAAGAAAATATTCATATCTCCATTCTCCCTACATGGTAGTGTGATACACTATCTAACACTAATACTTTCATGCTTTTAAGTTAAAATTTGAGTTTCAATCTTATTTTTCTTATCTTACATGATTATGAAAAAAATTAAACCATATGTGCTATGGTTTATGACCCCTATTTTAGAGATAAGAAAATTAAAGTTCAGAAGTATCAGTTTACTCCCCTAAGATCACATTGCTAATAAGTGGCAGTGGCAGTTTTCTAAGTAATCTATGATCTGTAGCATAAAGGCTTCTACATTTTGAAAAATTGTAGCTGTGAGGGCGAATGTTGGAGAATGAATTTCAACCGAATAATGTTTCATGAAAGACTTTGAAAAACAAGCATGGGAAAGAACTAGTTAGTTTTCCCATTTTCCACTGTTAATGGGTGCTAGCTGGTTGTGTTGAGAAAGCTTTCTATTTTAGATGAATACAAGAACTTACTATTTAAGGGAATTGTATATAAAGCAAGATTATTTCACTGAATATAGTAGCAAATCCTTCAGAGAAACTAATCTTTATAATTCTGACATTGGGTACAACTAAGGATGGGCCAGGCTCCTCTTAGTGTATGTTATTAATATGTTTACTTAGAACTTATTTTTAATTTCCCTTATGATATATCCCTTGGCTAACTTTAAGATATAATACAGAAAAGATATTTTAGCTGCCATAAACAAAGTATCTCTTAGAATGATACTCTTCAAGCAAATTTAAGCAAATGACCAGTTGAATTTTAGCAGTTGACAGTTGAAAATTGAGGTGGTAAAAGGAATATCAAACAAAAAACTTCTTTCCATCCCTTGAATTCAAGAAAGTATAAGATACTTCTCTGACTTTAATGAGTCTTGGGATCATGAAACATATTAACAGTGCAGAATCTTAATAAATTCATACTTGCCATACTTACTACAAGTTACAGGTATCAAGTAAGACAGAAGACTGTGACTGACATTTCAGTTATTGAATATGCTCCTGTTAAGGCAGAACCATTACCTCAACTTTATTATTCTCAAAAGCCCATTTTCGCCACTACACCCTTTATAGTTGACCATTATCTCTTAAGAATAACATCTAGATGTAAAAAAAATAAAATAAAAAAAAAATAACATCTAGAGCCAGGACAGTAAATTCATAGGTGATCTACTTAAAAATATTTCTTTACTATGTGTTGAAAGTTCTCCTAATTAAACTCATAGACTAAAATAAGTATGTATTAGTTGTCTATCACGGCATTAAAGCAGCTTTAAACTCAGCATCTTAAAAAATACTAATTCTTTACCTCACAGTTATCTAACAGATTCTTGGATCAGGAATTGACATACTTTTTGGCTGGGTCCTCTGGCTCTGAAAATATCATAAGGATATAGTCATCTTGAGGCTTTTCTGTGAAGGATCTTAGTCAATGGGCATTGGAGCATTCAGTCTTTCATGGCTGTTGGGCTGAGGCCTCGGTTTCTCATGAACTCTTGGCTAGATGCCTACCCCAGTTCTTATGATGTGGGCTTTGCCATATAGCATCTTATGCCATACCAGCAGTTAGTGAGAGGAGAAGGAAAAGCATCATCAAGAAGGAATGCTAACAAAATGGAAGTCACAATCTTTTGTAACATAATCACAGAAGTAACATCACATCAATTTTGCCATATTCCATTTATTATAAGCAAGTCACTAGGGTCAGCTCACACTCAAGGTGAATGCATTACACAAGAATGTGCATACTATTGAATGGCTGAAGATCACTTGGAGCCATTTGAGAAGGCTGCCTACCAGAAGCTATGTTTGTAACATCTAGGAAAACAGAACTTGATGTCATTGTTTTTCAGTTTACCTCCTCTTGCTTTTTAAATTTTTTTTAAAAACTGAAATTCAATTAGCCAACATATAGTACCTCATTAGTTTCAGATCTAGTGTTCAATAATTTATCAGTTGTGTATAACACACAGTGCTCTCTTTAATGCCCACCATCCAAGTACACCATTCCCCCACCCACCTCCCCTCCAGCAACCCTCAGTTTGTTTCCTATAGTTAAAAGTCTCTCATAGTTTGTCTCCCTCTCTGATGATTTCCCATTCAGTTTTCCCTCCCTTCCCCTATGATCCTCTGTGCTGTTTTTTATATTCTACATATCAGTGAAAACTATGATAATTATCTTTCTCTGATTGATTTGTTTCACTCAGCATAATCCCCTCAAGTTCCATCCACATTGATGTAAGTGATAAGTATTCATTCTTTCTGATGGCTAATATTCCATTGTATGTATATATATACTTCTTTATCCATTCATCTGTTGATGGACATCTCTGCTCTTTCCACAGTTTGGCTATTGTGGACATAGCAGCTGTGAGCATTTATGTGCAGGTGCTCCTTCGGATCACTACATCTGTATCTTTGGGATAAATACCTGGTAGTGCAATTGCTGAATCATGAGGTAATTCTATTTTTAACCTCTTAAGGAATCTCTATACTGTTTTCCAGAGTGACTGCACCAGCTTACATTTCCACTAACAGTATAAGAGGGTTCCCCTTTCTCTGCATCCTTGCCAACATTTGTTGTTTTCTGTCTTGTCAATTTTAGTCACTTTGACTGTTATGAGGTGGTATCTCATTGTGGTTTTGATTTGTATTTCCCTGATGCCAAGTGACATGGAACATTTTTTCATGTGTCTCTTGGCCTTTTATATGTCTACTGTGGAGAAATGTCTAATTCCTGTCTTCTGTCCATTTCTTGACTAGATTATTTGTTTTTTGGGTGTTGAGTGTGATAGGTTCTCTCTTTTTTTTTTTTTTTTTTAAGATGGGAAATCCTTTTTCTTTCTTTCTTTCTTTTTTTTTTAAAGATTTTACTTATTCATGAGAGATACACAGAGAGAGGCAGAGACAGAAGCAGAGGGAGAAGCTGGCTCAATGGAGGGAGGCCATATGCAGGACTCCAACCCTGGGACCACGGGATCAGCCCTGAGCCGAAGGCAGATGCTCAACCGCTGAGTTACCCAGGCGTCCCGATAGGTTCTTTGTAGATCTTGGATATTAGCCCTTTATCTGATTTGTCATTTGCAAATATCTTCTCCCATTCTGTAGGTTGTCTTTTAGTTTTGTTGACTATTTCCTTTGCTTTACAGAAGCTTTCCATCTTGATAAAGTCCCAATAAAAAGCTTCTTCTTTTTTTTCTCTTAATTTTAGCCTATAAATAAAGCTTATCATGTCAGTCAACATTCAACAAAAAGCAAGTGTTTCCCTACTTCCCATAGACATGTTTTATTACATCAAAAACAAGAGGGAAAGAAAGAAAGAATAAAAAAACAGTGATCGTTTTTATTATTTATTTATTTATTTATTTATTTATTTATTATTTTAAAAAAGATTTTATTTTTTTATTCATGAGAGACAGAGAGAGAGAGAGAGAGGCAGAGACACAGGCAGAGGAGGCAGCAGGCTCCATGCAGGGAGCCCAACATGGGACTGATCCCAGGTCTCCAGGATCACGCCCTGGGCCAAAGGTGGAGCTAAACCACTGAGCCACTAAATCACTGAGCCACGTGGGTTGCCCTAGAGGTTGTTTTTAAGCGTTATGATTCTCCTAGAAGAGCAACACTGAAATTTTATATTTAAGAATTGTGTATGCAACTTTATAAGCATTAAGTTGTTTTCTCTCTTTCTTTTTATGTTACTTGAGATTTGGGGGTTGCTTTTGTTTAGCCCATCACATAATTATAACACCAGGATAGTACTTAGCATATTACAAATAATGCACATGACAAGAGTAGAGACAAACTGTTTTCTCTTAGCTGGATCAAAGATTGCTTCACTGATAGAAAAATACAGCTGAATTTCTGACTCTAATATTTTTTGAGTTCCTACTATTTCATATATTGATTTCTTTGGGTTTTACCTGGGATAAGATTAAGGGAGTAAAGACCTGCATGGATTTGATTCTCTTTCTGAAAAGCTTTCCAATGTAATTTGTATTAATATATGTTTACCTTCCAAATAGCTTCAGAATCGGCAACTCCTCACAAGCTCTATTGCTCTAACCTTGTTTTAAGAGACCACTACTACTTGTATAGATTTTTGCAATCTCATTCTCATTTTTCTTGCTGGTTCTATTCTTACATTATCCCCCCTACCATCTAAGCTCAATAGAGCTGCTAGAGTAACCTCTTCAAAATATAAGTAAAATTATATCAGTTCTGTCAAAACCCTTCAGTGCCTTCTCACCTCACTCAAAGTGAAAGCCAAAGTCCTTTCAAAGACATACAAAGCCCTATGATTGGGACCACCATTGTAGCTCTGACATCCTTATTTTGCTTCTTGCTCATCATGTGCTATACACAATTGCTTTTTTGTGGTTCCCTGAACACCCCAGGAACACTCCAGCTTTTGTATTGGTAACTCGTTCTCCTTGGAATGCTATTGTAATATTTTCTTGACTTGTTCTATCATCTCTTTCAAATAATACCAACATATTTCTTCTCACTCCTATTTTATGACCTTATTTAATATCCCCTCTATCTGGCTTTCTTGGTCCAAATTCCTTGGTTTATTTTTGCCCTCTCACTTTCAACATTAGCTAACTTTAATTTTTCTGTGTCTCTCCTCTGAGGAGTTACTGTCTATTCTCTTTGCCTCACGACTAGAAGAATGGCTGGTACATTCTATAGTATGTTACTCAAGAAGTTGATTCTAAATAAAATTTCCTTTTTTTTTTCCTCAGGAAAATAATTGGGTTTATGCCCACCTTATCCTACTTCTCATAGAAATAGAATTTTCATTCTTTTATTTGCAACATGGTCATGCTACTTTTGCTTTATTGTTAATAGGCATACACAAAGACTTAAATTTGCATATGGGCAGGGTTATCTAAATGGTACATACATTATATAACTTGTATTCCCTGGGATATCTTCTACTTAACAGATAGAAATAATAAATTCCATGGCTAAATATTTAGATTTTATATTTAATAATTATTCAGCTGACTGATAAATATCTCTATTATGAGGACCAGGATGTAATATGTTTATTAGATTTATACAATAATTAACACATAGTTAATTAAATTGTAGCATCTTATAGTGATCTATTTCTGTCATATGCAAAGGAACACACATTCTCTAAAGTCTGAGGAAGAATTTTCTTCCTTCTTTCATTTCATTCCTTTCTCGGATTTTCCCTTGACAAGTAAAAGACCAGTTTCTTCACAAGTTGCTCCTTTGTAAAGTCCTCTCAGTCTGCACCACAATTTGATTTAGCTGTCTTTCCGAAGCTCCCACTGAGCCTTGATTGGGTACTTTGGTTAGAGTCTCTAGGAAAGATCAGGCCAAGCCTAATGAAATGAAAAGTAATAAAAATAGATGTAATGGTCTAGTTTTGGGGTACACAACCGTACTTAGAGTCTATAAGACAAAAGTTAAGCAATTTGACTTTGGAGATTTTAATTGCCAAGAAATTACAACATGAGATGGCTTCCAAAACAAAAAGTTAGTTTCAAGCTATATTTACACTGGTGACTGTATGATGATATGATTGTATTCTACTCTGCACATAGCAGTACCATTTGCTGATTTTGTGTGTTAGGAAGACTGACAACCTAGAGCAAATTAGGAAGTTTGTACCACTGGCAGGACTGCATGATGATCTTGCAGTGAGCATGAGAAGTATTTGGAGCAGATAGAAGAAAGAAGCATAAGAATTGTGTTTGAGGAATATCCTAGCAAAAAGAATTTAGAAAGTTCTGTTTATTCAAAATGTATATAAAAAAAAACAGTGGATGAATGTAACAGTTTTAGTTTTGATAAAAGGGTGGACCTTTTCACAATAAGAGACTTTGGAAAATGGAATGTGTTGCTTAGTGAGGAATCGAATCCCACAGAACAGGACGTGGTTGAGCAGAACTCCAGATGTTCAAGCATTAATTGGGGCCTGCGGTTGATGATTTCTAGTTCCTTTTTAATCCTGAGCTTCCATATTTCTTAAAGAGAGGGGCAACAGTAAAACTGATGGACGAGAAACTGTGTTTCATATAAATACATTTATTTACTATGATTAAAAAAAACTCACTGAAATTTACATTCATCTTGATATCATGGGAGAGGCAATGTGAAAAAGCAAATAAAACTTGAAAACCTGATGAAAGCACACAGTGAAATATATAGGCACCAGTAGTATTTTTAATTTAGGAGAAGGCGAAAAATAAATCAAGCAGCTAAAGAAGTCAGGATTCAAATCTCCAAATAATAACCTGAAGCCAAGCGAAGCCCTAGGCTTCTGTAATATTGCACAAGTACATGAGAGACATTGTTGTTCACTGTGACCTTCATACAATCTGGACAAAGAAAAGGCAAGAACAGCCTGTATCCTGGTATAAATCAGCACTCAGTGTGTTGTGCTGTCTAGAAAGGCGGAACTGAAGGAGGTAGAGTATTCAAGGAAAAAGTCATTAGACTCATATGGGAAAAGTTCCAGCTGTGTATCCCTTAAGATGCTATCAATGGGCTGACTGTGAAATGTTCCAAACAAGCAGGATTTAAAATGCTGATATTTTAGGAGCACACATTAATTCACCTTGAAAGTTTTAATGAGAAAAGCAAGAGCAACTGAATAGTTTCTCGGCATGACCAGGCATTTCTGGAAAGATTTTTCTGAGTCACCAGTGTATGCTCAGGTCTTTGGCTTTTAAAGACATACTGTCACAGAAACATCTGACATCATTTCTCACTGGTTCCTTCACTTGATAAATATAAAGAAAGAAATATGAACACAATTTCTGTTTCTTCTATAGTATTTCATAATTGATTTTTATTTTCCCTTTTGGTTTATAGCACAGTAGAGACAGCAAAGAAATTTATCCCATGATAAAACCAGAGATATTTTTAGTATCTGTTAAACAAAAATTACATTATTCAGGAGATCTAAAACAGAAGAATAAATAAGGTAAATGAAATTGATTACTTAGCATGAGGTGTAGGGCCCTTAGTGAAATTTATCCTGGGTAGATCCCCCTCATCTCTGCTATCCTTCCTCTACCTTTTCATATTTCATCATGAGATGGGTAACTAGTAATAATACACTTCTCCTTTAACTTAAGGACTGTTTTCCTTCATCTTTTCCTATTCACATGTACAATTTTACGTCATTTTGATAACCAAATCATGTATTCATGCTGGGCTATGTGAAAGAAAAGAATGAATGAAAGTGATATCCTTGTTTTCAAGATAGAAGAAGCATCAAATCCACCTAGGATGTCTCCATATGAAAAAAGTTGTCTAAAACCCACAATCAACTAAAATGATCAGATGTGATTTGAGGGCGAAACCATCCCAGGATTGGGACCGAACTGTACATTTTTGCAAGCTTGATTTTCTTTGAATCCTCCCAAAAATTCATTTACCATTTGCTATTCAGTGTCCATCATTGAACCATATATATATATATATATATATATATATATATATATATATCATTCCACTGAATGTGAGATATTACACTGTATTTGTATAGATAAAAGATGATAGATGAGTTTGAGCTTTAACAATGGCAATAAAATTGGAAGATTATGAGAAAATTAGATAATAGGAATTTTTTTTCGTATTGACTTTCAGAATTACTCTGATTTTCCACTTTATTCAATTATAAGTTACAGGGTATAAGGCTATGGAATTGCCTTTATTTTACAATAAAAATGAAAATATTTTTACTGTTTTTTTTAAGCCCTTTAATTATAGAACTCATAATGCCCTTTTTAATGTGTTGGGGATAACCTTTATTTCTAACTCACTATTCACTAAAATAAAAGATATTGCAAAGGTATATTAACAAAGCTATTTAATGGCTTTTATGTGGGATTTAAAAGGAAGGAAAATTTGGTAAGTTAAGAATAGCAAAGAAGAATAGTAAAGGTGAGAAAAGTTTAGGATATGTTCCTGTAATTGGATAAAATTATCACATTTATCTATCTAGGTCTTGAACTGAAGAAAGAAACACATTAAGAGATTATAAACTTTGCTCCCCTTACCCTTTCCTAAGAACTTTCAATTAGTTCAATTATATAAATTTGTTATTTGCCTTTTTTCTCCTCTTGCATGAATAGCCACACTTTTATTTATTTTTAGTGTAACAATCTCTAAGTGAAAATAAAGTCCTCGATATAAAACCTCAACCAGAAAACCATTAGCAAATATTTCACTATGGTTCTGCTTTATAACAACCAATTTTATATACTCTCCTTTTTTTTTTTTTTTTTACTTGCAGCCCATTTATTATCATATCATAAATTTGAACACCCCTCCCATTCAACTTCATTGAAATAGTAGTTTTAATCACTTCTCTCTGGGTTTCTTGTCACCAAGAAAACATATTCAATCACAGAGATCATAGTGGAGCTGTCTTCGATTACTAAAATTTCATTACTTCCATAAAATTTGTCACAGCACAATTACAGATAAGTAATACATTATCATTGAATACTATGCCTGTCAAAACAGATGATTTGGGCTCCTTTGAAGTTGGACTAGGTAACCTCATTATGCCTTCAAACTTGCCTGAAATTCTGTGATGATGTAGACATGAAGCTTAGGAACTTTCATTTCTAAGGAAGAACATAGCAGGAACTAACATGAAGGAGCTGATAGACCACCCACATGCCAATTGAATTTAAACCAGGTAGTAACTACAAAGATAACTGAATTAGCAGGAATAGAATGATTGCCTTATTCAGTGGCTTTACTTTTCTTAAATGCCTACTAAGGCTGGTAGTGGCAAAATTGTGAATTATGGAAAAATATATTTTTCATATATGTATATTTTAAATTTATGCCTTCAAATAACATGTGTTAAGAGCCTCCAGGCTAGGCATTGTGGTAAGCACTTGGGATCCTAGGACACTCAACTGAAAGAGAACCACTCACTGCCCTCAAGAGTTCATAGTTTTATCAACTGTTTAATACAGTATGTAAATGCTGAGAAATAGATATTCAAAGGTAAAGGGAAACAGAAAAGAGACCTCTAATTAAAATGTAGAGGTTTAGTGGACATTTCCAGAAGATAGGACATTTGAGTTGGGAGCTGAAGGAAGAGTAAAACTTTGTTGGAAAGATGGGATATCTCGAGTGAGGGGGTAACAAGTGTGGAAGAAGAGAGACTTGAAAGGTATTAAACATTTGAGGAACTGAGAGTGATGCAACATGCCTAGAGACAACGATGGTTGTGTGGTATTTATGCAAAAGGTTGATCCCTAAAAATAAAAGACTTTTAAAAATTAAGCCAAAGTATTTGGAATTTATTCTAGTGATCACTGGAAAGTCATAGTAGTATTTTAAGGAAGAATGAATATTAATATTTCCCGTAGCAAGGTCATTGTTGGCCCTGAGAGTAGAATTTGGAGGGGTGCAACATTTCTAATTTTGTGTTGGGAACCTGGAATGAAAGATTTAGCTATGGCAGTTACAAAGGGAATGAAGGCTGGACCAATAGGCAAAACTATGCAGAAATGGGATATTTAGGAAGAAAGATACATAAAATTTGGTAGCTGTTGCATATTTAGATGTGGAATAATTCCCTAGGTAAATAAGTTTCCTTTTCTGAAATAGAAAAAATATGAAGAGGAACACTAACAATGAATTTGTTTTTAGCCATATTCATTTCAATTTGTCTGTAGAACATCCCAGACAAGATCCTGAGGAGGTGTTTCAAAACCTGGCACAGTGAGGAAAAAAATATTTGAAGAGTGTTGAATTCTCACAATCACACTCTTGAACCCTAGGGAAGTTATTTTCTCCTCTGAAACTCAATTGCTTTATCTGAAAAAGAAGTAATATTTACCTTAGAGACATGCTTCATTCCCAAGCAGAGTCCTCTAGCGTAGTTTGCTTCCTTTTGGAGGAGGAGAAAAATTTGTTTTGTTTTGTTTTTGATCAAGGCATTGACCACATGTCAAACGATCCCAAGGGATCCTAAAGGATGGAAGCCAGGAGGAGCTGTATGCAGCTTGTAGAGTAGTCACATCTATTTAGTGCAGTTGTATAATTGATAAACTTCTCAAAATTTCAGAACATAATGGATTTTTAGATCCATTCTAGTTTTCTCCTCCTTTCTTACAATTATCCCAGTTTTCTTAATAACTGAGGGGATCAGAAAATGTCATTTACCTCATAGCAGTAAATCAACATAGCAATGAATAAGCATTTTAAATGACAGTTTTAAAAAAAAGGGTGTCACATAAGAATTTCATTAGCCTTTGTGAGCTGAAGGTGATGGAAGCTCATTTTACTAGATTTTCTAGATTCAAAATTTTTTAATGTCCCTCAAGCTGTCACAAATTAATTTAATCAATATGTCCTAATTCTCTTCTGTGTGACACATACCATTTTGGGCACCAGTCACCAAAAAAGTATGTTTTGACAATTTACAAAATTATTTTGTTTTGAATTTTATATTTATACTTAAAATGATTTTAGGTAGTCATGAGTATGATGCAAAACTGGGAATATCTATCTTGATATGATTTTAAAAGCAATGGAAGTTAATGGGTTTACTTTGGATATGATGGGCAGGGACTATGTCTCTGAACGGGTGACAGTCAATGGAAACTTAAATAAGTAAAATGTTTCAAGCAGAAAGGAAAGCAAGTTCAAGTCAGGAAGCCTATTTATTTTCAATTAACTTAAAAAAGGGTCAGTATTGGGAGAAGGCTGGTAGGACTTAGGATGGGGAAGGAAGTGGGGACAATATTTATAAGACCTTATAGGCCCTGGGCAAGAGTTGGATTTTATGTTAAATACAATGAAAAAACAAACCTGGAAAATTTAAAGCAGAAAAATAAGGTGATGTGATTAATATCTGATAAAAGTCATTCTGGATTCTCTATGGAGACTCGGAGTGACAGGACAAGGGTGAGGGTAGAGGGTACCATCTTCTACCAACTTACAGAACGACTTTCTGCCAAGAAGACATGCTGAGTGAGGCAGGAAGGTGATTGGCAAGAACAGGTTAGAAAACGTGGCTTAATATTAATTAGAGAAATGTGTAATTTAATAAAAGGGATTTTTTTTTTTTTTGGTTCTGGAAGCTATCATTAAATCATCTTTAGCATCATCACAGAAAATGCATAAATAATGTCATATTTTTCATCTTAAAATATTTATTTCCCCAGATTCATCTGTACATTTGATTTTTTTAAAAATCACACTTTAAAAATAGTAGCAAAAAGTCTCTTTCATTTTTCCCTATATTCTGTGAACAAGAATATAATACACTGTGACTTGTTCAAAGCATTCAACTCTTAAAAGTAAATTATATTTCAAACATTTTTATTTAAAAGCTAATAACTAAAACCATATTTTACATTGAAAAGGAAAAAAGTACAAAGAATTTATTGAAATAAGATCACTATAAATCCAATCCATTTATAAGTTGCAAGAAACCATTTAACTGTGAAGTAGCTGGCAAAAGTACAATTTTTTGTAGAAAGGGGAGACAAGTGGGGAAATGAAAGATAGTTTGATGCAAAACAATCATAGAACAAAAAAGTACTTAATAAAAGTAGGCCAATTTTTCTGGTATAGTTTTACCCAAAGCTAGTCATTTATTTAAATGTCAGGAACATCTAACACATCCTGTCAAAGTAGCCAAATTTGGAACGGAAAGGTGAATTTTCAACACGAAGGGGTCTGTAACTAATTATGGTACAGAAGATTCCTAATTATACTAAGAAATTTGGAAGTGGGATTTGAACAATTAAAGGGAATCTGTATAAGTGGGTAATAAAATGTCAAAAGACATCATTTTGAAAAGTTTTGACTAGAATTACCTTAAAAAATAAATTGTATGTTTATTGTATTTAATAACATTTAGATTATAAATGCAATGATGTACAAATTATAAAATTGAATAAGAAATTATTCCAGTGTGGCCTTTTTGATTTGGGGCTTTTTATGTTTGATTCTGAAGCAAGCTATTTAAAAGGATGACACTGTACCCTTCATTTTATATTGGACATTAGCAATATGATCATAAAGTGGATCATTTATTTTTCTAAGAGCATCTCTCAATTTTTTCAACAATTCTAAAACATCCACAGCATTATCATTTTTCCTCTGTCATTGATTTGCCCTGAATTTTCTCCCTGAAATGTCAGGCCCTTTTTTCGTTGCCTGCTGGATGACCAATAAGCAATTCAAAATTTAAGTGCCCAAATCGTAACTCTTTATTGCCAGTACCCTTTCTTCCATCAAACTGCTTTCCTCTGAGTCTTTACCACTGAGAAAATAGGCCGTTGTCTTTCCGTGTGATCAGAGAATTACAGGGACTCATTGCTTTTCCTCTACTGTTTCGTTCTCTCATCTTGCACATTGACCAACGAATCCATGTACTTCTTTCATATTTACTACTGGCATCATAGTGTAAGCTTTACTTCTCTCTTGAATGGATTCCTACCAGCCCCTTAACTGAATCTTTGTTAACCTCGCCATAATCCATTATGAGTCAGAACTCTCTTTTAAATAGCAATATTGGAGCTTAAAAATGCACATTCCTTTTCATTGCAATTTGAAGAATTCAGAAACTCTGTCCTAGGCTGAGAGCCCTGCATAACCTGGTCCCTGTTCACTGACTTAATATCAACACTCACCAAGTTAGCCACTGCGTGCTTTCTTGGTTGCTCGCTATTGGTGTTGATGGTCCTCATGCTAACCTGTCTGCCTGGGTTTTTATTTGGTGTCTCCTTTTCATTATGCATGTTTCACTTTAAATCACATCTCCTGATAGGAGGCTTTGCCGAACTTATCAGGAGTCAGTACTCAGGAATGCTCTATTATCACACCACCCTGTTTAATTTTCTGGATAATCCCATATATTATCATAGAATATAGAAGGGCTATGGAAACAAAAATTTTGTCTATTACTCCTATATACTCAGTCTTCAATTAGTATCTGGCACATAACAGACACTACGTGTACATGTATGTATATATACACATACATATAGACGTGTACATTTATCTGATGGAATAAATGAATGATGAATGGACATTTACATCCAGTTGTATCAAATGACATTGAAATGCCAGCTTTGAAGTACCTCGTTGTACTTCATTTTATGATAAAATTATTAAATCATCCCAAATATGCATGTCTTACCTATTTAATATATTTTTTAAAAACCTCTCATACAACCTTATAGAACCCTGTGGAAATAGCCAGGCACTCACGGAGTCTTATTTAAAAAAAAAAAACAAAAAACCTCTGCTCTGGCAGGAATCCTCTGATCAGGCACAGCCACTTCCTCCAATGCTAGAAGACTCAGCTGATATTAATATCAGTATATCTTTTCTAAAAAAGGGCCCAGATGCACTGCCTGTGGACCAGCTGTTTTGCCCTCTATTGCTGATCCTTAGTTCTCTGGCTTTTCTTTCCCATAAGTCAACGTTGCAAACCATTTGGAACCGTCCTCTCTACTTATATCCCATCATTGAGCAATTTTTACTTTGTCTTTGCAACAGCTTGATACAAGTAAGCATCTATTAATATTGACCACCATCTGCTAAGCTTTAAATGCAACCTAATGATGGTTGGAGTCTGCGTTTTACTAAAAGAAAGGCAGCTAGTAATATCAAAAGAGCATGATAGGCGTTCTCGCACACTCTGAAGTCTTTTTGGTCTGTCCTCTTATTACCATTTCCTTTTCCTGTTTTAATGGTGTTCTTATTCAAGAGGAGTACGACATTCCTCTTGTAACATTCTATTTGGTTTCCAATTCATTTTGATCAGTAATCTGACAGCATATAAGATAGGAGACTTGAAAGTATATGAGGAATCTACCCCTCCAGATTACTGGTAACTCCCCAAAATGCCCTACAAAACCTTCAACATTCAGAGAAATATTATTGTCTGGTATGAAAGAAATGGAGGTAAACTAGGGTTCTCTTAATTGGATGATGCCATCTGATAGTATATAGGACATGAAGTGATTTTTGGTAGCAGCTTATGCTATTGCCTACCGTTCTATGTAGCTATCCTATAGCATTTATGGTATGTCCATTAAGAGGGAGGGAAAGAACAGGATTACTTCTCTTGCCTTCGTTTTCTGTGTCCTATTTGTATGATTCGCTTCTTTATTTTCCTCAGACGAGCACTGAATTTTATTTTTAAAAGTTAACAAAGATAAAAACAATCTCTTGGATTGCAAAGTAGGACAGCAAGGTGAGAGGGAGTGGCCGTAAAATACACAAAGTTATAAACCCAACAAGGGGATTATAAATGTATACTGTTTTAAGCCTAAACAAAATCATTTGTCAGCAGGGGAAACTGTTTTGAGTGAAGATTATTTTCACTGCATCTGTGGGAAGTGTGCATAATAAGTCATTTAAATCAAGCTTATACATTGTCTTTAGGCAATTATTCTCTTCTGCAGACGTCAAATGTAAAAAGCCAATTGTAAGCAGTTTTGAACTGTTATTTTGTTGCAATTAAGCACTCTTTTGACAAAACATAATGATTTATTTTACAAAGAAAATGCTGCAGGGTTTCTTTGTGGAATTTATAGTGTAACCGGGAGAAATAATTAACCAAACAGGTACACAGGAAAGGGGTGGGTACTAGTGTGCGGTAGGAAATGAATCAGCTCATCTAAAACTTGATACATGAACTTTAGGATCTTTATAATCGCATTAGACTTGTCTGCTGGCATTTGGGCGCAATGTTCACCCAAGATGAAAGTTTTGACTCTCCCTGCCCAATGAGGTGAGCTCTAGAAAAAGAGATAGGTGGCACTATTTTGTATGTGTTACTATTTTTTTAAGGCTGGGTAGTGACCTTAAATCTATGGAGGCTAGGAAGGGGTAAGCGAAGAGTTGGTATAACAAGTTCGGGTCCAAATCGAAAAGATGGTGAGTTTTGGTCAATGTCAGTTCATCACATTGTGGACACACTGGGGCATTCCTGGGGAGAAGCTTGTTTTCAAAGGACGTTTGGGCTGGGAGTTTATGCATGAAGTTCTCAGAAGTCACAGCATAACAGAGAACCCTCCTGCTGATTTTTTTTTTTAAACCAGATTTGTGACTTAGATCAACTAACAGTTTGTTTTTATTTTATTTTATTTTTTAAAGATATTTAATTTATTTATTCATGAGAGAGAGAGAGAGAGAGGCAGAGGGAGAAGCAGGCTCCATGCTGGGACCCCGACATGGGACTTGATCCCGGGACTCCAGGGTCACACCCTGGGCTGAAGGCGGCGCTAAACTGCTGAGCCACTCGGGCTGCCCAACAGTTTGTTTTTAATAACTGAAAGAATACTTTAAAAATTAATAACTTAATAATGACATCAAAATCTTTCACTTTTCATGTTTATTTTATGTTGTGTAGCACGTACTTTTACATTAGCCAAAGAACCATGAGAAAGGTATGATTACAGCAAGAATAACTATTGCAGACATACTCTTTGTCTAATTTTGTCCAAGTTGTGCCAAACAGAATGATTGGGATTCCAACTTCTCATGGCTTCTCCCATTTCCTGGCAGAGAACTGGGTTTCTGATAGGTTCTCTTTAGCAGGTTTTGATATTAGCCTCTGTAACCAAACCTGGCATCAATTTCTTTCACCAGGTCACTGCCAGGCTCTGCTTCCTGTTCCGTTATGTGGCCCAATTGTGGGCTATTTTGTTCTCAGAGGGTTAGGACCTCTCTCACAATTTCTGGTAGTGATCTTCCTACCTTTGTCATTAATCACTTTTCTCTCACTAAAAACAAACAGGTTTCATTTCTGTGCTTGCTAGTACATACTTGGGCTCCCTATAATGGAAGTGGAAGTTCTTGTTTTGTTTTCTTTTTTAAGATTTTATTTACTTATTCATCAGAGACAGACAGACAGGGAGAGACAGAGAGAGAGAGAGAGAAGGAGGCAGAGACATAGGCAGAGGGAGAAGCAGACTCCATGCAGGGAGCTTGATGCAGGACTCGATCCCAGGATCCTGGGATCACCACCTGAGCCAAAGGCAGATGATCAACCATTGAACCACCAGGTGCCCCAAAGTTCTTGATTTTTAAAACAATATTCTTAATGTTATAGCATTTATATCTATTAATTTTTAGCATTTATATCTATTAATTTTTTCCGGTTCCCTATAGGTCTTATTTTTAGGAAACTTACATTCAGTTGTCTTAGACTTGGATAGAAAGATAAAATAAGTTTAACTTAAAGTTATTCTTCTCTCCAAATCAACTCATGTCCACTAAGTCTTTTCTACCCTAGTGAATTCACTTTTTACCCATAATAATAAAAGAGCTTCCATTCCCACCTCCTCAGGATAGTCTAAACCAGGCATCCTGGGGCCTGAGAATCAAATCTAAATCTCTCTTTCCCATCTTCCCTCTGGAGATCTTCTAGACTTTTTTGCAAACATAACCCTTGCCTTTGCTCTACTTTGCCAGTTTTCAGAATGTTTATGTGTATCTTCCTCCTCTGCTGCCTTCTAGGACTAGACTTTATTAAAGATATTCTCATTTTGATATAGATACTATATAATCTGCTGTTTAAATTATGGAACTATCCGGGACACCTGCACCCAGATGTTTCTAGCAGCAATGTCCACAATAGCCAAACTGTGGAAGGAGCCTTGGTGTCCATCGAAAGATGAATGGATAAAAATGTGGTCTATGTATACAATGGAATATTACTCAGCCATTAGAAATGACAAATACCCACCATTTGCTTTGACATGGATGGAACTAGAGGGTATTATGCTGAGTGAAATAAGTCAATCGGAGAAGGACAAACATTATATGGTCTCATTCATTTGGGGAATATAAAAAATAGTGAAAGGGAATAAAGGGGAAAGGAGAGAAAATGAGTGGGAAATATCAGAGAGGTAGACAGAACACGAGAGACTCCTAACTCTGGGAAACGAACAAGGGGTGGTGGAAAGGGAGGTGGGCTGGGGGTGGGAGTGACTGGGTGACGGGCACTGAGGGTGGCACTTGATGGGATGAACACTGGGTGTTATGCTATATGTTGGCAAATTGAACTCCAATAAAAAATAAAAATAAACAAAAATATTTAAAAATATAAAAAAATAAATAAAATTATGGAAATATTTATAATGTAGATGTCAGTACATTTTTTTATGAAAAATTGTTGGGGAAAAAAAGCATTAATCTTGAAAAATATGTATATAGTGAAAATTAGTCTTCAAACTGAATAAAATCGATAGCTTATTCTTTGTTTTCAATTCTTCAACAAACAGATTTTGGTGGATTTAAAAAAGTAGCAGGTTGGCTCTTGTCAAAGAATTCATAGGTTAGTCAGGGAGAGACTACTTATGAGGAGAAAAGGCAGATAATGACAAATGACATATAGGGGAATAGATCTAATGGTTGAGAATTATACACAAAGATTAATATTGAGAAGAATTAGAAAAGGCATGGTGAATGTTATCTCATTTTAAGAAGATATGAAGAATTTGTAAAATTCAAAAGGCTTATGTGATTGATGTGGAACAAGACGAGTGGGCATGTGGAACAAGCTGAGTGAGAATGGAGGGCCAAAGTTTGCCAGCAAATCTGGGCATGATTTTGTGACTTCTAGGTCAGAGAGCATGTGGTAGTGGTCCAGTCCAGGAACTGAGACAATGGATTTGAAGGTAGACATTTTTAAGCTCCACTCTCAGCTTTCCTACTATTTGCTGTGTGCTATTAATCAAGTTACTTAACACCTTTGTTCGAATTTTCTCTCAGTGGAATGGTACTAATGATAGAAATGATTTATAGTTAGGGAGCTATGGCTACACAGTTGGATCAGGAAATGGGTAGATAGATGAAAGGTGGACAGGTACACAGAAGGATAAGAGGGTAGGGGCAGAAATCAGGATTTAGAACTTCATACAGAGGCATGTAAAATTCAACTTTGCTTATATGATTAGTTCTACACATGAAGCAATTATTTAAATTAATTAAATTTAGAGAAATTAATTTATGTTTATTAGGTTACCAATTTGACAAGGAATCTCTGACCTTGAAAATTAAAAGATGAGCAGTAATGACTACCATTTATTTTCAGGGCGCTGACATTTCATTAGATTCAGTATAATACTAGTACATTCAAATACAATAAAGTAGTAAAGATAGGGCAATTGAATGAGATATTCTTTAGTAAATTTAATTCTTTAATAATATATTATAAAATTATATATTTTAATACATTATACAAATATTATATAATTGCTTATACAAATATTACATAATTTGTATAAGTAATATATTAATATAATAATATATTTTTATGATAGTACATTCCTTAAATCTACAAAATTATTCTTTCCCAATTGGGTTTATAAGTATATGACAACAATTATCTGCCCTTAACTCATGCAGGCCACAATTCACTTATTTAGACTATTAAATTGTGTAAAGGCTCATTTACCTAATTGACTCTGCAAAAGTAAACTTCAACATAGCTTTCCCAATCATCCCAAGTTATAGAAGTTAATGATATTTTATTGACCCACTCAGTATACCAAGTAAAAAAAAGTGACTTTTTTTTACTAGGATGGTTCAGATGATTATCTTAATTTGTTCCATATTTTTCTATTTATTGATATATCATCAAGGTTTCTAAAAGGGCGGGAGAGAAACGTGTATATTCTAATAAGAACAGGTAATAAGTTGAATGCATCTGGGTGATTTAGCCTGTGTTATATGACTATTCAATAACATGTGCGTGTGATTACATTTACAAAGATGCATTACCAATAAAAATTCCTTGACATTACAAATCAATTCACAGTATTTTTAGAAACATTCAAATATTCTATTTTAGAATGACAACTTATTCTTGTTTGTTTTCTCAGATACAATTCTAACCTTTAAAAAACATACTGAGATACTTTGGTGTCTTTGTACATTGTTCCTCAGAAAGTATTCATAATAGGATATAACCACACAGTGCTTGTACAAATTTCCTTACTATTTCTGCAACTCACTTCAAAGTAAACTAATTTTGATATGAACTAATTTTGATAATAACAATATAGTTCCTTGATAATTTACACAATTCATTTTCTTATATTTATATTAATGTGAATTCTAAATAAGTAACCAAATTCTAACAGATAAAAGGAGTATAGCTCAACCTCCTGTCTTCTGGTCTACTGCCTCCCATGAGGGTCTTCTGCCTCCAGCACAGGGTCCTCTGGTTCACTAATACCTTCTTTTTCTTGCCTGTCATGTAACTTCTGGTATAACCATGGTAACAACTAACAACTGCTCTCTTCCAAGGGGCTGTGTTGTACAATGAAATTTATACATATTTCAGGCATATTTTTAAAGATTGTTTGCTTATGAGTTCTTACATTGAATATTCTATATATGTGTCTTAACTGAAGCCTTATGTACATGTAAGTTCATATATCTCTGTGTGTATATATATTTTTACATCATATATTTATATTATGTATAACACATAAATTATATTTGTATTATGTATAATAGATATAAATTTATATTATATACAAACATAGAATATGTATTTGGACTATATATAAATACCTATACATGTTGGCAATGTTAGGTATATACATGTTCAGAAATATTATATTGTCCTAGTGAATTATTAATTAGAAATTATGCTTTATTATTACTATTTTTTTAAATCTCCTTTATCTATTTCACCCATCTCCAACCTACCTCCCATCTGGCAAGCATCAGTTTGTTCTCTGAGTTTAGGAGTCTGCTTTTTGTTAATCTCTCTTTTTTCCTTATTAATTTTTTCCTAAATTCCACATAATTAAATCATATGGTATTTTTCTTTCTCCGTCTGACTTATTTCACATAGTGTTATACCCTCTATGTCCATCCAAGCTGTTGTAAACAGCTTGGGAAGATCTCATTCTTTTTTATGGCTGAGTAGTATTTCAGTGTCTATGTGCGTGAATGTGTGTGTGTATGTGTATCTCACATCTTTATCCATTCATCTATGGATGGACACTTGGATTGCTTCCATATCTTGGCTTTTATAAACAATGATACAATAAAATATGAGTTCATATATTTTTGAGTTAGTGTTTTTATTTTCTTTGGGTAAATACCCAGTAGTAGAATTACTGAATCATTAGGTAATTCTATTTTTAAGTTTTTAAGGAACTTCCATATTTTTTTCTATAGTGGCTGAACCAATTTGCTTTCCCACCCACAGTGTATGAGGGTTCCATTCTGTCCATGTTCTGGCCAACCCTTATCATTTCTTATCTTTTTGATTCTAGACATTCTGACAGTTGTCAAGGGATATCTCATTGTGGTTTTGATTTGCATTTCCCTGATAGTGATGTTGATCATATTTTCATGTGTCTGTGGGCCATTTGTATGTCTTCTTTGGGAAAATATCTATAAATCTATTCAGGTCTTCTGCCTGTTTTTAAATTATCAGTTCTCTATCTATATAGTGTGTGTGTATGTGTGTTATATAAGTTCTTTATATAAGTTCTTTACGTATTTTGGATATTAACCCCTTATTGTATATATAATTTGCAAAAATCTTCTCCTATGCAGTAGGTTGCCTTGTCATTTGCTGATGTTTTCCTTCACTGTACAAAGCTTTTTATTTTGGTGTAATCCCAATAGTTCATTTTTGCTTTTGTTTTCCTTTCCTGAGGAGACATATCTAGAAAAATATTTCTGTTGCCAATATCAAAATAAATTACTGCCTATGGTTTCTTTGAGGAGTTTTATGGTTTCAAGTCTCACATTTAGGTCTTTAATCCATTTTGAATTCATTTTTGTGTCTGGTGTAAGAAAGCGGTCCAGTTTCATTCTTTTTATGTTGCTGTCCAGTTTTCTCAACACCATTTATTGAAGACTGTCTTTTTCCCATTAGATATTCTTTTCTTCTTTGTCAAAGATTAATTGACCATATAGTTATGGGAAAACAATTCACTGTTTATATTTTTAAATGTGACTTTTTTTTCAGTGTGGACGAAGTGGCCAGTGAAAACCAAACTTTGTTTTCAGTGTGGACAGAGTGGCCAGTGAAAACGAGTTAGAAGACCACTAAACAGCTGATAGTTAGTGAAGCAGGGAAATAATCCATTTTTTAAACACTGGAAGAAGTAAGTACAGTACTTATTTCTTATTGTTGGACACATCGACAGTCAATTTTAGTCACTGTCATAGTGACTGAACTGCAACTGTCCTCTACATTACTACATTCCCTACATTACTCCTACAATTACTACATTACTACTGCCCTCAAATTGGTCTTCTGACTTTAGCCTTGCCTGTTTGAAGCCAGTACATGCTGTTGCACCCAGAGTGATTACTCTAGAATGTGAATTGGATAGCATTCCCTGACAGTAAACCTTTCCAGGGCTCCCCACTGATGTCAAAAGTCCATACTCTCAAGGTGCCACAAAAGGGGCATACAAGCCCATTTGCATCTAGCTTTTATTTTCCTGTCAATTAAATTTAATCTACTCATATCAAACTGGGATGCAGCCAGGATGAATTTCATTCCTACAGAGAAGCCACACTTTTATGTCTGAGACATTATATGTGATCTTCAGTCAACATTCAACACCTCTGATGACAAACTCTTTGTCACCCTCTTACCCCCATTACGCATGAAAACACATTTTGCCTGGCTCAAGGTCTCCAACATTCACATCACAGATTTTCCATCACCCATCAACTCTTCTAGAAAGATTTACCAGTCCAGGATTGGTGGTCTACTGTCATTGCAGTTGTCATTATTTAATTCAATTTCTTGCTTACTTTTGCAAAATACCTCTAGATTTTCTGTAAGGAATAATATTACTTTCTTGTTCTCAGTTTTATTTTTTATTTTATTACTTTCTTGTTCTCACAAAACAGATATTAGTGTTTTGTGTATCTTCCTCCACAACAGTATTCAATCAAAACTTTGTCACTTGGGAACTATATAGTCGCAATAAATGATTTATTCAGTTTCTCAGACAAGCATCTCATGGTTGGTGGCTTAAACAGATGTGAGTTCTCACTGGCTTTAATTTTTTCCCTAATGAATCCATGGAGATAGAAGCAAAAGTATATATATATATATTTTTTATCATGGGTCCAAATTACAATCTGCCAAGGTATGAAAAAAATAAGCACGTGGGATTTCCTGGCCCCTGGCTTATGTTTCTGCTATTTAATTTCATATCTATCTGAGATAAATATATTTGAAGTTTCTGCCTTACACAGCTTTGGTTTAGGATTTGTCTTCAGAAGATTGCTAGTTCTGTCTATCATATGCTCATCTTCTTCTGGGATATTTTGGTAAAATCTAGGGATTATTCAGTCCAAGTGTGTAATCTAACTTCCTGACTATTTCAACACTCTTGTAAGTATCCTGTTTCCTAGATCCTGTAACATGATTCAGCTATGATAGATTTTATTGGTTCTTGATATTGTCATTGTCCTCTGATGCTTTCAGAAATCCCTAATGCCCCTTGGAATATCTGAAAACAAATCTAATAACTTGTCAAGGGAACCTGACCAGACCCTAAGGTCAGATTGAGATATAATTCGGAAAAAAATAGATGACCCTTAATTATCTGAATCGTTCAATGCCCCTTACCTATTATTCACAGCCCACCATCCCTGCTCATTTCAGCTTTGGTCTTAGGTTTATTCTGTTAATCTACATCCTTAAAAACTGAAGATTTATAACTGTGTGATTTTTAGCTTTACTCCCTTAAAAATACATATCTATCTTTCTTTCTTATTTTCATATAATGAGATTTTTTCACCTATTTTTTTCTATAAGGCTATTACTTTTGTGACAGAAAGGGATATCTCATTTTAGTTTATATTTATGTAACAACAATTTATTTCGAAATTCTTAGTCATAAAATGTGGTCCAAAAGTGTTTAATAAACAAAGGTTTATCTGTAATAGAAAACAGAAAAAGTATTTAAATAATATGAATAAGCTTTCTCATTATATATGACCACATTCTGAATTAATTTCCTGATTTATTTAGATTTATACAAATTGTCCACACATGAAATATTTGTAGAGTTTCAGATGTGAATAAACTCTGAATAATTTGTTCTGAAAAGCTGCACCTTCAAAGAAAGTACTAATTATGCATTAACATGAATGTGTTTTGATATAACTTCTTATAAACTTGAAATAATTCTTAAATAGGAAAATCTATAATTTTCTTCTATGTGAGAAAATCTCAGAATTGCAGTTAGTGCAATATGGTATCAATTAAGGCATATCTGACAGAGTAGGTACTCTATATATGGTGGATAATTTTAATGCTTCACAATATTTTACAATAACAATTCATCATAAAATTGTGATTACATTTAACTTATTTTTGTTAATTTATTGAATCTGTATCTTTTTGTTTCAGGAAAATAAATATTTAATAATATTTTGATTGAAAATAGAAATTATTTATCTACCACAGATCATCTAAATTTAAAGAAGAAAAATGAGATTTATTCTCCTGCTACCCAGTGGTTATTATTTTTAATGTGGTAATATATTTCTCTCCTATTACTTTTTATATTCAACATAATTAATATTTACTTAAAAAATAAGTATCTTTGCAGTAGATGAACTTTAGAAACAGTGTTTTAGTTTCCCACAGAGAGATTTTTAAGTGTGTATTTTTAATTTCAGTTAGCTAACCTATAGTATTGTATTAGTTTCAGGTGTACGATACAGTAATTCAATAGTTCCATCTACAAAGATTTTGATTGGGAAGACATTAGTTGAGAAGTTAATTTGGCAAGAGATGATATCTTACACTATTGGTTCTTTCCTTTCTAGGACATGATGTATCTTCCCATTTTTTCCTCAGATTTTTTTTTAGGCACATATGTCAAGAGCAATAATTACTTTTTATTTAGGCCTTAAACACATCTTTTTGTAGATCAAAAATATATTACAGTTTTATTGTTATTGGAGATGTACCAAACTCTGCCCCCACCCCACATGCATTTCCTGAATTAATTCATTGACTTTTTTGTTGTATTTGCTTTAAGTATTACTATCTATCCACCTACCTCTACTTCCTAACTCATGTTGCTTTCGTTTCTTGTTTAACCTTAAAATCATATCACATAAAGACAATAATTTTATCTCAGTCTTTACAAATTTTAGAACTCTTTATTTTTCTTACATTATTGACTAAATGGTGGTGGTAAAAAACAATGTTGAAAAGTAGAAGTGATAGCAGATCTTTGTTTTATTCCAAATTACCAAATATTAGACTTGAAACTATTAGAAAATAAGAAACTATTAAAATATAAGAAAAGAGTTCTAATATTTGTTGTAGGCATCTTTATCACATTAAGGAAATTTTCTTCTCTTTGTAGCTTACTGTGATAAATTTATATTCAGAAATGAGCCTTGAAAAATAATTTTAAAAATTAATATATTGGGGATCCTTGGATGGCTCAGCAGTTTAGTGCCTGCCTTCGGCCCAGGACGTGGTCCTGGAGTCTCAGGATGGAGTCCCACATCAGGCTCCCTGCATGGAGCCTGCTTCTCTCTCTCTGCCTGTGTCTCTGCCTCTCTCTCTCTCTTTCTGTGTCTCCCATGAATAAATAAGTAAAACCTTAAAAAATTAATATATTGGAAGATGATTGAATATATATATGTACATATATATTTACTCACTTAATCTACAGAATTAATAAATACTTATATTTTAAATGATGAAACTTTCTTAAGTTCTTAGGTAAACCCATTGGTCACAATGTACTATTTTTCTAATACACTGTTGAATTTGGTCTGTGAATTAGTTAAAATAACTTAAGCTGATGGCACCTACAAATCCTAATTCAAATTAATTCAGGCAAAGAGGAAAACGTATTAGCTCACAAAACAAGTAGGACATGCTAATATTTGGGTGAGTTCAGAGCTCAATAATATGAAGGACTCAGGTTATTTTCATCTGTACCATCCTCAATGTGATTGTATATATCATTTTTAATAGCTAAATTCTATTCTGTTGGATGGATGAACTACAATTTAATCATTAGCTTTGAAATATATTTGAAGTCATCTTATTTTAATTATTCATATAATTTACACCTTTGAATGACATTAGGAAAAATGTAGAGTTTTTTTTTCCTGCACTGAATATTTTTTTATTTAAGTTAGAGAAGTGGCAGTACAGATCAAAAGATAAAAGCAATTTAAGGCTCTAACCTAGAAACAGTCTCAGATCTCCAGCGGCTGTGTATGAGAGTGTCTATCCTACTGTGCGCTATCTTATCCCTGTTACCCACATTGAATATTTTATTTATTTATTTATTTATTTATTTATTTATTTATTTATTTATTTATTTATTATGTTATCATTTAAAAAGAGAACAAAACAAAACCTGTGGTTATGAGAATACATATATGTAATGTTAATTAAATATTTTCCACTAATATTACATCATGTCCATTCTGCATAACCTATCCTATAGTATTTATAGTGGTTCAGAAATTTCACCTGCTTTCATTATTATTTAGGGATAAATTGTTTTGGTGAACAGAGAGCATTGAACTAATTTTTTGGTGATTCTCATTCTTGCAATTCAGTTCCCCTTTATTTACAACGATATAAAAACAAATAAAAAATTAATGTAAAAGTCTGAGTAGTTCTTCCCACCTCCTAAACTGAATAGAAGGGATGAACTACAGATGGTCCATGATTTACAATGCTTTGACTTGACTTTTTGACTTTATGAGAGATCAGAAGTGATACACATTCAGTACACATTTTACTTTGAATTTTGAATTTGAATCTTTTCCCAGGCTAGTGATATGCAATACGATATTCTCTTGTGATGCTGAGCAATGGCAGTGAGCCACAGCTCCCAGTCAGCCACAAGATCATGAGGGTGTACAAGTGTAAGAAAAGGATATGATGTATGTTGAAATTATTTTTGAATTGCATAGGTTATGTTTTATGGTCCACAGCACTTCTGTGAGACTGAACCAAATAATTTTTCTAAAGCTTCTCATACATATTTTGATTGTGTCCAGCATGGCCATTATAAAATCCAAGATAACAAGTCAACTTTTGCCAGCATTTTAATATTTATTCTTCACTACTCAGTTCTTCTTCAGTTCTTATCTATAGTAGAGATGCTTCCTTCAAATTCCCCCATCAGTCAGGACAAGGAAGTATCTGTTGAGTACCAACCAAGTGTGAACTCTCATTCTGGTGCTATCATGAGGGAATAATGAAGAATGTATTTAAGATCACTTGACAAAAAGAGATTCACAATTGTAGAAAGCATGGCTGTTTGCCTAGCTCATGTCTATTCCCTACTCTATTCTTTGTAACCAAACCTAGATTTGTTCAGATGTTGATAACAAACTAGTCAGCGACTTCATTTTGGAGAAGCTGGCTTCATCTTCAGTTATAATGGTGGTTCAGACTTGCAATGATATTGCAATTCTGGCTGTTCAGACTTAGAGAAAGCATCATATCCCTTGGTTTTAGTTAGGAGGCATATTCTCATATGCTAAGAGCCTTTATATGGGCCCAAGGGTAACTAGCCTTAAGAAAAAGCCAACAATGTGAACAATGGAGCAAAGTGAAGGAAACAACTGAAGTCTTTGATATCATTAAACTATTGAATTAATAATCCATGATATCTGTCTTCCTCATGATTTCCTATTATAGAAGCTAATAATTTTTAAAACATTTCTGGCTGGAGTGTGTTAATAACAGTTGAAAGCATCCTGATTAATATAATAATTAATAATTTTTGATAATTATGATAATTTTTGGATAATTATTCCAGTATTTTCACCTGGACCCTTTATTTACAGCTATGTAGACATGTACTTTCTGGTGTATATTGTTATTTTTAGTGCAAAGGAAAGTGTTAGTTTTCTTCCCATTACGTTTTCTTTGTATTACTAGTAACAGATACTTTTCTTGCAAGCCAACCAGTATCTCCTTCTCTTCCTTTTTCTTCACTTACATATTATGGTTTGAAAGTAAAATATGGCCAAAATGTTTATGTGAGCAGATTTGAAATATTACTGTCTTCCATCTTAGTGAAACAATTATAATATTAATTCAGTTAATTAAAATACTCTAATATTACACAACATATTAATGAATTTTAATAGTAAATGTGCTGTAAAAATTTATTCCAATGTATGTGTAATTTGCTGTTTTTGAATTTATAAGAGCTAAAGGTTTGAAAGGACCTGTTTGTATTTTTAATTTAGGTTAGTAGTATAATCCATAATTAAAATATTATCAGACTTCTCAATATCCTTTATTGTTAATTTTTACTATAAATACATGAAAAAAGAACTCTGATAAGGTCAACATGGTAAGTCACCAATAAAGAAAGACTGAATAAATGTTTATATTTTGCAAAATAAAATTCGAAATTACAAAATGCCTTGGCCTGCACATTTTATTTTACAAAATGTAAAACACTCTTTTTCTCAGTTGTTCCTTTTTTGAAGCAGATAAATTGTGCAGAGAGCCAAATAAAATCTTCAAATATGTAAAATTAATATATAAGGCATATACTTTCTTTTCATGACCTTGTGTTTCCACCCAGAAAATATTCACCTTTACACTTCTCCAGTAGAGATTTAAATTTGGGAATGAAGGCAAATGGGCCAGAGGAGAGGCAAGATTTTCTATATTTACTCTAATATAGATTATGTTTAAAGGACAAGTACTTCTTAGGGTTACTTGATATTAAACTTAGATTTTAGGTGAGCAGCCTCTAAATCTTACTCTTTGCTCTGTAAGAACATGGAAGAGACACAAATGGTGAAAAGATTAGTTTTACACAATCAAAGGGTCAACTGGAAGGAAAACAGAAGATGGTAATATGCAGATTTATGTTGCCAACAAAGTCTCTATTTCTGTATTACAGTACAATGAGCAATCGAAGATGAATATAACATATCTAGTCTGGGCGATTGGCAAAATCAACACAGTATTATCAGAGGTAAATAAGTAGATAAATAAGTAGGAAGCAGCATATAGTTTGAACTTTTTCCACATCCTCATGAAAACCAGTATTTCATGTATTTGGTACATTTTTGTGGAGAAGAAAGTAGATCATTTCATGTGGTAGAGTCAGGGCTCATGGCTTAGCTGTCATTTTTCAAATACTGTATATGTAGTATATGTAATATATAAAATATATATAATACACATTATGTCTCTATATATTTAGTATATGGATGAAATTCACAAGGGCAATTCTTTGCTCTGGATGTAAACTTATATTGTCATTACAAATATTCAAGAAAGCAAAACACTATAATGACATGATCACAGCAATTATTAACAACACACAATCTTGGCAGCGATGAGAGAGTTTTCCAATTGTCTGTTAAGTATCTGTGGTACTTGGAACTATTTCATAAAAATGTATATGATGTTTTATAAAAAGAACTTTAAATTCATTCAATTTTACTTAAAAATGATTTACATCCTTGATTAGTAGTAGACATGATTTTCTGTACAGCTCAATCTCAAAATGTTGCTGCTGATCTATGCATTTGAATAATATGTGCAGCAATGTGGTTCAGTTTTCTTTTTTCAAGCGTGAACTCTAGACTCATGAATTGTGTTTGAATTAGTGGGATTCATGATTTTATTTTAGTGCCTGACAATGACTTGGTTAAATATTCTTTACCTCAAGAGGTGATGGTTCTCAAATTATAATCCAAATGTTTTGACCTTACCATCACTGCAAATATGTCTGAAATGTAAGGAAAATTTAGCCCTCAATTTTCTGGTTCATTTACTCATCAAACTATCTTATTAAAGCCACTTCATATTCAAGAAACTTCTTAGCCAATTATTTCCAGCTTATTTCATAGTCCCAGGAAGTTGACACTTACCCAACTAAATCCCTGTAGATCCTCCTCAGTGTATATAATTCAGCTCACCTAGAATTTATGTTGCTACAATTAATAGGGAGGTGGGTCTCCAAATCCTCTCTAAAACATTTATTGTGAGCAATTCAAACCAAATTTCTATCAGCTACTCAATCCTAATATCCCTCCCTCCACACAAATTTAGAGAATTATTTTCATACTCTTGCTGTTTCTAGAGGTATTTCCTGGTATTTATCTGGATCTTAGTCACTGTGTATATAATTTTAAACCCAATATACTCTACATTTCTTAATATTCTTTTGTTATTGGTGGTTTTACCTCTTTTCTTTATGTAACAGTATAGCTTTCTTTTAATTTTTTTTTTCTTAAAAAGAAAATGCAGGCTATAATTTATGCAATATAAATAAAAACCATAACAATTGCAGTGAGACCGAGTAGAATGATACTGTACACACAAAGGAATCTGATTTAACTAGTACCAGGGAAAGAAAAAATAAAGGTCACTTGACAACATGTTAAATCCAAATTGAAAATCATATGATGAAAATAAATGAAAGAAAATGAAAGACATATTCTGGGTCATTGGATTAAGGTGACCTGGAAGGGAGTGGAGGTATAAATTTGTGTACAAAGAAGTGAAAGCATAATTTTATGAAGTGGAAATCTATAGGATTTTTATGTAAATTCTGTAGGATATATGAGGAGAAGGATGAAATGAGACAACTGCAGTCGACTCTCAATTTACCAGGGTATTATGCAGGAGTGAGGTCATGGTTTGCCTCAAATCAATTGTGAACAGACCATATAAACTCTAGGCATACACTGGCTAACCAGTAGTGTTATAAACTACCAGCAATAAAAATGATAGAATATGTGTTCTTGGAATATTTTTGGGATTTAACAATTATAAAGGCAAGCAAGCAAGTGAAATGTTGAGTAAAGAAAGAGAAATTCAGATGTATTTTTGATGGTCAGAGTGATCTTGTTTTTGATCATATGCCAGAGAACATATTTCAGAGACTGCAGTTTGGGGAATAGCCACAGAGGCACAGAGCCCAAGATTCATTTTACAGTGGAAGTAGGGTGATGGGCACTGTTTCTCTCCATATATTTATTTCTCAGTTCAGCCCTTGCCTCCTTTTAATTGATGCATAATTATGGATAATAAATGCCCAGATCTTAAATGTACAGTTTTGACAAATGTCTATTTCCATTTAATCCACACTTCATCAAAATACAGGACATGTATACCATTCTAGAATGTTCCCCCAAAATCACTTCCAAAAAACCTCCTCTGCTCCTTTACTCCAAATTACTGTTCTGATTTCTGTATCTAATAATGTGTTTTATCTTTTCCAAAACTTCATATACATGGAATTTATACAATGTGTACTTATTATGTTTGCATCTTTTGCTCAAAAAGACCTGTTGAGGTAGCTTATCCATCTGTCCATCAGTGCTTCACTTTTTATTGCTGAATAGTGTTCCATTAATACCATAATTAGTTTATTCATTCTCCTCTTAATGGGCATTGGTGTTGTTTCCAGTTTCTTTCAGTTTGCTGTTACTGCTATAAACTTTTATGTGTATTATGTATTCTTTGAGAGAGCTCACTTTTTAAGATTAAAAAAAAAGCCCCTTTGATAGGTTGAATAATGGTTGGAGATAGAGAGTCTTAATCCATGGAACTTATAAATGTTCTTTGGGAAAAAGATCTTTGCAAATGTAATTACATAAGGATTTTTAGGTCAGAAGATTCCCTCATATTAGCTGAAGCCTAAATACAATTGCAGAGACCTTATGAGAGAAAGGCAAAGGGTGCTTTGAGAGATTAAGGGAAGCAGGGGAGGCAAGATAATCATAGAGCAAAGATGAAATGATGTGGCTTCAGCCCAGGAATGCCTGGAGTCAGCAACCATGGAGAGGCATGAAGTCTGTTTTCCCATAGAGCCCGGTGAGGGATCACAGCCCTTTTGAGCCTCTAGAACTGTAGAAAAACAAATTCCTGTCATTTTAAGCCACTGACTTTGTGATAATTTCTTAACACACCTTTACTGCTCTCTCCTCCCTTTCTGGCTTTGACTTGGAAGTGGGAATACATTGTGGGGAGCTTGCTTGGGAGCAGGGAAGCATGACTTTTTATGCCCATTCTCAACTTTAATTTTTGAATTTCATTCCTGAATAACCAAAATAAATGATCTTGGTACTAAACATAATTAGAAAAGCTTGAGTTGCCACATTAATTGTTTTATAAGGAGGGAACAATATCTTTTCATAATGTACTTTAAAAAAATTGTGTAGGTAAAATTAAATCATCCCAAGACCTAGAGAAAAAATTCTGGGATTATAAAACACACACACACACCACAGAACACTGAAGAAAAAGAAAATATTTAGCATGGACTCTTATTCTCAGTAACCTGACATGTATGTTTGTCTATAACCTGCCCCATTTTATTTAATTAACTACCACCTTCTGACATCTCACCAAATCACTTCTATCAGGTTTACTGAGAGGCACCGGAGAGTGGCCACAGTTTTAGTTTTATCATTAAACTCAATCCAATTCATAATTAAACACGTGGCTTCTAATATATGTGAATCTAAGTAGTGTAAAGGGTTGGGATACAGATTAGGGAGATCCAGTGCCTAAATTAAAATTATTACCCCTCACTAGTAAATAGATTTGAAATTAGAAATGTTTCAGCTAGAAATATATATTAACATTTTTACAGATAAAAAAAAAGCATCAAACATTATTAACTCTACAAAAAGAAATACCTTTAAAAATCCATATTACTATTTCTATTATGATTCAGATTCAGAAAAAAAAATCTTATATTGATCTTTTTGGGTTTGGGCTGCCATAGAAAAATACCATAGAATAGATGGCTTACATAAAATATACTTATTTTCTCACAGTATTGGAAATTAGAAGTCCCTCAGTGAGCCAGCCAGGTTGGTATCTGGTGAGAGCACTCTGCTCGGGTTGCAGACTATACTGCCTCGCATGTGTCCTCACATGGTATGAGGTGAAGGCCCTAACTTTCTCTCTTATGAGGCCACAGTTCTATTGGATTAGGGCCTGACCCTATGATCTCATTTAACCTTATACTTCCTAAAGACCCTATCTCTATACACAGTCACAGTGGGTGTTAGGGCTTCAACATATAAATTTGGAGGGGCTCAATTCAGTCCATAGCACATGATTAAATCTTTGCTAGCTTGAAAAACATATTATTCATGTGCACACAAAACATTCAAACTTCCTCATGGCTCTTAATGCGTATGTCCTCTCATGGCTAAGCTACTTGACATTATATTTGCCTTGCAACACCTTCATTTCTTCTGCTCCCATCTGCTGCAGGAGACTGAAATCAGGGTTCCTGTCTGACTCCTCTGATGACACTTTAGCACAAATGTCATCAGTGATCTATTTGTCAAATTCATCCGTCATTTTAAAATCCTCTTTTGTTGTTCTTCTATTGCACCTGACACTGTTGGCTATTTTCAGCTTGAGTTGCCTCCTGTAGCTTCCATGAAATCATTGAAATTTGAATGATACGACTTTAATACTTGCCCATAATATGAACTCGATAAATGTTTGTATAAAAGAACTGACAAGAGATCCCTGGGTGGCTCAGTGGTTTAGCACCTGCCTTTGGCCCAGGGCGTGATCCTGGAGTCCTGGGATTGAGTCCTACACTGGGCTCCCTGCGTGGAGCCTGCCTCTCTCTCTCTCTCTCTCTTTCTCTCTCTTTGTGTGTCTTTCATGAATAAATAAATAAAATCTTTTTAAAAAATAGACAAATTATTTTGCTAATTGTATTAATTTATAATTTCTCTATAATCTGATGTTTCCAAGTGTTAGAGTATAATAAAATTCATGTATAGATTAATATACACAGGGAGCTATTTATAATTTCAAGTAACTTTGTCATTTTTCTCTTAATGACCCTTTTATAATTTCTATAAGCCAATACTATCTCAATTATATGCAACACAATTATTTCCCTTATTTTCAATTTAAAAATGAGGTTTAAGAATAAATGTTTATTAGACATGTTATAAATTAAAAGTTGTAAAACAGACTACCATTATTTGTTATACTGAATAAGGAGATTGGCAATACTTCATATTTAACCTTTATTATTTGTAAAGTTATATTTTTCTTAAAATCATGGAGATTTATTTTAACTGCGAAATTATGCTGTTTGATTGATTTTATTATATTAGTATGGGGTAGTATTCATATTCTTGAATCTAACTATTTTTATGGTTTACATATTCCAAACAGTATTACCCTAGTTTCTTTTATTTTCTATTTATATACCAAACTAATTTTAAAAGCATATAAAATATTAAAATGTGTAAATCTCTGTAAACCAATGATGAAAGGCATTTTATTTTATTTTTTCTGAAAGGCATTTTAAAAGGTATTTGTGTATTCATTCATTCATCCATTCATTCATTTTTACTCAGAGTTCATCACTACACTGTACTGTTAATCTCCTTCATCTATTTCACTCATTCCCCCTTCCCTCTCCCTTTTGGTAATCTCCAGTTTGTTCTCTATATTTCAGAGTCTTTTTTTAATTTGTCTCTTTTTTCTTTGTTCATTTGTTTTGTATCTTAAATTCCACGTTCAAGTGAAATCACGTGGTATTTATCCTTCTCTGACTGACTTATTTCACTTAGCATTGTATCTTCTAGATCCAACTACATTGTTGCAAATGGCAAGATTTCATCTCTTTTTATGACTAATTTTCCATGGTATATATACTCCACATCTCCTTGATCAAATCTATCCATAGAC
Organism: Canis lupus baileyi; assembly: GCF_048164855.1. Classification (NCBI taxonomy): domain Eukaryota; kingdom Metazoa; phylum Chordata; class Mammalia; order Carnivora; family Canidae; genus Canis; species Canis lupus. Next base: position 13,143,117 of record NC_132867.1, read on the forward strand.
ACTGGCTGCTTCCATAATCTGGCTATTGTAAATAATGCCGCAATAAACATGGGGGAGTGTGTATTTTTTGAATTTGTATTCTTATATTTTTTTGGTAAATACCCAATAGTGTGATTCCTGTGTTATAGGATAGATCTATTTTCAATTTTCTGAGGAAGCTTCATACTGTTTTCTACAGTGGCTACACCAATTTGCATTCCCACCAACAGTGCTGGATGGTTTCCCTTCCACTGCATCCGCTGATGACTTTTGTTGCTTCTTGTGTTTTTTATTTTAGCCATTCTGACGATTGTCAGGTGATAACGCAAAGTTGTTTTGATTTGCATTGCTCTGATGATTAGTGATGTTGAGTATTTTTTCATGTGTCTATTGGCCATCTGTATGTCTTTAGAGAAATATCTTTTCATTTCTTTACCTATTTTTAAATTGGAAGATGAATTGTATAAGTTCTTTATATATTCTGAGTACTAATCCTATATTGGATATATCATTGCAAATATTTTCTCCTATTCAGTTGGTAGTCTTTTAGTTTTGTCAATTTATTCCTCTGCTGTGTAAAAGCTTTTTATTTTGATGTAGTATTTTTGCTTTTGTTTCCCTTGCCTGAGGAGACATATCTAGAAAAACATTTCTCTTGCCAATGTGAGAAAAACTATTGCCTGTGCTCTTTTCTAAAAACTTTATGGTTTCAGGTCTCACCTTTAGGTCTTTAATCCATTTTGAGTTTATTTCTGTGTACCGTGTAAGACAGTAGGCTAGTTCCATTCTTTTGCATGTACCCATCCAGTTTCCCAACATCATTTGTTGAAGAGACTGTCTTTTACTCATTGCATATTCTTGACTCCTTTGTCAAAGATTAACTGATCATGTAAGCATGGGTTTATTTCTGGGCTCTATTCTGTTCTATTGATCTATGCATCTAATTTGTGCCATTACCATACTGTTTTATTATAGCTTTGCTGTATAGTTAGAAATCTAGGATTGTGATACCTTCAGTCTTCTTTATCAAGATTGCTTTGGCTATTTGGGTCTTTTGTGGTTCCATACAAATTTTAGAATTATTTCTTCTAGTTTTGCAAAAATATTGTTGGTATTTTGATAGGGTTTTAATTAAATCTATAGATAGTTTTGGGTAGTATGGACATTTTAGCAGTATTTGTTCTTCGAATCCATGAGCAATGGAATATTGTTCCATTTATTTGTGCTGTCTATTTCTTTTCACCACTGTTTTATTGTTTTCAGAATGCAGGCCTTTCATTTCCTTGATTAAGTTTATTCCTAGGCATTTTATTATTTTTTGGTGACATTGTAAATGAGATTTTAAATTCTCTTTCTGCTTCTTCATTATTAGTGTATAGTAATGCAACAGATTTCTATATATTGTTTTTATATTGTGTGGCCTTCCTGAATTCATTTAGCAGTTCTAGTAGCTTTTTTGTGAAGTGTTTAGGGTTTTCTATTTGTATAGTATTATGTCATCAGCAAATAATGAGTTTTACTTCTTCCTTACCAATTTAGATGTCTTTTATTTCTTTTTGTGATTTGGTTACTTGTGCTTAGGACTTCCAATGCTCTGTAGAATAAAAATGGTGAGAGTGGACATCCTTGTCTTATTTCTGATCTTAGGGAAAAACTTCTCCATTTTCAATAATGAGTATAATATTCACTATGGGTTTTTCATATATGGACTTTATTATGTTGAAGTATGTTCCCTCTAAACCTATTTTGTTGAAGCTTTTTTTTTTTAATTGTGAATGAATATTGGGTTTTACCAAATGCTTTGATAAGGCATTTTTATCTTTTCTCTTGTTGATGTGATGTATGCTTTTTATCTTTTCTCTTGTTGATGTAATGTATCATGTTGATTGATTTGCAAATACTGAATCACCCTTGCACCCTGGGAATAAATCCACTGGATCATGGTGAAATGATTTTTTTAATGTATTGTTGGATTTGTTTGCTAAAATTTTGTTAAGGATATTTGCATCTATGTTCCTCAGAGATATTGACCTGTAGTTGTTCTCTTTATTTGTATGTCTTTATCTGGTTTTGGTATCAAGGTAATGCTGGCCTCATAGAATGAATTTGGAAGCATTTCTTCCTCTTCTATTTTTTGGAATAGTTTAAGAAAAATAGATATTAACTATTCTTTAAATGTTTGGTAGAATTCTGCTGTTGAGGCCATCTGGTCCTGGACTTTTGCTTATTGGAAGTTTTTGTTTACTGATTTAACTTTATTGCTGATAATCAATCTGTTCAAATTTTCTGCTTCTTCCTGATTCAGTTTTCGGATGTTATGTTTCTAGGAATTTATCCATTTTTTTCTTTATTGTCCAATTTGTTAGTTATAATTTTTCATAATATTCTCTTATCCCTTGTATTTCTGTAGCATCAGCTGCTGTTTCTTCCCTTTCATTTCTGATTTTGTTTGAGTCCTCTCTCTCTCTCTCCCCCCCCCCCCCGCCCCCTTATGAGTCTGGCTAAAGTTTTAACAATTTTGTTGATCTTTTTAAAGAACCCACTCTTGGTTTCATTGATCTGTTCTATTGTTTTGTTTTGTTTTCTATTTCATCTATTTCTGCTCTAAGATTTACTATTTCCTTTCTTTACTGGCTTTGGGTTTTGTTTGCCCTTTTTCTCTGCTCCTTTAGGTATAAGGATTAGGATGCTTATTTGAGATTTTTTTCTTGCCTTTTAGGTAACCCTCTATTGCTATAAACTTCCCTCTTAGAACACCTTTTGCTGCACCCCAAAACATTTTGACCACGTGTTTTCAATTCTATCTCCATGTGTTTTTTTATTTCTTTTATGATTTCTTGTTTGACCTATACATTATTTAGGTGCATGTTATTTAACTTCCATGTATTTGTGTTCTGTTTAGATTTTTTTCTTGTGGTTGATTTCTAGTTTCATAATTTTGTGATTGGAGAAAATGCATGGCATGACTTCAGTCTTTTTGAATTTGTTGAGACTTGTTTTATGGCTTAAGATGTGGTCTGTTATGGAGAATGATTCATGTGCACTTGAATGCATATTCCAGTGTTTTAAAATGAAATGTTCTGAATATATCTTGCAGATCCATCTGGCCAATGTGACATTCAAAGCTACTATCTCCTTGTTGATTTTATGTTTAAATGATATTCCCATTGATGTATGTGTGGTGTTAAAATCCTCTACTACTATTGTATTACTAATGATTATTTCCTTTACGCATATTAATAATGACTCTATGGATTTGGGTGTTCCTGTGTTGGGCGCATAAATATTTATGTTATATCTTTTGTTCATTATAAGCTTTATGATTATATAATGCCCTACTTTGTCTCTTATTACAGTCTCTGTTTTAAAGCATTTTGTTCAATATAAGTATTGCTATCTGGGCTTTTTCACCTTAATTTGCATGATAAGTGCTTTTCCATCTTTCTTTCTTTCTTTTCTTTCTTTCTTCTTTCTTCTTTCTTTCTTTCTTTCTTTCTTTCTTTCTTTCTTCTTTCTTTCTTTCTTTTTCTTTCTTTCTTCTTTCTTTCTTTCTCTTTCTTTCTTTCTTTCTTTCTTTCTTTTTTAAAGATTTGTTTATTTATTATTATATATAAACAAAGAGAGCATGTAGAAGGGGGAGGTCATAGGAGAGAAAGAAAGAGAATTTCAAGACTTCCTGCTGAGCACACAGCCCAGAGGAGCTCAGTCTCATAACACTGAGGTCATGACCTAAGCCAAAATCAAGAGTTGGACACTTCACTGACAAATCTGTGTGTCTTTAGATCTGAAATATGTCTATTGTATGCAGCATATAAATGTATCTAGCTTTATATTTTTCTCATTCTATCACCCTGTCTTTTGATTGAGGTATTTTGTCCATTTACATTTAAAGTAATTATTGATAGATTTGTATTCATTGTCATTTTGTTACCTGTTTAATGGTTGTTTTTGTAGTCTTTCTCTGTTCTTCTCTGTCTTCTTTCATGGCTTGCTATATTTCTTTAGTGATGTACTTGGATTCCTTTCTCCTTATTTTTTGCATATCTATTACTGGTTTTTGATTTGTGGTTACCCTTGGGTTTATATATAACATCTTATGCATAAAGCAGTCTGTATTAACTTGATGGTCACTTAAGTTTGAATCCATTCTAAAAGCAGTAAATTTAGGACCCTTCTACTTTGCTATCTTACCTAGAAGTTTGAAGGCTTTTTAAAATATTGATCTCCATATTGTTTTTTTCTATCAATCTATACTTCAATTTTCAAAAATATTGGTGCTTATTTAAACTGGGAAATTATTTTCTTTTTTTTTTCTTTTTTTTTTTATTTTTTTTTTTTTTTTTTTTTTTTGGGAAATTATTTTCAAAGTAAGTAACTTTATGTTTAGATTTTTAAAAATTTAACATTGTCTTACTCAAGTAGTATGAATAAATTTCCAAAAGATGTGATCTCTGGATACATGATAAGGATTTGAGAAGATATTATATCCCTCCATTTCTAGAAAAAAAAAAATGTACATGTTACCCAATTCTTATATTTCAGGTTCTCTGACATAATTTGGATAAAATGCTTGGCAAATTTTGTTTAAAAATTGTAAAATATACTATACATATAAAAGGTGAGCTAAATATATACATGAATGTGTACAGCTTAACAGTCAATAATTAAATAATCCTGAAATTCTTACCAATTTTATTAAAAAAACAGGACACTGTCAGTATATTAAATTGCCACTATGTTTATTTCCATCATGACATCCCCTTTTTCCTATCTTCCAGACTATATGTAGAATTTGGGTTAATGATTCATTTGTTTTTCCAATATATTCTAGTTGTATTTTCTTCTAAGAAAAAGAAAGACATGAGGTCCAAGAAATAGATGGTCCAACCCAAAGCATGAATGGAGTTCCCAGGAAACTAGAGAAAGGACATAGCAGTAACACACTCATGCAATGTGAGAGGAAAGCAGTTGAAGTTGGAGAAAAATGAAGGATTTAAGGAATACTTACTCAATGGAGGAAAAAAAAAAGTGGAGAGGAATTAGAGGAGTTAAACTTCTGACAAGATTTTGAGGATAAGTAAGATAAACTATATGAAAATGTAAATGGAGTTGGTAACTCCAACAACAAAACATTAATTATAAACAAACCCCAACAATAAAATTATTAAATAAAGGAAATATTATGTTACACTATTTAGGTTACCCTGCAAATAACATTAAAAAAATGAAATGTTATCAATCTCAATTATTCAAAAATTAATGCAATACATTTGGTATAATATGGTCTTGGGATGATTTTATGTCTGTCTGCATATTTGTTCATGTGTGCTTGTGCATAAAATGTGGACCACAAATGAGAACTAAATACCATGTTATCATCTGTACTGGGGAGTCAATAAATTTGGGTGAAAAAAATAAGAAAAAGCAATAAAAACATTTCAGTTATCAGTATCTATGGAAATATCAGTAGAAACAGCCTAAGTGTGAAAAAATATTTGTCTCTATAAGAATCCTGAAGGATAACTAACATTTAAAAGTGTCTAGAGATTCTTCAAAAATATAGTCCATTTTTGAAATAATATGAGATAAATATATTTATGCATATTCTATAATTTTTTTAAAAGATTTTGTTTATTCATGAGAGACAGACAGAGAGAGAGAGAGAGAGAGGCAAAGACACAGGCCGAGACAGAAGCAGGCCCCATGGAGGGAGCCAGACATGGGACTCTATCCCAGGTCTCCAGGATCAGGCCCTGGGCTGAAGGCGGTGCTAAACCACTGAGCCACCCCGGCTGCCCCAAATTCTATAATTTTTATTGAGATATTTACTGATGGGTATATGTAAAATGTTAGCCATCGTGAGTGTGAAATGATTTACTTCCCTAGATTAGTGTTTTTGTTTGGTTTGGTTTGGTTTGGTTTGGTTTGGTCATTGCCATAATAATTAATTGGGGGCTTTTAGCTTTGTGATTCTTTTATTTTTAGCACAAAGCATTTGGTAAGGACAATTATTTTATACACTCTACAGAGTCTTTACATCATTTTATGAAAATATTTGCATTTATGGTAATATTACTGACACTGTACTATAAAGATAGAAGTATTTACAATAATATTTCTTATCCATTTTTACCCTTTCTTCCTATATTCCAAGAATCAAGTTTTTCTGTCAGTTGTCCTTAGGGTAGGAATACTTGTAGACCCCAATTATAATTTCTTTTCATCCTAAATGTTGGTCTAATGCCTTTCTGGACTACTTGAGGATTCAAGAAAATAGATTAAAATTACATCATTTTTTGAGTAATAGTTTATTTAGTGTTTTCCCTTTTTTGTCACTTTGGGGTGACTGGCTGTAGTTTTATATCCAGTGTCTTTGTTCCCTCTAGTATTAATTAGTTTGCCCTTTATAAAAAAGCTGTATTTTATAGCAGTGATTCAAAATGCTCTTTCTGAGATTCTAAAATATTTCTAAGTCACTGTTTTTGTAGTTATTAGTTATTTATTTTTATTGTCCACACATGCAAGCTGCAAAGATAAAAGTGGTTTTCTACAAAAATACGGTTAATTCTGTTCATAAATATGATGACAAAATAATTCAAATGTAAACAGTACATATAATTATCCTAACTTTTTTCTTTCTTATGGAATATGTGAAGTTTTAAGGAATATTTGAAGCCACAGAATTTATTATCATTTTGAATTTGAAAATACTCCATTAATTAGATGAATTGCTCCATTTTCTCTCTTAATCTCTATAGTTTTGAGTAAATAAAAAGCAAAGGCATCTGTTTATATGTGCCCAAAGATTTCTTTGACTTCCAAATACTGAATTATATATTCTATATAAGTAGATTTTTTTCTTTTATGGATTATTTTTTAAAATATAATCCCAAGTCAAATTCAATTATCTTGTGAGGAAACAGCTATCTCAGGTTAAGATGGACAGTTACATAGAATATAAAGGAAAATTAATGCATATTAGTACTACAGATGACCAAAAATCCCATCTGTTTTTCAAATAATATACTGAGAAAAGTGTTCACTCATATAGTTTGTGAATGTTGTCATTAAATGTGACTAAAATACAGTGTGGTAAAACAGGAATTATTTCAAATAAAAATATGATCAGATATAGTTTAAATAAACTCATCAATATATAATAGGTTAAAAAACAGAAATATAAGATTTCATCAGAACATTCTTATTTTCTGAGATTAGTATTTTTAGGAGAAATCAACACTAATTCTATAAAATGTCTTTTCTATTATAAAATAAAATATTATGGTATAAATGAAGTACAGGTCTTATAAAGTATGACATTTTAAAATATTACATATTTGAAACTCAATGTATCTTACCAACTGCAGAGTAAACCTGTGAATATAATTTATAGAAATGATTTTCATCTTTGATATGACTTATCTCCATGCACTTTTAACTGTCAGGCATATAGTTTTCACTTCTTATAGGACAATATTCAGCACTCACTTATGTTTTCACTACATGATATTTAATATAAATTATTACTGGTGCTATCTCACTGAATTTACTCTCCTTTCTTTATTCAAATGTATATAACCATTACATGTAGGCTTGATCAATGTTTAATATCATTGGCAAAATCAATATGACTTCAATTTTTAACATATACATATCCCCTCTATCATTCATCATATTTTATAATGAGGTCATATGCAAATGAAATAAATTCTTTTCTATAAAATTTTATGTATTAAGTCTAGTATTTCTAATGTATCGGAGATGATGCCCAGAGGTGTGTATCAAGTATCATTACTATTAAGTAAATTTCATAATAGTGCTATAACTTTGTGCATGAAGTTTTTAAGTGGATATTTTGATTTGCTCGCATAGAACATAAACTTGTTTAATCATTAAAGTAAATGTTTAATGAAGCATGGATGTTAAAAAGGCAAATTTTCAACACTAAAGAGACAAATACTGCAGATGCTTAGCAGAAATTCTTCTTTTGAAAATGGAAAATTAATTCAATAAAGCTTGAAGGGTTATTTGAAATATGCCTCCTATATTTTGTATGGAATGAGTTGTGTTGGTATAATGCTAAGAAGGTTAGTGTTAACTTTATGAAGATATTGTTTGAAAATTAAACCACAGTTTACATAAATATTTTCATTATTAAAAGAAATCACTTCTTGTTATTGTTGGTAAAAGTTTGTATTTTTAATCATTCCAAAGGTAGCCTAAATACAGACTAGTTAATGATAGTGATACTAATAGCTGACATTGATAGACACTATATGCAAAGCACCAATAAGCACATTGTATGGACTGTTCAAGTTCACTGATTGATTATAGTTGTATCTACCTAACAACAATGATTAAAAAATCCTAAGGCACAAAAAGGTGACTCACATATATTTTTGAGTACTCAAAAAATGTATGTAACTATAATATATGCTCTGTTTAATTGATTGTGCATATATAGATGGTAAAGTCTTTTGTATTGGGGGTTCTTAACACTATTTGACTGAAAAACAAAATGTAAGCACCCAGTTCAAAATCATTAGAAAATGCTTTTTGTTATAATAGGAGGGTAAGTTCAAGCTATGATGCAACTCTCCTGCAATGATAGAAAAAAAAAAATTGAAAGAGAATGAAAATTAAAATCAAAGAGCTGATAACTTAATATTTCATGGCCCAGTTAAAGAACAGAAAATTGGCATGAATACCTTCAAGATTAGAGAGAAATCCTATTTTTTATGACCATGGCAGAAATTGAAAATATGAGATTCAATCACGCTAGCTCAATGCAGTCATCTTTGTTTTGTTTACGGTCTATAGGCATTGGAGGAGAGGAATAAAGAGTGAAGGCATGGGCATCTGGGATGAAACATGTAAGCATAGGATTGCATCTTTCAAGTCTTTCTGATTCTGCCAGTTGTGTGGATGCAAACAGATGCATAATTTCACATGTAAATATTTGTGAAGTTAAAGATTTAAAAAAAATAAATTGCAGAACTGGCATTTAGCATATGCTCAAAGAGCAAAAGCATCTGAGAGTTCCAATGTGTATGTAGTGAGGGGAGGGGGACTGGAACATTTAATTCAAAGAGGGAGATCTGATTCTCACATTTCTAACCCAGAATCGAGGAATGTGTCATCACTTGCCTATTGGGCTGCAAGTTTTGTGTATATAAGCATGGCAAAATGGTTAAGAAGATCGAATTGGAATGGGCTTTTGATATCATAAGTCACACAAAGTGTGTGGGTCACTAGAACCCCTGCTGGCTTTGAAGATCTCTGAGGGGCAGCTGTCAGATGCTGTCAGTTGCAGTCAGATTCCACTAGAGCAAGATGAAAAATCACTTGGCAGATACTCTGTTTCCAGTGGTGAAAAGAGCAGTCAGAATTGAGGTCTAACTTCTTGGACTCTTTCCTTTTGAGATGATGTAGAAATCTGTGAAGCTGCATACTCTGAAGAAGGGGAATCCCCTCTCATGGCTGGAGCCGTTTCCTTTCTGAGACTAAAAAAAAAACTCTATCCCAGGAGAGAAATCACAAGTCACCCTGAACTTTTTTCAATCTCTGTGATGCTCTGCATCAAATAAAAGGAAGAAGACATCAGCTTTTAGGAAGAGTGGCATATAAAAAAATACCTATTTACTTGATAGAGCGTGTAGTAAAAATTCAAATATTGGGGAGACTTCTAAAGCTTGGTGCTTTAAAAATTTGGTTTAGCTGTTCTAATTTGTTTATTATTTCATATAACACCACCACATGAAAAGATGTGATTCTCTAATGGTTTGCAGTGGGTCATACGAGACATGTAAAACTAAGGAGTTATTACTCTTAGATACCAAGGATTTATTACTTTTAGATGTGCTCGTAAACAAGATTGAATTTTGAATTATAATTAGTTTTGTGTATACAGACATACTTTAAAGATATTGCTGGTGTTCAGTTTCAGACCACCACAATAAAGCAAACATCACAATAAATAAGTCAAAGTAATGTTTTGGTTTCCTAGTGCATATAAAAGTTATGTTTACACTGTACTTAGTCTATTAAATGTGTGATAGTATTATGTCTAAAAACCAGTGTATATACCTTAATTATATACCTTAATTAAAAAATACTTTATTGCTAAAAAAAATTGCTAACCATCATCTGAGCTTTCAGCAAGTCATAATCACTGGTGACAGATCACCATAACAAATAGAATAATAATTAAAAAGTTTGAAATATTATGAGAATTAACAAAGTGTGACACAGAGATATGAAGTGAGCTAATGCTCTTGGAAAAATGATGCTGATAGGTTTGCTCATTGCAGGGTTGCCATAAACCTTCAATTTGTAAGCATAATATCTGAGAGGCACAATAAACAAAGTATACCTGTGCTAATTAATAATACATCTCTAAAACATGCAGAATAGCCAACATAGTGTTTTCCGCTAATGTCAGTTGTGAGCAAAAAGACTATACCATCTCCCAAACATTGATAATGCATTTTGTTTGCCTTTTAAGTAACAAAAGTGAAAGTAGCTTGATTATAGACTCTGTAAACCTGAAGTGTATATTTTCTGGTTATTTCAGTGAAACCTTCTTTTCTGTCCAGTACTAATGTTTTAGTTCCTCACATGACTCTTGCTGATACACATTAATTAGACAACTTTTTGTTTCAAGTTATAGAAATGCCTGAGGAGTCACCAGTGGCTTAGTCACTGTATCTAAGTATTCAGATAAAGTGTGTTCTCTCTCTCTCTCTCTCTCTCTCTGTTGCTTCTCTCATTTCCTTCTACTATAGATGAAAATTCCAGGTAAGAAGACAAGTTAAGAGCTAGTTTCTACCACTTTGATCTCTCTCATCACCATCTCTAATAGCAAAGTCCCAAGGAAGACTGTGACTAGCCCAGCTACAACTCATGCTTAGCCTTAAACCAGTCTTTGTAGTAGAAGACTGGGGAGAACTGATTGTTCAACCTGGCCCTAGTCCGTTGCATTATGAATGATGGGATACCATCTTTGACAGCACCACGGCATCCTCCATGAGGACCAAAGGATGAGATGGTCGTCAAAGGAAAGGATACTGGAAAGGATATGTCCATCATGATGATGAACACCAAGTCAGACTATCAATTGCAGAGCAAGTCTGCATCCATCAGTATTAAAATGGTTTTTACTTACATATTAGGGTTCGTCAGAAAATGACATCAGTTATTTTAACAGAGAATTTAATGTAGATAATTAGTAGAATGGGTGCTTGATGGACTATAAAGACAAAGGAAACACTGAGGTATCTCAGAAGTAGTAACTGCAAAAAACAGCTAGCTTCTTTTGTCTAGGAGAACACTTCACTCCCCAAAAAAGTTTGGGACTTTTTCAGGACCTGGAATCTTCTTCCTGAAGATTCCTCTCTGGAACTTCCTGAAGTTTCTGAGAGGGAAACCCTGAAGTGCTGGGAGCCAGATCTCTGAGGAAAGAGTGTTGGTTAACCAGTGCTGGTTTCTGTGAGGAGCATGATGAGACTCATTCTGGAGATGTGGAAATACAACTGGAAACAGGTGCCAGATGCCACTCCAAAGTCAAAGAACATTTGCATTAGTAACCAAGGAAGGGAAAGAATGCAAAAGCAAGGATCAATAAGTTCTTTCTTCCTCCTCTCTTTTCTTCCTCCTCTTACCCATCCAGTCTCCTTTCAGAGGCCCCTACTAGCAGAACCTAATGAGTTTCCAGCCTTCAAAGTAGAAATGAAATTTATAGAGCCCCAACCTTAACATTGCAAAGAAAAGACTAGAAGTGTGGATCTGAAGCTGAGAGACAACAGCTTGCTTAATAACCAGCATGGTGATGATGGCAGCACAGTCCTGCACCAGCTGGAGAATATTTTATGCATTAACAGTGGGTTTTTGTCTGTACCTACAGATGCAATAATAGAAGCATATCCATCTACATGCAAATTACCACCCGCCATTTACACGCAATCCCACCTCACTCCCCACTAGTTTCTTAAAACATTGAAGTCTCACATCAAGTTCCTTCTACTTGGAGATTTCTGAGATCATATTCTATATAGTCCTTGGAGCATGTTTATCACCCTTTCAGGGAAGGAAGTGTCTGAAACTTTTCTTTGGATTGTGAATTCAGAACAGCAGTCTCTTATGAGAGAACGAGTCTGTGTTCACTATTTTCCTCATCTTAATTTTACCCTCTGTCTCAGTGGTTCTAGCATAAAAAGGAGCTGCACCAGTGAGGTGCTTGGGTGGCTCAGCTGGTAGGGTATCCAACTCTTGGTTTTGGCTCAGGTCATGATCTCTGTGCCATGGGATTGAGCCCTGTGTCAGGCTTTTTGCTCAGCATTGCAGTCTGCTTGGGATTTCTCTCTCTCTCTCTCTCTCTCTTCCTTCCTCTCTGCTCTATTCCCTACCCTACTCCTGCATTCTCTCTCTCTCTCTCTCACACACACACACAAAAAGAAAAGGAGCTGCACCATCATGGGCTGCCTGTACTCTGGCTTAGCAGAGATAAGATATATCGACTCTCTCAGCAATTGGAGAAGACCTTTTCCATGGCTATCTTTCTTGAAATTCCTCACCAAAATATCTCTCATATATAAAGAATTTAATATGAAAACTGGACGGTTGAAGTTCTCAGAATATTGCTTAAATCTAGCCTATTGAATAGAAACCATTTAATATTTTTCTTTAAATTCTGAACTTTTTGTTAAAAATAAATTGAATTTTTAAATAGCAATTTCATAATTTTAATTCACTTCTACTTGTTTTTCTTTTCTTTTTTTAGTATATATATACTTCCACTTCCCTCATAGAACATCCTACTGTTTCAGAAATACTGAATTGAAGTATTTGGCTGCTTTTCTTTAGTCAACCTTAAAATTAATGATGGATACAAAAAAATAGAATTTTATTGTGAAAAAAATATTTTGAATTCCATCAGGAGCATGATAGTATTCTTGAGAAAGCCTGCATAAATTATTTGTTTTTGGAAATCTGCAGAAAAGCAGTCAAAAGTTTAATGTGGAATCTCACCACAGCTAATTATATGTATTAGCTATGTTGAGTAGTTTGCTAGCCCAGATAACCTTTAAACTTTGGCTGTAATGGTAATTTACTTAATGGAGGGGCTTAATAGAAATATTGAAACAAATGTACCTCCTTAGATTTACTGAGATTGGATTGGGAAGTTAGAAGACATGAATGTGCTGTGCACACATACTGACAGAAAACCATGTCATTTTAATGATTCATAATTTCTAATTAGCCATGATTATTCTGAGTAGTTGTGGATATACATTTTAATTGTATCACATACTGTAATTTCCAATTTCCGCAGAGACGCTGATGAAGTGAAAGTCGTATTGCAAAGTCATCATTTAAATATTTGAGAAATGGAAGGCTTTAGGAGGGATAAATATCCACAGCTCAATTATAATTTCCATTGATTTCAGAAGTCAATTTTGTCCCTGTTATATGGATGGCTTTCTCCATTCTCTTTCCTAGCTCAACATCATGGTGGGGTTTTAAAATTGCGATGCCTTGTTCTTAGCGGATAAAGAGGATGCTACCCTTCACTCACATTTTTAGCCTTTTAAAAGATTTTTTAAAAAAGTAATCAGAGGGCTACCTGGTCGGCTCAGTGGTTGAGCATCTGCCTTTGGCTCAGGTCATGTTCCCGAGGTCCTGGGATCAAGTCCTGCATCAGGCTCCCCCAGGGAGCTTGCTTCTCCCTCTGCCTATGTCTCTGCCTCTGTGTGTCTCTCATGAATAAATACATTTTTAAAAATCCTTAAAAAAAAGTAATCAGCGGAGCAGAGGCACAGGGCAAGTGAAGCAACTGGTGGAGCAATTGTAATAGGGAGAGTTTAATTTGAGTTAGAATTGAATTCTGAAAGCAGGAAGTCCTCACCTTGATACTTGCATATTCACATGATTATTAACAGAGTTACCTGAAGGATACTTGAGAGATTTATTTTGTATTTAGGCTTTCAAATTCCAAAGCAAAGAAATGGTTGATCTGCAAGAGAAAGACATTAGCTGAACAAAATAGGACTCCCAATAGCTTCTGATATGAGAAGAGGAAGTACAGTAGGTTAACACACATGTATCTTCATGATGGTTAGAATAAGAAGCTATTAGATGTAAGGACATTATGTATATCCTTTAGGTTTTGTAATATATGGCACAAGTAAGCTGAAATAAGCATACCTAAAACAGTCTTCACGGAACGGGTACTCACCTCTATTCATTTGAGGCCCAGAAACTCAAAGTGATAATTAAGAAGTCCATTCCATTCCAATATCCACTTACAATGATCCAAGGAACAATTTCTTAACTTGAGATTTCATGAATACAGCTAGAGGATTGATTATAGAGAGACCTGCATTTAGATTAAGAAGTGGCATGGTTTCTGATAGTTAACCAAAGCAAAAATTATTTCTCTAAACTGTAAATGATATGTAAACTCTCAATCTGGAGATTTGGTGTAATCTTTCAATTTCTCCTCACCAAGAAAATGGTGAAAATACTTAGCAAGATATGACTAAGGAAATCATCTCTGCTTAGTTTAATCACATCTGAATTTATTTTCTTGCATTCTATTTGACTTAGTATATCCTTTATGTTTGTCTTCTGCAATAGCAATAATTATGTGATGTCCATATATTACCAATTGCTAATTACAAAAAAAATCACTTAAAATTAATCTAAATTACTATATAACTTCACTAAGCAAAATTGTTATAAATTCTGAAAAAATGTATTAATATATCCAGTAAAAATACATATTAATACATAGATCCTCTATATACTACTATATTTAAAGGGATTCAAATATGAATATGAATATTCATTCTATATTATATATATTTATATATTCATAGGGATTGCAATTCAAGGAAATATAAACAAGAATGTACTCAGTACAGAACTTAGCACATACTTAGAATTCTACTACCTTTATTATGACAACGAAAAGTATGTAATTCCCAATAAGAACTATAAACAGGATAAGACAGATGTATGTAATCCTTATCTTCCATGAAACTTGTGTAGCAGGCAGGTCAGACAATTAAACAACATAACCAATAAAAGTTAATAAATATTATTACAGACCAAGTATATGTCTCCTTGAAAATACATAATAGCAAATTATCCAACCTTGCGGCTATTTTCTTTTTGTATGGTATTGAAGCTCTTGTATGCACGTGGTTTAAGTGCTCAATAAATTATTTTTTCATTTATGGAATGGTTAAATCTGAACTTTCTCTGTCCTATTTCCAATTTTTTTCAATGTTCTCTGCATTCAGTAATTGGACATGTATTTTACTTCTGATTTTTTTTTTTTTTTTTTTTTTTTTAGCAAAAAGGGTCTTTCATTTTGAGTTCGAGTTTTTTTAAACTGGTTTTTTATATCCAGTTGGGCAAACCCATATGCTCCTTGACAACTATTTTTAAAGCATTATAATTATCCTCTCTGGGTACAGCAACTTGGAGACTTAATTGTTTTGCCATTTCACACTCAATGCTAAATAAGTAATTTTCTTTTTATATGCAGTATTCTGTCACTTCATATAGATCAAGTGGAGATATAGATTGTTATGTGTATATACATATATGTGTGTGTGTGTGTGTGTATCTATCTCTCTCTATATATATATGTATCTATATATGAGGGAGTAATTAGTTTAATCTTCCTGAGAAAGCGTGGAACAACTAACTATATGTTGAGAGTTTTTCACTAGAGTGAGCAGTGATCGGTGACCACATTATGAAAGAAGTCAGGGTTATCAAAAAAAAAATGAGTCTTCACATTGCAATCATAACTTAAAGGGACATTCCCCAGTTTCTCTGGAGTTGAAATGTTTTACTACAAGTTCATGACCCTCAGGGGTTCCATTTTGGGGCATAGCAAACAGTGGGGGTGGAGCCTGTAAATGCTGTAGACACCTTTTGCTCAGTATGTCTATCTATGCATCTTTCTGGAGAGAGGATCTACACTTTTTAGCTGTTTCTCAAATGGGATCATGACTGTAAAATGGTAAGAAACCCCTTTCTCAAGGGTGTCAAGTTGATTTAAATCTATAGGAAGGAATCAAATGACAAGCGGAGGTGGCAGTTTCCTCTACTTGGAAATAGGTAACTATTGGTCAGCTCCTGCTCTAGTTTTCATTCAAAACCCTGCAAGACTGATTATAGTCAGTCATCTTTCAATATGTTCCAAGCAGCCATAAAGTCTCTATTATGACAGCTTCCTTAAAGGTTAGCTGGTTGATTTGTGATTTGGAAAGTATTTTCTTTCAGCATATGATTTTTTTTCAAAAATAATTTATGGAAAAAGATCATGAGGAGAATGGGGGATCTTTCTGATATTGCAAGCAGACCATGTGGCTTCCACTTTGCATAGAGGAGATGGAAGTGGTGTAAACCATATTGTACCTAGTGACCTGATATCCTGATGATGCCTTGGGCTTATAGAAGGACACTAGGTCCTAGTAGAGTGTATCCCTATCTATAGGTGGCAGAGCTAGGAGTCTTGTTTTCTATTGATTTGATTGCCCCATACAACTATCCTCCATTAAGTATTTTAAGCCTCTCCGCTGTCTGCTGCAGTAAAGTTTTGGTTTAGATGAGAAGGAAAGGTGGTCCCAGTTGCTACGTCAGTTGTGACACTGGCCACTAGAGCAACTGTTACAGAGACATGTGAAACACCACTGCTTGTGTGTGCATTTGTAAATATGGTAGTTCAGCTTGTTAGGGCTAGAGGAGTGTTTACAATTAAGTGCAGGCAAGTGCTAGAGAAAGAAAAGAAACTAGTAGGAGGAAAATGGGTTTGGGGGAATTTATCAGTACCCATAATTTGCCGAATTCTGATCCAGTTAAGATAATCTTAAAAAAAAAAAAGATAATCTTGGATATTGTGTCGATTATTTGACAGGTGTGGGTAGACAAGAGCAATGATATAATCTGATTCCAACTCAAGAAGCAATCCATAATGCATACTTTAATTTCAGAAGAAACATTTTTCTCCCAAACCTTGAGATACACACATAAATTAGGATGCCATGCCTTCTTCTTGCACCTTAAACCTCTTGAATTAAAAAATATATGTCACCTCTGAATCTCTTCATCTAACTTAAGCCAAAAGACACCAGAACAGTTTTCAGCAACACTTTCTAATTAAGCTTTTTGAATGAAAGTTGTCAAGTTTTTTCTGCATATTGTCATGCAGTGCTTGTCTTAGTCCTGAGCTGTTGCAAATATAATTCACAGCTGTAATCACTTACCGTATTGGAGACTACTAGTTACCAAAGATTTTAAATTAAAGTGTTCCCAGTGGATAGTAGAGTAATATCATAGATTCTATGGAAACTAATTCTCAATAAGGTCTCACTGAAGTAAATTTTCTAAATAAATCAAGTCCCCAAATGCCATTATTGATGAAAAAGATTCTGCAAAGACTCTCTGCATATGTAAAAGGTATCCTCCTAATTTATTTTGTCTCTGTGTACAGAGTAAGACAATGACATATGAGGTAATATTTCCCAAATTTGGCTCATCTGAGAATTACATGGGGAACTGATCTATGTTGGGCTCTGAAATCTTTTTTTTAAACAAATGTTTCAAGTGATTTTAGAATTAGGGAAACCTATCGATGTAACATGAAACGCAAAATGGTTCAGATTTACCAGGATGTTGGGGGACGTGCATGGACATTTTTTTGAGACTTCACTGAATTATTCTCTTCTGGATTTTGTAATCATTGCTTTTATAAATCAGAGAAATTGGAGGCAGGAAGCATGAATAAAAATAGAAGACTAGAGGATGCAAGCTTCACAAACTACTTCTATTCAGCAGAGCTGACACATTTTTACAAAATGAAAACAAAAAAACATAATTGCCAAAAAATTATAGCCTTAATTCAAATCTCAAAACAATAATCATGGAGCTTTACTTAAAATTTTAAGAGTGCATGGGACTGATAACATGAGAAATTATGTATTTTCTCAAATAACGTGAAGCCACAGGAAGCATGGAGAATAATATAGTTTTAAATACTACCTAAGATTCCTCCATTTTCATCAAATAGTCAAATAATTAATTTATTGGGGTTGGGAAAAAGGAAATGAAACAAAGAAAATTATTTTTAAATTCGGGGTTAAAAAATAGATTATGATACTACAGTTTAACTTCAAAAAGGCCAAAGTTCTTTACCAATAAGAAAAACCAGTGAACAGGAACTACCTATACCCAAACACCAGTCAGTACCAATTCTTCCAGTGTACCCTCTGCACTCTGTATATAGTCCCTAGCTGTGACTGTTCCAAAACTAGAATCTCAATTGATGTTCCTGACTTCCCAGATCACTGGACTGCACTTTTCCATAGTTCATCACTGATTATTAAAATTATTTCATCCTTTGAGGTCTCAACCTATCCTTGGACAGTTTCCCAGGATTTCATTATCTTAACTCCCTATCAACCATCAAAATGTCTTGTGCATAGATGGCAAAGGTGATATTTATATGGATATTTTTTTCTGAACCTTAATTATGAATCTATTAGCCAATAACCCAAACTTTACCTCTCATTCCGTAAATTTGATCCAGCTTTTGCATCCATCACGATCAATATCTCACGTAACTTTAGCCATTTTGACATGATCATAAACTCAGACCACACAGGAAACATCATCACAGAACTTCTTTCTCCCTATGTCTGTCTTTTTACCTGCAGCATTTATGTCCCTGCAATGAAAGTCACCTTTGCTAAGCAGAATTAGGAAAAGTCCTCTAGGCTCTGATCTTTACATGTCTCTAGAGATTTAGGGAGATAACAGCTAGTCAGGGAGAAGTAGGTGGTTCCATTTGTACAAATTATTGCTCATTTTGATTATTTTGGCCAGATTTCTTTTCAGATATGATTAGACCATCTTTATTTCTTACTCTAGGACATATCTGACTAGAGTTCATACCAAGAATACAAAATGTGGCAACTTTGATACTTTCTTGGTCACTTGTGTTTGCTGGCACACCATCTGACCAGGTTGCTCTGCAAGCACTTACTTACTGCCTGTGTACTTTGGCTCATGAATCTAACCATTCATAGTTGAAACTTTTAAGCATGTGCCTACTATTTTTTTCTTAGAGAGCGAGAGCACATACCAGTGGGGGTGGGGGAGAGGCAGAAGGTGAGAGAGAATCTTAAGCAGACTCCGCACTGAGCATGCAGCCTGATGGGGGCTCAGTCTCAAGACCCCAAGATCATAACCTGAACTGAAATCAAGAGTCAGACATTTAATTAACTGAGCCACCCAGGGGCCCTAGCACTTGCCTACCTTTGACACTGTTATGGATTCATGCCCTTATCACCTCCTCTTTTTCATACTTAGAAGCCCTGAAGATAAATAATATGGTCATTTAAATATCAATTCTCAAAATGTACTAAAAGCAAATAAGAAAATGTGAAGTCCACTTCTAAACCTTTTTGCTGGAGCACCTGGGTGACTCAGTCAGTTAAGCATCTGTCTTCACTTTGGGTCCTAATCTCAAAATCCTAGATCAAGTCCCACCTCAGGCTACCTGCTAAATAAGGAGTCTGCTTCTCCCTCTTTCTCTCCTCCTCCCCCTGCTCTGGTGCTCTCTCTCTCTCTCTCTTTCAAATCAATCAATAAATAAATCTTAAACAACAACAACAAAAACCACAACACTTGTTTGTCAAACAACACCCACATCTGCCTGACATCCAAACCAAAGATTTTTCTCCCTGCAATAACCTGCCTATTGCCTACAAGTCGAATTTAAATGTTCTCTTTTCTTTTTGTTTTAAAATTTCCAGAGAATAAGGAACAAAGATCCAATTCTGATTTAATTTATTGATATAAAATACTAGGCAAAAAGAATGTCTTTATTATAGTTAATTTACCTAGTTATAAATTATATAAAAATTTCATTGTATCTCATTTTAAAATAAGCAATATGGAAATTAGTAATACAGAAGGTATTATAATTCCTATGGAAACAAATCTACAAAATCTGTTTTGTTGGGTGACAGATTTTAAAAGATAAAATCTACAGATTAGTCTCTGTCTTTTAAGGCATGGGAATTAACAATCACTAATATAATTTATTTGTATTAGAATGCTTTACATTTTTTTTTTTTTTTTTTTTTGCTTTACATTTTTTAACTGAAAAACTATCTATATGCAGGTAACAGGAAGAAAAAGAAACATCATTTAAGACATGGGAAATATGCCAAGCTCTTAGAGCTTTTTGGATTTGCCAAGAATTGATTGCAGGTTTGTAGTGGCATAAAAAAAATACATCTCTGAATATTGTCAAGAAAGAATAAATAAAAAAATAGAACAATCAATATATGCTGATTATCCTTTAAAATAAAAATAGAATTTCCATTCTTAATAAAACTCAGATATCCAAGTCACCCTCCTGCTGTTCCATTTGAGTGTTTCCAGATATTAATTTAACATTATAAAAACTCAGAATGAAACTGATTGTAGCAATATTAAAATTCTCAGAAATGTTGGAAAATTGTATCTTCATTTATAATAAAATTCCTAAAACTAGTGATATGGAGCGCCTATATTCTTTCAGATACTATGACAATTTTGAAGCAAATTCACTAGTTTCCATTTCTATAATTCTCCCCATCCAGTCCAGGAAGAGAGCCTCTCTTTGTGTACTTATATGATTTTAGGTGGAAGCTTTTGTGTTAGAGGATTATCCATGTTAATCCTGTTCTTTCCATTCCTGTTCCTCAGAACATTGAAGATTCTGACTTAGCCTTTCCAGACCATTGAATATGGCAAAAGGGTTTATTCTCCTCCCTGGTTGCCTATTCTTGCCTCAATTTCAGGATCTAACCTATGTCCCCTAGTTCTTCTCTAGCCTCTGTTTATGGATTCATATCTTTACCACATAACCAATTGTCTATAATGAGATATTCTTTCCTTGAAGACAGCAGGGGTGAAAGCATTTGGGAGAAGGGGAGATAGAGAGGAAGGGACTATCCATACTTGTCTGTACATGACTTTATTAATGAATTGATTCCACATTTTGGTTATTTTGTCAAAGGAGACTCTGATTCATAGCCTCAGCCCTGTTCCAAAATATTCCTGGTTTCCCAAGGAGCATGTCCCTGCCAAATTAATTTACAGAAAACAAGTTCCAACCTACTTTCTTAATATTCTTAATATAACATCCAATTATAGCTTTATTTGTTCATAGCCCATAGAGCACTTTTTTCTAATGAATACGATCTACCTTTGCATGTTAGCTAACTTCCACATTTTTTTAGAGTTGAAAACCATTAGTTAAGCTCTGTCAATGTGTAGCAAAATACACATGTGCACAAACACGTGTCTTTACCATTAGCTTTTTTACTCTATTGCTAGGAATGTTGTGTGCACATGAGACTGAATATCAATAAAATGTGATTTTAGTCCAGGTCCTGCCATTAATCGTATGACTGTGGACAAATCCAAGGTAGATTACCATGAAACCAATGAAGGTTAAGTTTGAGCACCTACCATTTGCACTACTTCTTTCATGCTACTGCAAAGGACCTTGTCAATTTGGTCACATGATGGAATGTGTATAAAATGTGTGGAAGTGGGATATTTCAGCCATAGTTGGTTAATATTACAGTTTCTTTGTACTCTAAGTTTCCCTCTGTTAGACTTTCCCTGTAATCAGGTGGCTTTCTAGTGGTCATTGCCAGTTTGAATCTGGTTAGAGGAAGTTGAGGATAGTTTGAATTTATGTTATATGGAAATATGTTTGTCCATAAACACAAAATATGTATATGTTTATGTGGTTTGCAGTCAATTTTGGAATAATTAGGTAGATAGCCCAATGTGGAATGACTTTCAGAAATATCCTTCCTATAACTGTGTTGATATATCCACAATGATGATGATGCAAAAACAAAGAGCCACCAACCAGTTAACTAAATAACATTATTTTAATTTTTTTGATTTTGTGATATTTGCAGTATTTAAAGTTTCTGATTTTACATATTTTTCTCATTCTCAACAGGTATTTAATTTTATATTCATAAATTTTGTATTCTTAAAAAAAAATCTCACAAATATGTTCCGGCTCCTATGCTAAGCATTACTGAAGAACTTTTGGCTATATGAAATTTATGTTTCAGTGGAGGGAATTAGCAAACATGTAATAAATAATAATAACAGATTGTGAGAAAGGTTATGGAAATAAATAAATAAAACAAGTAATTTTGATAAAGTACAACAATATGTGCTACTTTATGTAGGATGTTCAGGGAAGGCCTCTTTGAGAAGGTGGTTTTGGTACTCAGTCTCAAGAAATGAGAATAATTGGGGTTCCCAATGGCTTTGAGGAGATAGATCCCTGAAGAGGTGTGTACAGACTCAGAGTTGAAAAAAGATTTTAGGGATTAAAAGAATTGAAAGGATGTCTACATAAATACAGCACAGTAAAAGAGAAGAGTATTTATGGTGAAGACAGGAACTAGATCATGCAGACTTTTTTTTTTAAGATTTTATTTATTCATGAGAACACAGAGACAGAGAGAGGCAGAGACACAGGCAGAGGGAGAAGCAGGCTCCCTTCAAGGAGCCTGATGCTGGACTCCATCTCAAATCCCAGGATCACGTCCAAGCTGAAGGCAGATGTTCAACCACCAAGCTACCCAGGTGTCCCTAGATCATGCAGACTTAAAGGAAAATTAAAGAATTTATATTTTTAAGAGGGGTGGTAAAAACACTTGAGGCAAAAAAAGTGATATCAACTGATTTGTATATTTTAACTGTTTTGTGAAAAGTTGCTTATTTAAGGATAAAGTAAAAGCTGGGAGACCAGTTAGGATCCAATTGTTCTGAACAGGCATCATGGTTTCTTGTTAACTTGTTAACTAGGGAGAAGTGTGGAAATGGAGAGTATTAGGTAGGATATATAAACATAAATACAAATATATAAATATAAATATATACGTATAGTGGAGGTTAAAAGTGACCAGATTTCCTAGTTCATTGGGTGTGCATGATAGGATCAAAGGGAAGATTCATAGGTAGATCTCTAGGGTTCTAGTTTGATCAGCTAAATAGATGGTGGTATCATTTGCTAATAAAGTAGAATAAGGGTTGGAAAAAGAGTGTGATATTACAAGTCTCATTTGTATAGATATATTAAGCTTGGGATTCCCACCAGGCATCCAGACAATGATGCCAGGTGGGCAGTGAGTGCATGAGACAGAAGGTCAGGGCAGAGCTCAGGTTGGAGAACACAATGAGAAAGGCAGCAACACAGAGATACTGTTGACTAAACTTAGCTTCATATTTCAGCAAATGCATTTACCAGTGATGTAACTTTAGAAAGCACGTAAGAACTACCCTGTCTTGATTCCATCTTCTATAAAATGGTAACAGTGGTTGTTATTAATACTTAAATATCTGGAAAGTGACATATAGAAAATATATAAATTAAATGGTGCCTTAATATGAATGACTGTTTCATGTATCCAGTGACTTCTTTAGAATGCAAATAGAGGGGATCCCTGGGTGGCGCAGCGGTTTGGCGCCTGCCTTTGGCCCAGGGCGCGGTCCTGGAGGCCCGGGATCGAATCCCACGTCGGGCTCCCGGTGTATGGAGCCTGCTTCTCCCTCTGCCTGTGTCTCTGCCTCTCTCTCTCTCCCTCTCTCTCTCTCTGGGACTATTATAAATAAATAAATTAATTAATTAATTAAAAAAAAAGAATGCAAATAGATGTGAGTGAGAAGAGAACATAGCAAAATGAGCCATCTGAAGGAGGGGAAATGTGCCATATTTCAAAGAACGGAACTCTGTAAATAGAAAGTTAAGACTAACTCTTCTGAATCAGCACCTGGTGGGGCCACACATCCTGCCAGTAAAGACATGTGCATGTTAGTTTCAATGTGAGTCAATCTTAATGTTTGATTTTGGACATTGTTTCTTAATAGAACTAGATGGAGCTTGATGAGGGTTCAGGAAAGGGTGTGGTTTGAACTTGGTTCTCTCTCAGCAGTTCCCTGTTACAGCTTCCTTGAGTCAAAGTAAATACTGAGAAGGGAATTTCCAGCGTCCTACTTATTTACAAAGGCTGCCAGACTTTAATGGCAACTCAGTTGTAGCAGCCACTTCAAATTCTTGGGCCAAGTCAGCAAAAGAAAATAAAAAGAGGAAAGGAAAGGTAAGTTTCAGAAAAAGGAGCATTCAGTAACAATCTGGAGAAAACGTCGGAACAGGGACTCAGCGATAGGGACAATGTATAGTAAACTGCCAACAAGGTTTTCTGTTTTAGAAGGTTTAACTCCAATCAGAATTTAGCAACTGTTTCCTTTTTTTGTTTGTTTGTTTGTTTTTTTTTACTTCTCCTTAAAGTTTCTCGACTTTCTCAAACCTCCCTTTAATAGAAACCAAGAACCTTCTCAAAATTCAATTTCATGTTTGGAAAAGTATTCAAACTCTAAGCTGGAGACCTTTTTTTTTTTTTAACATTTTACTTATTTATTCATTAGAGACACACACAGAGAGAGGCAGAGACACAAGCAGAGGGAGAAGCAGGCTCCATGCACGGAGCCCGATGTGGGACTCGATCCTGGTACTCCAGGATCACACCCTGGGCCAAAGGCAGACGCTCAATTGCTGAGCCACCCAGGCTTCCCTGGAGACCTTATTTTTATAAAGCTGCATACCAGAGGCCTCCTTTCTGTTCCCAGCTCTGCCGTCTTCTCTGTAGTTGTAGCAATCTTTTTGAATAATTTTCTTATCTATAAAGTGAGCAGGTGGGACTGGCATATAATGAAAACTTCCGGCTCTAGTATTTTGTGATTTGTTTCATCATTTATGTTCATAAAGCAGGTACCACCTGCTCACAGCATATGCTTTCATAGCCAGTTGTTTGATCTTTCCTTTCAAATAGGTGAGAAGGGGAGGGAGAGGAAGGAAAAAGGCATTTCACAGTGTTGGGGTGAACATTGTCGTGTTTTCATTGGGATGCCCATTGTCTGGGCTGTGAGTGTGTATGTGTGTGCATCTTACATATTTTCTACTCTGACAGGTTTTTTGAAGAACTTTGAGTGATTTTATAGATGTAAATAATAAGGGGAAAAGTTAAAGAATGGGTAAAAATTGTTCTGATTATTGAGGTCATCTAATATGGAGGAAATAGTCTATATTTCAAAGATACATGCAAAATCAAAGTAAAAAATTAAAGTTTCAAGGCACTTGGGTGTATCAGTTGGTTAAACATCTGCCTTTGGCTCAGGTCATGAACCCAGGGTCCTGGGATGAGCTTCACTGTGGGCTCCCTGCTCAGTGAGGACCCTGCTTCTTCTTTTCCCTCTGCCTTTCCCCCCACTCACACTCTCTCACATGCTAACCCTCTCTCTCATAAATAAATAAAATCTTCTAAAAAAATAAAGTTTCAAAAATGTTATTGTCATAATGATAGTGGAAATGCCATTCATCAACTTATATATAGTTGATTCTTAAAAGCTTTTGAGACAACAGGGTATTTGAAGAGTTTGTTAAATATGCTGTAGGATTTAAATAAAGTGTGTGGAAACACAACAGACTTATTCTCTACTATTCATTTGATAGTATTCTCCATTTTGCTTTGTTTCATTCTTTCCTTTAAAAAAATTATTGAAGAGGTAGGTATTCATTCCTACTTTGTAGTAAGGAGCATTTAAAGAAAAGACAACCCTCCCTTGGTGTCTAGTCATTTAACTCTTGCCAAAGAATCTGGACTGTTAAATGTGGAGGCAGGAAGATAGTGAAAGATGTATACAAGAAGGTTCCAGAGAAACAATTTTCTCTCTTCTCCAGGGGATCCTGCAATTTCCCATAAGTTCTCCAGTGGAGAGAGTAAGGAATCAGACTCATTGGATTGAGATGCTGGTAATTTTAAGATTTTGTTGAAATGGAAAAATATTGATTGATTTTTACCTTGATCTTCACCTCAGCAAAAATCAATGTTTGTTTATTATAATCTCTGTAAGCCATATGCATCTCCAGCTAATAACATGTTTTCTGATGTCAATATTATTTTGAGTCTGCATAAAAATGATTGTTAATAAATTATCATTAAGGTTGTATGAATATTAGAATTAATGCTCCTGTTTTATTTCAAATCCTTAGTACAATGTGGAATAATTAAAAATTCAAGTATATAGTAAGCGATTTTACAAGAAGCCCACAGTATTAACTCTGTCCTTTTGCCCTTCCTCCTCTCATTACTATTTCTCTTCTTTGTCTGAATATATTTTCAGGGTGGGATCAAGTTCTGGATCTATAAAATAGAGGTCATGTTTTTCCCAAAAGAGAACTGTGAAACTATGACTAACCACAAGCATCACTTCCAGCTGGTTCAATGCCACAATTTTGTCTACTCACTAATTTCCACTTTTTTTTTTTTTTTCATTTAGCCAGGAAATTCAGGAAGATCCTACATGTAAATGCAAAAGCACTTCTTAGAAAATGGCTCAGTATTACATAAAAACAAGGCATGATCTTTAAAGTATGTTCTCTAAAGATGTGGTTATGGATTTCTGGCAGTACTGACATCCGTGTCACCACAGCTTCCAATCCGGACATGTAATAAGAGTAAGAGGTGACACATGATCCCTAGGCGGTTTGTATGGTACCTTTGTGGATATTGAATAGGTAGTGGGATAGGGAAGGGTGATAGGTTGGCATCAAGTGCTTACAAGATGGGCATTTCTAGTCTAAGGTCAGGCTGAAAGTCATCAGAAACACCATTTAATTATTAATTTCTGCAAAGTGAAAGAAACTGATGGGCCATACTGACATGAGTCAAATTATAGATAGGGTGACTAATTTGAGGAGAATCAACATAAGTCCAAGAAGGGAAAGGAGTTTAGCAGTGAACAAAAATCGAATCGGATGGCAGAAGTTATGGTCAGAGCACAAGGAAGACTGCCTCAGATGCCGGGTGGCAGGGAACACACGTGGTATGTGTTGAGTTTTCATGTCTGTGTACATTGGCAAGTGTAGTTTCTTTAAGAGTAGCCATCCAGTATTCTTTATTAATTTAAAATTTCTAATAAGCAGTTGCTAATAATAGTTTGCCTGATCCTGAGCTCTCATTCTTAGCATTTTCTTTTTCTTCACTTATAATTCTCATTAGCCTCCACAAAAGGTAACTAAAGGCATATATTTCCTCAACCACTGATTTGTTCCTTTTTCAACTCCATATTTTTTCTTTCTCTCCTCAACCGACAATACTTGCTGGGTCTGTTGTACCACAACCATACTTGCCTCTCTTTATCTCTACAATATTTCACATTTTCCCTTTAATTCTCAAAATGTTGTCCAATAGGCAAGTGACACTTTGTAGAATGAGTTTCAGCTTCCCCACTGAGTTCTGAATTTGCCCAGGCTCTTTTAGATACACTGCCTAGCTTTACCATGACCTATATCATAAATAAGCTGGTTACCCCTTGTGTATAACCTCACGGGAGGCACCAAAAGAGTCCTATTCCTCCAATCATGGCACCTATCATTGATAGTAAGTATGGGATGCCCTTTCACTTTACTTATTTAATGCCCAACTTTCGGCCCCCTTTTCTTGCTCTCATTTTTTTTTTCCTTCTACTTCATAGTCAACTAACTTAAATGTGTTGGATATGTATTCCCAAATCTGTATATACCCTGGTTGTCTGGTATACATATATATGTTTAATTTACATATATGTTACTATGTTAAAACCTTGTTATCTTAATCTTTTTTCCACTCAGCATTTATTTTTATTACCTACTCTTTTTTGCATATATTCTCATTCTTTGCTTCTAATAGCAGCATAATACTCCACAGAAACCCATGATAATTCATTTCACTGAAATTCCCTTTGGGATGGAAACCTTAATTGACTGCGTATCTGCTACTATAGTGGTGCATCGATTGCTTTTGAAAGACATTGGTATTGTTCTCAGATATTTCTGGTTATCACAGTATGTGAATACTTATCAGGATATATGTACTGTCTGACCACTTCTTATATATAATTATAACCAATGTGTGTGGGCAGATGTGACATGCATCACTTCTGTCCTGGAGCATGGTATTATCAATTTGAAACCCTCCAAAGTTCACCTTTCTCTCTTCAACATGGCTGATATGTTCAAGATGGGTGGCTACACCCTTAGACTGAGTGAATACAATGAGCAGGGTTGCCCTGCCAAATTATGATGAACTTGCAGTGTGAAAAAAAACCTAGACTACGTTATTGCAAGGAAAAGATTTGGAGGTTACCACTGCATAAGCTGATCTCTCCTGATTAATATAATCATCAGAGATGCCCCTTCCTCGTCCTCTGTGAGAATATTTTTGGGCAATCTAACCAGGGATAGGAATACTGGGACATAGAATGTAAGCAGTTTAAATCTGAATAAATACTGCTAGAGTGCTCTTGAGTAAGATTAAGCTTGTCTGGTTTCTCCACATCCCCACTAATAATTACCACTATTCAAGTTTCTAGTTTCTGCCAATCAGATGGTTGTAAAGTGGTAAATTATTTTACTTTAATTTGCATTTCTCTGATTACAAATGAGCTTAAGGATCTCTTCATATAGTTGATAGCTATTTGTGGTTTACTGTCTGTTTATCATGTTCATATCATTTGCCCACATTAGCTTCTTCTCACAGAATATGTTTAACATGCTACAGTATATTCACTCATACAGTGTTGCCTATTTTAATCTATAACCTTTTTTCCTAAAAGGGCAAATTATATTTACAGAAACTTTTATTTCCAAGGTCACTAAGAACTATTTTTGTCAAATTCAAACTTTTCTCATCCTAGATCTCACTCTAAAATCTGAGTTTGTTGGTCTCTCAGCTTTGCTTGAAATGTTAATTTCCTTTGGGTCCTTTGTGCATTCCACACTTTTTATTCTCATCGTTAGCTTCTAGTTCCTTCATGACTCTTTAAGGCTTGTGTTGAGCCTTTTGGTCCTCTCTGGTTCTATTCCATTGCCACATGAAACAAGAAAATCTCTCATCTTAACTTTGTTGTTAAAGTTGCAGCTCTGGCTACATTCACAAACATCTCTACCTGATTGTCTTGTCATCATCTCAAATGTAGCCTACCATTTATATGCACACATGCGTATGTATTGATTGTTCCTTTCTTGTTACTTATAGATGGGGGTGATACCGTTCTTTTTATGTAAATATGACTTCCTGGTTTGCTTAGCCTTCTACATCAGCAGATATAGTTGAATTAGGTTTAATTTCTGTGTAGTGTGGATGATGGGGGAAGGGGAAGGTGACTAGTGGCAGGAGACTTGAAACAAATTATCAATACTCCGGCTGAGGGATAACAAAAGTTTGCCCTGAGTGAATGTCAACTGAAGCAGGAGAACTGGACACATGTAAGTGATTTAGCAGTTGACACTGCTAGGAGTTGACAACCACACATCTGTGGGATGTGTAGTGCATGGTGGAGATCAATCCCAGGTTTCTAGTATGAGAGACAGACCAGAGTGTGCATAGCAATAATCACTGAAATATGGAACCCAGGAAGAAAAGCAGGCAGAAGGCAGAAGGGATATTGATTTGAGGAATTTGAACAACAGGCACTTTGATTTCTTTAGTCTTCGGTTTTGAGTAATTATAAGTTCAGAATTCAGATTCTCCCTGAACTCTGGGAATTTGATAATGGGAAGAGAATATTGGTACTGACATTTGGCATACATTTTTTTTATTTTTGGCAATTTACCATTGAAGTTTTGTTATTCATTTTACTGTGTAAATATTATAATAGTATCTTCAGTTTCTTTTTCTTAATAAGATTCATTTACTTATTCATGAGAGACACACAGAGAGAGGCAGAGACATAGGCAGAGGGAGAAACAGGCTATCCACAGAGAGCCTGATGTGGACTCAATCCCAGATCCCAGGACCATGCCCTGAGCTGAAGATAGACACTCAACTGCTGAGCCACCCAGGCATCCCTTCCGTTTCTTTTTTATAGAAGTTCAGGTAGGGTATGGTGGGCAACTTCGTTAGAAAGTTTTTGAGTGGGAAGTAATGTGAGAATTGAATATAAACCTTTGGTTACAGACTGGGTTTGGCATTAGTTTTATTAATGCACTGTTCTAAGGTACTTTAGGGCCCTCTAGATGCAAAATCTATGTTCCATACCAGTGATCCCAAGAGGAACCACAAAAGATCAGTGGTTTATATTCAAGGAAGGTAGGGGGAAGACTGTCCATGTGGTGATGCCTTCCTTTCCTGAAGCAGATAGTCCTAGCTCTGGTTGACTTACTGTTTAAGACCAGAGGGTTAAGAAACCAAAAAAGCTAGTGATAGCTGGTGGAACATGCATTTCTCCGTCCTTTTGTTTCCATGAGAATAAAATACTAATGGCTCTCTACCTTTGTGATTACTCTCTGGAGAGGCAGATTTACTTATCTGATTGGTGAGTTTGTCATTAAGAAACTCCTCTACTTGTCCAGTCTTGCTCTGTAGGAGATAACTAACTGCCTATAGAGAATATGTGTCCTCTTCTGTTCTATGTTATATGGTAAAGAGGACCTGCCCCCCATACAGGTGCCTATAGTCGCTCAGTACTTCTTTTGACTTAATAGATGAATCTAACCTAAAAGGAGATTCACTATTAGAATGCCCACTAGCCTACAGATATAAACCTTATTTTCCAATATTAGCTTTATTAGTTAACAGAGTCTTATGTTTTATAATATCATTTACTTTACTCATTCTTTTCTCTTTTAAACTTGTGTAGGGACGCCTGGGTGGCTCAGCGGTTGAGTGTCTGCCTTCGGCTCAGGATGTGATCTTGGAGTTCTGGGATCGAGTCCCACATCGGGCTCCAGTATGGAGCCTGCTTTTCCTCCCTCTGCCTGTGTCTCTCTCTCTGCTTCTCTCTGCGTCTCTTATGAATGAATAAATAAAATCTTAAAAAAATAAATGAATAAGCTTGCTTAGAACTTGAGTGGAGTAAAAAATTGGTCCTACTTATTGGAAACTGCTTTCAGCCACAACTACTTACCTACTCAAGTTAGCCATTACAGCATGTGCCCAGCCATAAAAATCACATAATTGAATAATTGTGACTATGTTTTAAAAAAACTATTTATAGACACTGAAATTTGAATTGCGTAAAATTTTCACATTACTATTCTTTTAAATACTTAAAAATGTATGCAAAGTTCCTAGCTTGAGAGGCCTAGATTAGAACCACCAGCAGTAATTTATAGACCTCAATTATAATGACAAACATACACTTTGTTATTTCCCTCTTTCTCAAGAAACTTTAAATGTTTCATTTTGCTTTTGTATTTAAGTTATTTCTACTACTAGCCTCCAGGTACTCTGTAAATTGACCTTCCACAACTCTTCAACAACCAAATACTTATCTTCTCATTGTAGTCCTTAGTAACTAGTTGTTACTAATAAATATTTGCATGTTTTTAAAATCCGTGATTAATTAACAAATAAGCAGTATATGCTCTCTGCTTTAGAAAACTTTTCTTTAATATGCTTCCTTACTTTCTGTTTTCTTAATTTAAATATTGCTTCTTCTAAATCATCCTTAACAACTTTTCCATAATATTCCTGCTTTATGCTGAGAAATATATTTTAGTAGGGATAAAAATTGAGAATGTTTGCTAGTTTCTAGATGATATCATGGTTTTGATAGGGGAGAGGGAAGAAGTAAAATACAAAGCAAGGACCAAATTCTGAAAATGTGGCATTGATATTTAGGAATGTATTCCTTTTTGGATTTTATCTTGTCATTTTTTTTTTTTTAATCCAAGGAGATAGTGGCAGGTGCACTAATTTAGTATCTATCTGTGGACAGAGGAGAGAAAGCATGGGAGATATCTTATATCTGGACTATTCACTGAACATACTTTTGTATCATAGCAATTCAGGCCAATTTAGATTTGGGCTAGCCAATTCAGAAGAGGCTGGAGGAAAATGTAGTTAAAAGGAAAAACAGTTAATTAAGGAAGAGAAATGGAGCCATGGCCTTTTATTCATTCTTCTTAGTCGCCTGTAGCAAGTTGGTCCTTCATTTAACTCTCTTTTGTATGTGAAAGACAAAGTACATTCTGTGTGATGATGGTTTCCTATAGTTTTTTTTAAAGATGCATTGTAGTAAAAAGGGAAAATTTTAAAGGAAGATTTATTTTTCTCTACATCCCTTTTGGGCACTTAGGGAGTTAGGTGATCTTTTTAATACTATAGATGAATCACCACTGCTCTCATACGTGTCATCTCCAAGATGGAAATACTGTATTAGGAAGAAAATTACGTTATGAAAATATTTCAGATCATTTTCCTTTTTGCAAAGCAGAAAAATCTTCAACTCTGTATCTTTATATACCTATTGCCAAAATATCCTCCAAAAAATATACCAGTTCTTCATCAACCATATATCAAAATAACTTTCTTTAAAGAACATTTTTAGATCCCACTTTAATTTCTATTAATCTCAGCCTGCTCTCCTTCACTCCTCAATCTCAATTCAGTTGAACAACTATGTTCAAAATTCTATCATTTTAATTTCCATTTTTAAGTCAAGCCATAAGTTTTATGTTCCTTTTTCCAAGTTTTTAAAAAGATTTTTTAAAAATTTATTTGAAAGAGAGAGAGAGAACATGAGGAGGAAGAAAGCCAGAGAGAGAAATAGTCTCGCTGCTGAGTAGAGACCATGTGGGGGCTCAATCCTGGGACTCCGGGATCATGACCTGACCAAAGGCAGACACCTAACTGACTGAGCCACCCAGGCACCCCTTCCTTTTTCTTTTGCTTATGTTTAGTTTATTGTTCTTAAATCTAGGAAAATTGTTACTAATCTGTTAGGGGAAAATATGGTAGTCTAACCTGTAACTTCATTTCCTTATTATATCTATCTGGTATAATTAGTTATATAAAAACTTTACATGAGCACAAATTTTATTTATTTAAAGATTTTATTTATTTATTTATTTATTTATTTATTTATTTATTTACTTACTTATTATTGGAGTTCAATTTGCCAACATATAGCATAATACCCAGTGCTCATCCCATCAAGTGCCCCCCTCAGTGTCCGTCACCCAGTCACCCCCACCCCCAGCGCACCTCCCTTTCTACCACCCCTTGTTCATTTCCCAGTTAGGAGTCTCTCATGTTCTGTCTCCCTCTCTGATATTTCCCACTCATTTTTTCTCCTTTACCCTTTATTCCCTTTCACTATTTTTTATATTCCCCAAGTGAATGAAACCATATAATGTTTGTCCTTCTCTGATTGACGTATTTCACTCAGCATAATACCCTCCAGTTCCATCCACATCGAAGCAAATGGTGGGTATTTGTCGTTTCTAATAGCTGAGTAATATTCCATTGTATACATATATATATACATATATATATACATATACCATCTTCTTTATCCATTCATCTTTTGATGGACACCGAGGCTCCTTCCACAGTTTGGCTATTGTGGACATTGCTTCTATAAACATTGGGGTGCAGGTGTCCCGGCATTTCACTGCATCTGTATCTTTGGGGTAAATCCCTAGCAGTGCAATTGCTGGGTCATAGGGCAGATCTATTTTTAACTCTTTGAGGAACCTCCACATAGCTTTCCAGAGTGGCTGCAACAGTTCACATTTCCACCAACAGTGCAGGAGGGTTCCCCTTCCTCCAAATCCTCTCCAACATTTGTTGTTTCCTGCCTTGTTAATTTTCCCCATTCTCACTGGTGTGAGGTGGGATCTCATTGTGGTTTTGATTTGTATTTCCCTGATGGCAAGGGATGTGGAGCATTTTCTCATGTGCTTGTTGGCCATGCCTGTGTCTTCCTCTTTGAAATTTCTGTTCATGTCTTTTGCCCATTTCATGATTGGATTGTTTGTTTCTTTGCTGTTGAGTTTAAGAAGTTCTTTATAGATCTTGGATACTAGCCCTTTATTTGATATGTCATTTGCAAATATCTTCTTCCATTCTGTAGGCTGTCTTTTAGTTTTGTTGACTGTTTCTTTTGCTGTGCAGAAGCTTTTAATATTGATGAAGTCCCAATAGTTCATTTTTGCTCTTGTTTCCCTTGCCTTCATAGATGTATCTTGCAAGAAGTTGCTGTGGCAAAGTTCAAAAAGGGTGTTACCTGTGTTCTCCTCTAGGATTTTGATGGATTCTTGTCTCACATTTAGATCTTTCATCCATTTTGAGTTTATCTTTGTGTACGGTGTAAGAGAATGGTCTAGTTTCGTTCTTCTGCATGTGGATGTCCAATTTTCCCAGCACCATTTATTGAAGAGACTATCTTTTTGCCAGTGGACAGTCTTTCCTGCTTTGTTGAATATTAGTTGATCATAGCGTTGAGGGCCCATTTCTGGATTCTATATTCTGTTCCATTGATCTATGTGTCTGTTTTTGTGCCAGTACCATGAACACAAATTTTTTAAAAACCTATTTGAAAAGTGCTAAGTAATTGCCTTTAGTATGGTAAGGCTACTTCTTTTTTATTTTCTCAGAAAAGAGAAAAACTGAAGTGTAGAATGATTAAATGAAATTCCTTAGTACAGAAATTCATCACATGTCCTATTTTTTCTATATGACAACTTTGCTTCTGCCCCAATGCATGGGGTGCATTTTTCTCTTGTCAACAACACCTATAAAAGCAGCTGTGACCTGCTCCTCTAGACCAAGATGTCCTTGGTTTGATCAAGGAACCAAAAGGGATTTAAAAAGGAGAGATGTTTCATAAGGAAGTGAACACATTTGCTGGCAAAAATAGAGCATCTAATGAATTTTTTGTTTCCTAAGTATTCCTGAGGCTAACAGTTGTATTGGAGTCATTATATTGCTTATAAGGTTAATATGGAAGCAGTTTGCTTCAAGACTAAAAAACAGAGAGACCAGTTTAATTAAAAACATGTATCCTAAAGTTACTTTTAGAAAATGATATATTTATAGTAGAACTGCATGTACATTTACTATATTATCATGTTTACTAAATAGATGGAAAAATATTTAGACTTTAAAATAAGATTAACTCTACCATTCAAACATGTTCCTATTGTCAACAGAGGCCTGGCTAAATATGCATGTTTGGAAATTAAAAGTATATGATATGAATGCAGTTATCTTGTAGATGTAATTTTTTTTTTTTTTTTTTTTTTTTTTTTTTTTTTGCGTGTGGATGTAATAGTTTTTAGATAGTCATGTTAAAGTAATTTCTTTATGAGATTTTGGGCTTTTACATTTTCATATACTTATTTAATCATGAAAACATTTTAAAACATTTTTAAAGATTCTTGATTTTATGGATTTAAAAGAGAATATGATGTAGAAATACAGAAACATTGATAGGAAAGCACTATAAATAAAACACAATATCTGAAAACAAAATCATTTAAATAATTTTTCTATACCCTTGAGCTCCTTTCTAATTTCCCTTTTCCATAAACTCAATCCTCCCATTCCCTTCTTGCATTTCTTGCTCATTTGCTGCATGAGTGAAAATTAAGGCTAATGCTTTAAAATGCCTGAGAATCAGAACATATTTTGCTCTCTAGTTTTAAATGACAGGAATGATTCTTGTGACGGTTTTATGTTATACTCAATGAAAAACACTTTCATGCAGGGATGGGCAGGCAGTTAGCTGAGGAAAAACTAGAAGCCTGAAGAGCAATGTGAGAGACTAGGAAAGAGTCAGTGACATAGAAAAAGACTTGCAATTGTGAGAAGTTTAAGGACTGAGACAGAACAGATATTCAAATGTCTAAAAACCTTGTAAATATTAGGAAATATACACCTAAAATAAAATCCAAACTACATAGACAATGAAGAAATTTGGTGAAAAAGATTGAAGACTTTGCCCTTGTGGAACTGACATTCAAGGGCAGAGTATGAATAAACATTAGGAAATAAATGGAAAAGATAATTTTAGATGGTGAAAGAAGTAGATCAAATATAATACATTTATATGTTGGAGATGATCATGTTAGGGCTCTGTTATGGTCTTCAGAAAAGTGCTCTCTAAGGAACTGATATTTCAGAGTTGGGTAATGATGAGAAGGAAGGTGAGAAATCAGGGACACCTGGGTGGCTCAGTGGCTGAGCATCTGCCTTTGGCTCAGGTCACGGTCCCAGAGTCCTGGAATTGAGTCCTGCATTGGGCTCCCCAGAGGAAGCCTGCTTTTCCCTCTTCCCTCTTCCTGTGTCCCTGCCTCTCTCTGTGTGTCTCTCATAAATAAATAAATAAATAAATAAATAAATAAATAAATAAATAAATAAAATCTTAAAAAAAAAGGAAGGTCAGAAATCATTCCCTGCAGAAGGAACAGAGAGTATAGAGGCCCAGTGGAGGAATCCAACTTGGTGTATCAAAAAAGAAAAAAATGGGGATCCCTGGGTGGCTCAGCGGTTTGGCGCCTGCCTTTGGCCCAGGGTGCGATCCTGGAGACCCGGGATTGAGTCTCACTTCGGGCTCCTGGCATAGAGCCTGCTTCTCCCTCTGTGTCTCTGCCTATGTCTATCATAAATAAATAAATAAATCTTTAAAAAAAAGAAAGAAAAAAAAAAAAAGAAAGAGTAGAGGTAAAGCCCAGTGGGTGGGAAAGAGATGGGATTGCAAAGGAAGGACAATTTTATGGAGGGCTATAAAAGCCAAAGGAAGGGATTTAGTTCTGATACTAAGTATATCAGAAGCCAATGAAAGGAAAAATGAGGCATGGTTAGAAAACTATTACCATTGACCTGGAAAAAGATGATGGTGGCTTGAATTAGGATGATAGTGGTAGAGAGAAGGAGATGTAGATGTGTTTAAATATATTTATAGTGCATAGGTGGTCAATAGATCTTGCTGATGAATGGATGTTCACTGTGAGAAAAAGCAAAGACTCAAGATAAACTCTTAACTTTTATCCCCAGCACTATCTAGATGATGATACTATTTACCCAGTTAGGAAAGCTCATGGAAGATCAGGTTTTGTTGGGAAAGAAAATGAGGTTTTAATTTGTTGGTCTAAAGTTTCCAATACTTATTAGAAATACATATAGAAAAATCAAACAGGTATGTGAATGTATTGGAATAAGAGATGATGGGAAGGGCCTGGGTGAAGAAGTAGGATTTGGGAGCTATCAGCATCTCAGTATTATTTAAAGCTATGGGATTAGATGAAATTGTCCTGTAGGAGAATGAAAACAGACAAAAAGGAGGTCTAAGACTGAGGCCAGAGGTTCTCCTGCACTAGAGTGATCAAGCAGAGAAGGAGAACTGAGCAAGAAGAAACTTAGAAGCAGTGCCATGAGGTAGGAGGAAGTCTGAGAGGTGTGATGTGACAGGCCAAAGAAAAGACAAGTTGTAAGGAAGAGGTAATGGTAAGCTGGGTTGAGTGATACTGAGATTTCAACTAAGAAAAAGCAAAAGAGTGACCACTGGACTTTTCACCGTGATACTCCTTAGTTACCTTAACATGGGCAGTCTCTGTAGGGTCAAGAAATGAAGGCCTGTGTGGACTTGATTGGGGAGAATGTATGAAATGCAGAAGTAGAGAAATTACAGACAACTCTCCCAAATGTTTACTATCAACAGTAATTGAAAAATGTGTAGAAGGGAAATACTAGAGGATTTTGGATATTTTAAGGCTTATAAGAATGATTCAGTTAAAAGGAGAGAGATTTCTAATGAATGAAAGAGGAGGTATGTGTGTAGTGAAGTATAGGCTTTCAATAGAAGGAAGGACAATTCATGAGTAATAACAGAATGGAGGAAAGAAAAAGTTAGAAAAATGCTGTGTCAGCTAGTTTTTATGATGGGAAGATAGTTCCTTTTTTTTCTTTTTTAAATTAAAATTCTAGTTAGTTAACATACAGTGTAATATTAGTTTCCGGAGTAGAATTCAGTGATTCATCACTTACATATATAAATAAAATATTTTTTTAAAGTGTCTATTCATGTCTTTTGTCCATTTCTAAACTGGATTATTTGTTTTTGGGATGTTGAGTTTGATAAGTTCCTTTTTTTTTTTTTTAAAGATTTTATTTATTTATTCATGGGAGACACAGAGAGAGAG
Organism: Canis lupus baileyi; assembly: GCF_048164855.1. Classification (NCBI taxonomy): domain Eukaryota; kingdom Metazoa; phylum Chordata; class Mammalia; order Carnivora; family Canidae; genus Canis; species Canis lupus. Next base: position 13,181,164 of record NC_132867.1, read on the forward strand.
AGAGAGATTGAGGCAGAGACACAGGCAGAGGGAGAAGCAGGCTCCCTGCAGGAACCTGATGTGCGACTTAATACTAGGACCCCAGGATCATGACCTGAGCCGAAGGCAGATGCTCAGCCACTGAGCCACCCAGGTGTCCCTGATAAGTTCTTCTTTTTTTTTTTTAATTTTTAATTTTTTAAAAAAAATTAAATTCAATTTGCCAACATATAGTATAATACCCAGTGCTCATCCCATCAAGTGCCCTCCTTAGCCTCTGATAAGTTCTGTATAGATAGATTTTGGACACTAACCCTTTATCAGATATGTTATTTGTAAATATTTTCTCCCATTCTATAGATAGATCAATGGGATAGAATAGAAAACCCAGAAATGGAACCACAACCAAATGGTCAACTAATCTGCAACAAAGCAGGAAAGACTATCCAATGGGAAAAAGATAATCTCTTCAACAAATGGTGTTGGGAAAAGTGGATAGCAACCTGCAAAAAAAGTGGACCTGGACCATTTTCTTACACCATACACAAAAATAAATTCAAAATGGATGAAAGACCTAAATGTGAGACAGGAAACCATCCTAGAAGGAGAAATCCTAGAGGAAAACACAGGCAAAAAAGCTCTTTGACCTCAGTTGTGACAACTTTTTACTAGACACATCTATGAAGGCAAGGGAAACGAAAGCAAAAATGAACTAGTGGAAGATAAAAAGCTTCTGCACAGTGAAGGAAACAATCAACAAAACTAAAAGGAGTTCCTTTCTATTTATGTTTCTTTTCTCATCAGCTCACAAGGGTGGACGATGATAATGGTTAAAGTGAATGGAGAAAGAATGATTTGAATAAAGTGCAGAGTTGAGCATACTAAAAAACAAGAATATACCTCTCAGGCATTGTTGAGTCCCATTGAAATTTGTAATCTTGAACTTAAAGTTAGATCAATCAGTAAATTTGTTTATTTTTCATTTTCATTCCCATTGATAGTAACTGTTTAGGTGGAGACATGGAGTAGGCAGATTTAATAGACTAATAAAGATTGTACTTGATGGACACATATGATACAAGAAAAAATAACCAGTGTAAGCATCCCCATTTAGGGGGGGAAGAAAGGGAGACATGCTGCAGGCCATGGCAGTTGCAATTGTGATAGGGTGAAGGGCGGACATTGTGAGGGACTCCACCCTCTGGATGGAGAGGAGAGTATCTGAGTCACTTCCTGGTAATACTCCCTTTGTCTTCTACTCTACATCTCTTTGCTCTGCCTTCTAGGAAACTCATTGCCTAGTCATGACTGAAATAGGCATTGAAGAATGTGCTCATCCTGGGCCTTGAGGTATTTCTCAGCCCACTCCCTGCCTGTAGTTGGATGGGATCCCACAGCTCACTTTAACTTATAAACAACAACAGTCTTTTTGTTCAGGCTGCTGGTCGTTTTGGAAAAACAACTCTTAAAAAAAGGCTTTTCACTATTCTTATCTAGCTGGTTCCAGTGACCTCCCTATACAAAATCCATGCTTTTTTTTTCTTTTTTTTCTAAACAGCATTCTTTTCTAGACATTATTCTTATTTTGTGATGTCTTTTTGCTTTCTTAACCCTATCTTCTCTCTTTAGATTTAGAGATGGGAACCTTAAGCCCAGCATTTTTCAAAGGAAAAGCCAAATATTTTGTCGATTTTTCTAGAGCAGTTTTTCTTTTCTAATTGAAAGTACTTGCTCAAGATCACATCCTGCATTCTTTTTCTGGGATACCATAACCAAATCAGAAGATTTATTAGTAAGTATATTGGCTTTTTCCTTGATTTAATTCTGCTGCAATGCTGAATTTTAATAGACCTTTGTTGGTCAATATTCTTCTCATTTTTATTGGGATGAGAAGCAATTGCCTCTTTCAACCTTGAAAGGCCCTAATTTTATGTACTCTCCCTATTACTTTAAATCTTCAAGCTGGTCAAATCTTTTCCGAGTTTCTCTTCCAACATGTGCAATGCACAATACTCTCTTTTCAGACCTCTTCTAGAGCTATAAGCTCATTAGCCTTTTGCTCTTCTCACTTATAGTAGGAGATAGTTTTATCAAATCTTTTATTATTTCAAAACATTAATCTTCTGTTTTTTACCCTCCACTATTTTTTTTTCCTGTTTCTCACTATTGTACCTCTATAAACAAAGACATACATTTTAGGTTTTTGTTTACATGAACAACACTCCTCAAAATACAAAATTTAGTATTTTTGGTAGCAAATAGCCCCAGAGTCTCAGGCTTATTGCTTACTCAGACCACAAATCCAATGCAGGTCTCACTTAAGGACTTAGGCAGAATTAGGCTGTGTCTTTGCATATGCTTCCATTATCATTGTGGCAGGAAGGAGAACATGGGAACTTGCTGTGTGTCTTCCTGGAAATGAGATGAATCACTTTGCCTACATGTAATTAACAAGGGCAAGTCACATGGCCCCACTTAAACTTCAAAATGCTCAGGATACAGTAATTCTATCATGCCTAGACAGAGAAGAATATGGGACTATTTTCAAAAAGCCAGAATAATTATCACAGAGGTCATTTAAAAAATTGCTAACTGAAAGAATGAGAAGATGCTGTGAGGAAAAACGTAAGTAAGAGTAATAAAACGCAACAGCATGGGTATTTTTTTCCAGCAATTAGAGGCAATGGCAGTCTGCCTAAGGGTTGGTTACAAAGAGCCACCAGACAGGAAGGGAATTATTTACATGGGTGATTTAAAAAAAAAAAAAAAAAAGGTTGACCTTAAGATGATCCGATCAACAAACATGAATTCTGAAGCACATATATAACAACAGTCAAGCACATTGAATGTAATTAAGTGAAAACTTACTGAGAGTAAACACACCATATTAAGTAGCATTCTTACTGATAGCCTCTGATCATAGAAGTATTTGGTTGTAAAAGAAATCATTCCATAATTCACGGTTTTCCCCCTCTTTCAAAGAAAATATTTTCCTTGTATAGGCCAAAGCTGAGGCTGAGGCCAAGGCAGGTAGTGCAATGGAAAGTTCTCTGGAATGGAATTGTGAAATCCCTGCCAACTTCTAACTGTATAAGTGTCAACATATCACAAAGGAATGTCTTTCTTTTTTAAAAATATTTTATTTATTTATGAGAGACACACAGAGAGAGAGAGAGGCACAGATACAGGCAGAGGCAGAGGGAGAAGCAGGCTCCATGCAGGGAGCCTGATGTGGGACTCGATCTGGGGTCTCCAGGATCACACCCTGGGCTGAAGGCAGTGCTAAACCACTGAGCCACCGGGGCTGCCCACAAAGGAATGTCTTTCAAACTTCAGTTGCTCACAGTCTCTCTTGTGGTTTAGTTTTGAAAAAAAAAAAAAAAAGTTAAATTCTCAAGCCATGGCTGTCTGGCTTTACTTTATTACCTAGCATGTAATTGCTTCTCATTACTGTTCCTTTATTTTTAAATGAATGTTCTTAAACAACGTTCTCTACAAATTTGAGTGGAAGAGGGAGGAATACTCTACAGAAGGGACACATTTACCTTTTTCCCTTTTTTGGGGGGTAGACCCATACCTATTCCCTCAAAGAGAACTTCTCTGTTATATTCCTTTTTCTTTGCCTTCAGAGCAAAGTTCTGAATATTTTCAGAAGCATGAGCTAATAGTGAAAATCTTGTCCAATGGTACACTGCCAGGTACCATGAATCCAAAAATGTGCTTTTCTTTATCCCTGAGACTCACCAGAATCAGTTTGTTATCAGCTGACAAGGCTGGCAATTAAATTTTATTATCCTATTTCAAGGATATATCAACTCTACAGCTCTGGTTGTAATTTAGTTCATAACGGTCTTGATCTCCTTTTCCTTATCACATTGGTTCATTGAATTGATGACATAATGCTTATTATACCTAATGAGAAGAAGTAGCAACTACTTTAGACTAACTGGTGAGAAATTTGCATTATCAAGAGAGTAGGAAATAAATACCACATATATTCATGGACCTTCAGCCTCAGTTAGGTTTCTAGGGATCCAGTAGTGTGGGACATGCCAATATATCCTTTTAAGTTGAAGGATAAGTTGTTGCAGTTAGCACTTCCCACAACAAAAGGAGAATCTCAATGCCTAGTGAGCTTCTTTGGATTCTGGAAGCTACATATTCTTCATCTGCATGTATTACTCCAACCATTTATCAAAAGACCCCAAAAGCTGCTTGTTTTGTGTGGGGCTCAGAATAAAAGAAGGTTCTGCAAGGGGTCCAGATGGCTATGCAAACAGCTCTGACACTTAGTCCATGTGATCCAGCAGATCCGGTGTTTCTTGAAGTATTGGTATCAGATAAGGATGCTATTTAGAGCCTTTAGTAAACCTCTATGTGTGAATCACAGTACAGGCCCTTAGGATTTCAGAGCAAAATCCTGCCATCTCTGTGTTTCTCCCTTTGAAGAAACAGCTCTTGGCTTTCTTAGAAGAAAAGCTCTACCCGAGCCTTAGTAGAGAATAAACAACTTAACCATGACTCACCAAGTTACTGTGTGATCCAGAATGCCCAGCACAACTAGGAGTTATCTTACCCACCAAGCTACATAAAGTTGTCCGTACACAGCTACATTCCATCAACAAATGGAAGTGGTATATACATGATTAGGCTGAGCATGTCCTGAAGGCATAAGTAAGTCATATGAAGAGAAGACATAGATGTCCATGGTCCCACAGCTGTAGCACTACAGTCCTTTCCTGAAATATCACTGAAGGACAGTGGTGAAGGGTAATCCTCCAACTGGGCTGATATTTGAGCAATGCACCTGCTTTCTCACTTTGCTTGAAAAGAGAATTGTCTAGATGGGTAATTATATACTGATTAATGGGCTGTGGCCAGTAGTTTGGCTGGATGGTCAGAGACTTGGAAGGATTTTGAATGGAAAATTGGTGACAGTGAAATTTAGGGAAGAGGTATATGGATAGACATCTCTATATGGGAAAACAAACAAACAAAAAAGCCAAAACACATGGGTATAGCTGCATCCATGTGAATGATCATCAAATGATGACCTCCACAAAGGAATATTTTAATAATCAAGTGGATAGAATAACTTATTCTGTGGATACTAGTCAAGCTCTCTTTCTAGTAACCCTTGTCATTGCCAATGGGTTTACAAACAAAGTGGCAATGGTTTCAAAGGTAAAAGTTATTCATGGGCTCGGCAACTTGGACTGTCACTCACTGAAGCTGACCTGAATATAGCTGTTGTTGAGTACCTAGTCAGCCAGCAACAGAAGTGAACACTGAGTTGCCAATATGGAACCATCCCCTGAGGTGATCACCCAGCTCCCTCGTGGTATGTTGATTACACTGGTACCCTTTCATCATGGAAGAGGCAGCTATTTGTTTTTACTGAAATAGACACTCTGGATATGGATTTGTCTTTCCTATACTTGATGTGTTTGCCCAAACTATTTTCTGTGGGATTACAGAATGCCTTATTCACTGGTATACTATTGCACACAACATATACTTCTCCTCAAGGAACTCACACCAGAAACTGTGGCACTGGGTTGACATTCAATGGATTTTACTGGTCATATCATGCTTCCCATCATCCTGAAGAAACTGGCTTGACTGACCATGGAATGCTCTTTTGAAAACACAGTTACAACATCAGTTAGGTGATAATACTTTGCACATCTTGGGCAAGGTTTTCCACAAGGCTGCATATATTCTGAATTGGCAACCAATCCAATACATAATCCTGTATTTCATATAGCCAGGTTCAATGATCCAGGAATTAGGGAGTGGAAATGGAGTGACATTACTCACTGTTACCCCTACTTAGCACTAGCAGAATTTTTGCTTCCTTGACCTGATGTACACTCTGCTAGCCTATCCAAACAGGATTACTAATGGCCCAGATCCTTAAAGATGGAAGGTTTAGATCACTCCACCAGGTAAAAAACCAGAACCAGCTGAGTTGCTTGCTGAATACAAAAGGAATACACTGGTTACTGGAAGAAGGTAGTTATAAACACCAGATTGACCATGTGACTAGTTATAGAAATAAGAAAATGTAATTCTTATGAGCATTTCTTCTTTCTTTTGTTATGAATATGAATATATATATTTAGTATATATACATATATATGTATACTGAACAAATATTTTTTTCTTCACTTACTCCATTATCATGTCACATAAGATATATTGACTTTATATCATAGTATTTAAGCATTGTTAATTTTACATCATAATATTTTATTTATTTCTTTTTTAAGAATTTTATTTATTCATGAGAGACAGAGAGAGAGAGAGGCAGAGATACAGGCAGAGGGAGAGTCAGGCTCCCTGCAGAGAGCCCAATGTGGGACTTGATCCCGGGACCCTGGGATCATGAATTGAGCCAAAGGCAGATGCTCAACCACTTAGCCACCCAAGCATCCCATATCATAATATTTTAATTAAGGGATATCACATAAAATGGTAAACATCACTCAAAGACCTCCTCTTCTGGGGAAGGGGTTAATGTGTTTTCAGTTGTACGTGCGATAGCTATATTACATTAGGTGAAATTATGACCGTTTCTATCTTTGAGATTAAATATTGTTTAGTGGGATGCACATAGGTGCTAGGTTGATAAGGGTTGACTCATACTAGTTAATTTTATATGTAACTTGACCAGAACACAGGATGCCCAGGTATTTGGTTAAATATTATTCTGGGTATGTCTATGAGAGTGTTTCTTGAAGAGATTAACATGCGGATCAGCAAACTGAGTAAAGCAGATTGCCCTACCCAATATAGGTGGGCCTCATACAACTATTGAAGGCATGAATAGAACACAAAGACTGAGTGAAGAATTTTGCTTTCTTTCTGCCTTACTATCTTCATTTTTTTTTTGTAACTTTCTTTTTTTTTTAATTTATTTTTTATTGGTGTTCAATTTACTAACATACAGAATAACCCCCAGTGCCCGTCACCCATTCACTCCCACCCCCCACCCTTCTCCCCTTCCACCACCCCTAGTTCGTTTCCCAGAGTTAGCAGTCTTTATGTTCTGTCTCCCTTTCTGATATTTCCCACATATTTCTTCTCCCTTCCCTTATATTCCCTTTCACTATTATTTATATTCCCCAAATGAATGAGAACATATAATGTTTGTCCTTCACCGACTGACTTACTTCACTCAGCATAATACCCTCCAGTTCCATCCACGTTGAAGCAAATGGTGGGTATTTGTCATTTCTAATAGCTGAATAATATTCCATCGTATACATAAACCACATCTTCTTTATCCATTCATCTTTCGTTGGACACCGAGGCTCCTTCCACAGTTTGGCTATCGTGGCCATTGCTGCTAGAAACATCGGGGTGCAGGTGTCCCGGCGTTTCATTGCATTTGTATCTTTGGGGTAAATCCCCAACAGTGCAATTGCTGGGTCGTAGGGCAGGTATATTTTTAACTGTTTGAGGAACCTCCACACAGTTTTCCAGAGTGGCTGCACCAGTTCACATTCCCACCAACAGTGTATGAGGGTTCCCTTTTCTCCGCATCCTCTCCAACATTTGTTGTTTCCTGCCTTGTTAATTTTCCCCATTCTCACTGGTGTGAGGTGGTATCTCATTGTGGTTTTGATTTGTATTTCCCTGATGGCAAGTGATGCAGAGCATTTTCTCATGTGCGTGTTGGCCATGTCTATGTCTTCCTCTGTGAGATTTCTGTTCATGTCTTTTGCCCATTTCATGATTGGATTGTTTGTTTCTTTGGTGTCGAGTTTAATAAGTTCTTTATAGATCTTGGAAACTAGCCCTTTATCTGATATGTCATTTGCAAATATCTTCTCCCATTCTGTAGGTTGTCTTTGAGTTTTGTTGACTGTATCCTTTGCTGTGCAAAAGCTTCTTATCTTGATGAAGTCCCAATAGTTCATTTTTGCTTTTGTTTCTTTTGCCTTCGTGGATGTATCTTGCAAGAAGTTACTATGGCCGAGTTCAAAAAGGGTGTTGCCTGTGTTCTTCTCTAGGATTTTGATGGAATCTTGTCTCACATTTAGATCTTTCATCCATTTTGAGTGTATCTTTGTGTATGGTGCAAGAGAGTGGTCTAGTTTCATTCTTCTGCATGTGGATGTCCAATTTTCCCAGCACCATTTATTGAAGAGACTGTCTTTCTTCCAATGGATAGTCTTTCCTCCTTTATCGAATATTAGTTGACCATAAAGTTTAGGGTCCACTTCTGGATTCTCTATTCTGTTCCACTGATCTATGCGTCTGTTTTTGTGCCAGTACCACACTGTCTTGATGACCACAGCTTTGTAGTACAACCTGAAATCTGGCATTGTGATGCCCCCAGATATGGTTTTCTTTTTTAAAATTCCCCTGGCTATTCGGGGTCTTTTCTGATTCCACACAAATCTTAAAATAATTTGTTCTCTCTGAAGAAAGTCCATGGTATTTTGATAGGGATTGCATTAAATGTGTATATTGCCCTACTATCTTCAAATAGGACTTTGTTCTTCTACCTTGAACTCAGACTCATACTTGGACTGGAACTATATGCCATTGACTCTCCTGAGTCTTTAGCTTACCAACTGCAGATCTTCTGACTTCTCAGCCACCTTAATCACGTGAGCCTACTTCCTGTAAATCTGATGTAATTCTTATCTTTGTTGCTTTATAGGCAAGATTTATCCACTCATTCATCTACCCCCTCTCCTCCTCCTCCTCCTTCTTTCAAGTTTTTTAAATTTATGTTTGATTTTTCTGCAGTTTGGATATAACATGCCAAAATATAGTGGGGTTTTTTTGTGCTTTTATTTTGTTACGTTTCTCTGAGCTTCTTGATTGTGTGGTTTGGTGTTTGATATTAAATTGGAGAAATTCTCAGTTATTATTGCTTCAAATATTGCTTCTATTCCTTTTTTCTTTCTTTCTTCTTCGAGTATTCCTGTTAAGTATTTGTTACAACTTTTGCAGTCCCACAATTTTGGATATTCTGTTTTCATCATTTTTTTTTTTCTTTTTAGTTACAGAAGTTTCTACTATCATATTCTCAAACTCTGAGATTCTTCCTCAACAAAGGCCAATCTACTCACCCAAGAGCCACCAGAAGCATTTTTAAAAATTTCCATTGCAGTGTTTATGATCTATAGAATTTTTTTTATTCTTTCTTTGAACTTCCATCTCTCTTACATTATTAACATCTGTTTTTGTATGTTGCCTACTTTTTTATATTAGAACCTTTCGTATAATAACCATAGTTAAAAAAAAAATCTAGCCTGAAAATTCCAACATCCATGTCATGTCAATTCATGTTCTCATACTTGTTCATTCTCTGTTTCTATCTTTTTGTATACCTTTTAATTTTTTTGTTGCAAGGTAAACATGATGTATTGGGTAAGAATAATGAGGTAAATAAATCTTTAGTAATGTAGTGTTGAGGTGTGGGAAGAAGGGAAGTGTCCTATAGTCCTGTGATGAGATCTCAGGTTTTTGTGAGCCTGTGGCTTCTGGACTATGAACTTCACAAATGTGAAGAAAACCCTCTGCCCATCTCACACACATTTTAGGTGGGACAGGGTGGCTAAAGGGAACTGGAACTGGCTATTTCTCTTCCCCTTTGTGTCTGAGTGAGCTGAAGTTGAGCATTTTCCTTCTTTCACATGATGTATTAGAGCTGGATGAAGTTGAGTATTTCTTTTCCTCTAAGTAGATTAAATTTTGGTAAAACAAAACAAAACAAAACAAAACAAAAAACTAGCTTCCCTTAAGAATTGGCCTTGGTAAAAACAAAGGGCTCTGACATGTATCAAAAGTGACTAATTTTCCCCTTTCCCGTGCTGGAAGCACAATGGAATTTTGTTCTAATATTAATTTTAAGAACCTGTAGAATTCCTGGAGGTAAAACTCTCAAACTTACGAGAGCACCCGCTACCACAGAGTCCCCTAGTATGACAGGTTTCCCCTGGAGTTTCCAATTCTTAGACTTATACACACAAAGCCTTCAAGATTCTGTCAATTACAGTTCAGGTTTTCCTACTATGTTAATTCCTGCAAAGGTGTCTGCTAATAAATGTTTATTTTGGTAAGTTCTTATTCTCTGTATTTGCTGTCCCTACAATTTTTGGAGCAGTGGTTTGTTCTGTAATGTCACTTTTCTGATGGATCTAAGAATATTTTTAAATTTTTCAGTTTGGTTAGCATTTAACTTGTTATTAGGATGAAGTGACAACCTCCAAGCTCCTTACATGCTGGATGAGAAAGTGGAAGCACTACATTTTTCTAAAATAAATTTGCATATACTTAAGATGTGTAAATCCAAACATTCTTGCTTATTAATGATGATATAGTTAGTTATACAGATTTTCCAAAATTTTATTACAATTAAAAAGATTATATTGTATATTTCCCATTACATAGCCTCATGATAAACAATAATATTAATGCTCATGTTTCTTTAGAGCTATACTCTGTAATTAACATTATACATATTTTCAAAGAAATGAGAAGCTTAATTTGCTGAATGTATAGTTCAGTATTGGCATTCATGTTCATATTGAAAGATTTTTCTTCTCAATCTATCCACAGGAACTATTATCTGGAATAGGCAATCAGAAACTATTTCTGGCAGCCTTCAATTTTCTTTAAAATGTTTCATATTTGACATGAAATGTTACAGCATAGAAAATTGAGGCATGAGACTAGTACAAAATGATCCCCACTCCTGGCTTTAGTTTTACAAAAGTATGTTGTATATATATATAACATTGAAAAATGAGAAGGTGTTCAGAACAAACCACCTGGTCAATTTCACTTCCATGATGTGAGGTAAATATTCTTTTATTGATTTTGGTTCACCCGTTTCTCATTCAAGTATATAGCAGCATTTTATTCCATTACTTTAAAAAGCAATTAAAGTATTTTTTAAAATTTTTATTTATTTATGATAGTCACACAGAGAGAGAGAGAGAGAGGCAGAGACACAGGCAGAGGGAGAAGCAGGCTCCATGCACCGGGAGCCCGACGTGGGATTCGATCCCGGGTCTCCAGGATCGCGCCCTGGGCCAAAGGCAGGCGCTAAACTGCTGCGCCACCCAGGGATCCCCAATTAAAGTATTTTTAATGGTACACATGATCTCTATCATTTAATTCTTATTTAATGACTGAAGATTTCATAATCATTCTGCTTACTATTTAGAAATAGAACCATAACTTGATCCTCATCAGAATTAGAATATGTGTTGTCAATATTATTTATGGTTTAATTAAACACTTAAATAGCAGAACCTCAAGGAACATGGCAAGTTTGTTAATAGTTGTACAATTTTGATGGAAAATGGCCTATTATGTGGAATCAGCATGTCACAGAGGAATATCTCCATTTGTAAGCTTATCACAGGAGGTTAATTAATGAAGTAATATCTGGTCTTGATCAAACCCTGATGAAGTTTTTTAGAGCTGAGATTGACTATCATTAATATAATTAATTAGTGTATCTATATCCAAAACTGATACAGAACTTGAAATGACCCTGCAAAAATATATTATTTTCCTCAAAAGGAGAGAAAGAAAATGTTTGACTTTGTTTTTCATATAGAACAGGAAATTTTGATGATAGAATATTGTCTTTACCTTCTTTTTAAAACAAATATTACAAAGCACACTATATAAAGCAGGAATGTTGATAAGAAAATCCCATATTCTGAACTGTCAGGATTGAATGTTGTTTAGCTATGTCTGAAAGCTGAAGTGAAAGAAAACTCAATTTGTGAATTGAATTTTCTCTAATTTAACTTCTGTTAAACCATATTCTGCTCAGCAAATTTCTTTAACTTGAATTATAGGGTTTCAAATAACCTTGGTAAATAGTCTAAATCATGTAGCATCCAACTATATATCTTTAAAGAGAGAAGCAACCCTCAAAAACTTGAATGTATTTGTTTTCTTCAGAAGGGAAAATATGTATTTGTAGTCTCATGTATTTAATTATAAAAGTCCTGGTTTTATTAAATATGAACTATATAAATGTTTTCATTACTTAATGTCATATATTCTCAAAGAATGACATTTTCCATTTTTAATTTTTGTCAGAACATTTTAGGTGATAAGAATCAGGAAACATCAAGGAACATATAATTTGCAACAGCTTTTTAAAAATCACTCCTTTTTTAAAAATTTTATTTATTCATGAAAGACACAGAAAGAGAGAGAGAGGCAGAGACATAGGCAGAGGGAGAAGCAGGCTCCCCATGGGGAGCCCAATGCTGAACTCAATCCCAGATCCCCAGGATCATGCCCTGAGCCAAAGGCAGATGCCCAACTGCCAAGCCACCCCGGTGTCCCAATCAGTCTTCTTTTTATAAAATTGAGATAATCCAGAAGATGTTGCAACAACATTTTCGCAGTTCATCCAGAAACACCATTTCTTAACCAGTTAGCTTGATCCCTTTATTAATCATTAAAGTTTACTTAGATCCTGATAACCCTTTCTGTCATGATATTTATACTTGCTATAATTGACACATCAATCAACTTGAAACATTAAAAAATGACAGGAAAAAAGTGATGTTTGCTTAGAGAAATAAGCCATAGAATGATTTCAATATAAATAGAATAGGTCATATAAGGTAGGAAAATTCTTACAACCTGAGTACATGGAAAGAAAAGATCTGTGATACTTTATTTAATTTGTATATAAAGTACGTAATAATTTTGGCCTGAACAGAACCATAAAACCTATAAGGTAAGTCTAATTTAAAAAAATTTTTTAGGCAAAAGAATGTATCCCTTCTTCTCCTCCTCATTCATCATAGAGGAAAACTTTTTTAAAAAAGACAATATAGGCTTTTCTTATTTCCCATTTCTCTTCAAGACTCCTGCTTGAAAACATTTCACAATAACATCTGAAGTTCATTTTATGTTGTTTTATTCTATATAATCCCAATAATTTGCCATAAATACTATCTTACAATCTTTTTAAATATCATTTAAGGTGTATCGTTTTTTCACACGTTAGAATGAATGCTTTTAAAAATGACTGCATACTTAGAAAGTGACCTTTTAGTGTAAAGGAAGTGAGTTAGAAGAACTGGTCCCTTTGGACATTCTTTTCTTTTTCTTTCTTTCTTTCTTTCTTTCTTTCTTTCTTTCTTTCTTTCTTTCTCTCTCTCTTTTTTTTTTTTTTTTTTTTTTTTTTTTTACAATGCAAAGGGATAGAGAAAGAATTTGCAAGTATAGTTTATGAAAGAAAATGCTTAAAAGTAGGGAGAGGGGATGTCTCTTCCCTTATTCTTATAAGGAAAATTAGCCTCTTCCTTTTCTATTTTTTTTATTTTTTTAGGTATAATTGATGTATGTTCATTTCAGGTATACATAATTACATGATATTTATATATGTATTGCAAAATGATCATCACAAAAGTCTAGATAACAGCCTCAATCTGTATAGTTACATTTTTTTTTCCTCTTGTGAGGACTGTTAAGATCTACTTCCTTAGCAACTTTGTAATACGCAGTGTTGTATTATTTACTCTAACTGCCATACTGCACATTATATCCCCACAATTTATTTGCTTTATAATTGGAAATTTGTACCTTTTGACTCCCTTCACTCATTTCACTCACCACCCCCAAGCCTGCCTCTGGCAATCACCAATCTGTATTTTCTATTTTCTATGACATTATTTTTGTTGTTTTTGTTTTAATTCCACATTTAATAAGTGAGACCTTATTGTATTTGTCTTTCCATCTGACTTATATCACTTAGCATAATGCCCTCAAGTTCCACCCATGTTGTCACAGATGGCAGGACTTTATTCTTTTATATTATTGAATAATAGTCCATGTGTTTATCTATAATACATTTTTCTTATCCACATGAAGTTGAGTATCTTTTATATTTTATTACCCATTTGTACATTTTTAAAATTCTATAAATTATTTATTCATATCATTTGCACATTTGTAGTATGTACTTTTCCTGATTGCTTATGAATTTTATTTATGTATTTTGGATGCTAACTTCTTATATTGCAAATATTTTCTACCAATTACTTATCGCTTTGTTTTTGTTCACTGGATATGGTTAGTAATAGAAAAACAAAAAAACATGGGAGGAGGTACCTGGTTCAGTTGGTTAAATGTCCAACTCTTGATTTTGGTTCAGGTCAGGATATCAGGATCCTGGGATTGAGCCCTGTGTTGAGCTCCATGCTTATTGGGGAGTCTGCTAAAGATTCTTTCTCCCTTTCCCTCTGTCCCTCCCCCCATTCACATGTGTATGCATTCTCTATTTTTCTCTCAGATAAATAATTCCTTTAAAAAAGCCCTAAAAAAGAAATAATTAAATGCTCAGCAATTTAAAAATTTAGATAATGGGAAGTCATAGAATAGGTACTATGCAGCCATTAAAAAGAAAGAATATGTCTCCATATATTCAAGGATTTTCAAACAATCATCAAGCCACATTTCAAATTAAATTAAGCAAGCTATAAATATATACATGAAATTTGCGTATAGAACATAAAACATTTCTTTAGAAAAAATATTCCTTATAAATACATAAAATGAGGTCTGGAATGATATACAAACTGATATTAGTCATGTCTTTAGGGAGAGAGTTCAAATACGGGGAGTGAGGGTGAAGGTACTTCTAATTTCTACTTTTGATATTTCTGCATCTTTGGAGTTCTTAAAAATGTTTTGAGAGATTGCTAGACATATTTGTAGTTTTTTGTTTTTTATACTTTTGTTTCATTTTTAAAGCAACAGAATTGGTATGACATGAAGACACACTTCTGAAATTTGATTTGTGATCTGACATGCTTGAATACATATCTAGGGCTAATTTCAAAGTATGATGAAGTGGCTGAACATTGATATTTTTAGTAACCGGGTTTTCCATATCTATAATAAGGACCAATAAAAATTTGAGAATTCCAAGTGAATATATTCTAATATGTGGTGTATGCACACGTGTGTGTGTGTGTGTGTGTTGAATAGAGTAGATAAGTAGGACTTATATTCAGTTTCAATTTGAAAGAGAATAATCAATAAGGAAGGATTGTCCAGCCATAGGGCACTGTGTTATTAACATATTAGTAGGAAGAAATGTAGCAGAAGTAGTGACAATGGAATATCATGTCCCTATAAAATTTTCTCATTTCTTGTAAAATAAAGTCTAAATCTCTATCATGGCTTATACAGGCATATATGATCTGACTCCACCTCTCCAACGTTAATGCCCAGCACCATCTCCAACACCCTTTAGCATCAGCCACAATGCCTCTCTTTCCTCTTATCAAACAAGTCAGTTTCTATTTGCTCTCCTGCTTGGAATGTTTTTGCTCTGGCTCTGATTGATTTTTTCTCATTAATCAGTCTCAATGCTATCTCTTTATATATGCTTTCCTTGGTTACCCAATCTAAAATGACTCCCATGTTGACTTTCTTTCACATTACCTGTTTTATTTTTTTCATAACATTTTTTAACATTTAAAAACATCCTGTCTAGGGGCACCTGGGTGGCTCAGTCAGTTAAGCTTCTGCCTTCAGCTCAGGTGATGCATGATCCTAGGAAACTGGGATCCAGCCCCACTTCCAAGCTCCCAGCTCAGTAGGGAGTCTGCTTGAAATAGTCTCTCTCCATCCACCCCTATCTCCCTGCTCATACACTCCCTTTCTCTCTCTCAAATAAACAAATATATTTTTCAAAAATCAGTAAATAAATAAATCGTTTTAAAAAATCAGTGTTTATGACTGAGTGATCAGCAAGTGGAGAAATTCAGCAGAATATGGATGAGATTTGTTATATTTGTTTCAAATCATAATGCTGTCTAGACACAAGTTATCATTGACTCTTAAAATGGTCATATGCAGGGATCCCTGGGTGGCACAGCTTTTTGGCGCCTGCCTTTGGCCCAGGGCGCGATCCCGGAGACCCGGGATGGAATCCCACATCGGGCTCCCGGTGCATGGAGCCTGCTTCTCCCTCTGCCTGTGTCTCTGCCTCTCTCTCTCTCTCTGTGACTATCATAAATAAATAAAAAAAAAAATGGTCATATGCTGATACTAGTGTTAAGTAAAAATGTGTTTCCTGAGTGGCATGTTGTTCTTCTTAGAATACAATTCAGATTGTAGCCATAAGAATGATTCATTTGTCAGAGTTAAGGAATTGTTTCTAAATACATGGCCCTGAAAATAAGTATTTAAGAACAATGATTTACTGCATTGTCTATTCATATAACAATTATATAATCTAAAAAGCAGAATCCACTAGAGAATCCAAGTAGGAGTAGAAATAATAACAAAAAGTATTTCTTAGTTTATGTTTTCACAAGACTGCCAAAACCACACTTTAAAAGCTTCTATACAAAAGGCAAATTTGTCATTTCTAAAATGATAGCAATGCAGACACTGATTGAGTTCTGAATGTGTGTTTCAAGACCTAACCTCCTCAAGATCCTTTGGTCTCTCTTTGAAGGCTGCCATACTGTTGTTTCATTAAAGACTAAAAGCAACCTTATCTAGCAAGGTCCTGGAGACCTTGCTTTTAACATGCACAAATTCCTTGGAGATTTACACTGTCACTAATCCCCACTAACTAAAAGATATTAATCAGTTACTCTTCACAATCCCAGGGCAGCTCTTTCTGCCCATGAGTCCTGTCCATGTACTATAATAAAAGCACCTTTTTGTACTGGGGAAAAAAGTACCTAAGCTGTTCAAATAAACTTTGATATGTTCATAGATTGAAACAGAATATTAAATTTTGTTTATAATGATAGAAATCCAAGAAATGATAGAAAAGATATGTATGATGAAGAGGAAAAGCATACTGATGATGAAGACACTAAGATAGAGAGAGAGATTACAATTGTAAGAGAAGGAAAGGATTACAACAGTGATTTTAAAACTTTAAAAAACCAGCAAGAGATGCTATCAGCTGACAGAATTTTTGACATCTGCCTGCAGACTTCATGTTAAAATAATATTAATATTAATTATAATTATTAATGTTAATATTAATCTCATGTTTATCTTTGATAATCTTGAGTTCATTGTTTAAGGAAAGGGGTAGTGGGGTACTGAGGCCTTTCTCCCTTACCTTGAACATATCCAGCTGCTACAGAGGTAGTTTTGACTGAGGTGTGCATAATAGTTCTCTTAACTGAGAATTCTTTTAGAGGGACAGCCATTCAATCATTTATTCATTCACTCAGAAACTATTTATTGAATGTCTCTATATGCTAGGCACTGTGCTAAATGTTTTAGAGAAAGCTGTAAAAAAAGATTAGGACTCTGCCTTATGATAAGATGAGATAAACAGTAAATAAATAGACTTATGTAGAATAATTATAGATCAGATAAATATCCAAAGAATATCTAAAGGCTGATATGATGTAGAGTAATTCTAGAGTGAACCATTCTAGAGATATTGGTCTGGAAAGTCTTTTCTGAGGAGGTGATTTCACGTCTTTTGAGATGTAATACTGATAAGATGAGAAATATCCCACCATGCAGAGTGCTAAGGAGGCAAAATGAAAAAGAAACAAAAATCAATTTGTTATGTAGAGAGAATAATAAGCTTCAAGTGCCATGTACCTTTGAGGAATGAAACAACAACAACAAAAGGCCCAAGTGACTGAAGTCTGGCTAATAAGAAGACAATGATACAAAATGAGTGAGGGACGCCTGGGTGGCTCAGTGGTTGAGCGTCTGCCTTTGGCTTAGGTTGTGATCCTGGAGTTCCAAGATCGAGTCCTAGATCAGGCTTCCTGTCAGGAGCCTGCTTCTCCCTCTTCCTGTGTCTCTGCCTCTGTGTGTCTCTCATGAATAAATAAATAAAATCTTTAAAAAAAAATGAGTGGGAAAGGAAGCAGCTCAGAAAACTCAAATCAGAGGTGTTTGGACTTTATGCTGCCAGCAATTATTACACTTCTAAATGAAAGAATGACATAATATGATTTCCATTTTTAAAGGGTCACTGACCCCTCTTTGGATAATGGACACTCAAAGAACAAAAAAGTAGGCAGTGAGACCAGACAGAGGAGAATTATAGAGAACCAAAAATAAATGATACAGGCTTGGGGGGAAGGTAGCTCTGGAAATGGACTGATATAGACATAAAATAAATAAGATATGTGTAAGGCTTTCTGATAAATTGGGACAAGTGAGAAAGAAAATAATCAATGATGAGTAATGGGCTTGGGTATCAATGCAAATTTCTGAGAGGGGATAATTTAGGATTGGAAAAAAATTTTATTTTGAAATGAGTGAGGAAATAATATTGAAGCATTCCATTTTGGACACTTAGGACTTAGAGTATGCTAGGTGTCCAAAAATTTTTATTCTGCTCTTTTTTCCCCTAAATTAATAAAACCTTACTTTTTAGTTATGCATGTGGCCTCTTGGAAGGAAAAAAACTACTGCATTTTTTGAACTCAGTGTAAATGTGACCATGTAACTTAGGTTACAAGCATAAGTGGGAGGTTCAGGACTGGGGACCATAAAAGGAATGTGCTCTTCTGATTCTCTTGTTCCAGTGCTCGCTTCGGCAGCACATATACTAAAATTGATTCTCTTGTTCCTCTCCTTCTAACTTGGTCCATGACAGATTAAAAACTGCCAAATCCATGTACAGTTCTTCCAACAAGAGACTCTATTTCCCCTTCCCTTCTGTCTATGCTACATTCTAATACACTCCTTAAGTAATGCTGATTATTCTAGCTCTTTGCACTTTGAGTGGCAAGGATATAACAGTCATTGTTATCATCATGAATGATTTTAGAAAGGGAAATTTGGCATGGTAGGAAGAATTAATACTGAAATGGATTACAAAGTGAAAAGAAGGTGAGGAAGTGTCAGTGAACTATAAACCCTTTTGGAAGTTTTATAATGAAGAGTGAGAGTGAAATACTGGGATATCCAGAGGAGATACAAGAGCATGAGGTCACGGGAGACATGGGATATGGTGGGAAATGCTTGTGTTACAAGGCAAATACTCCAACAGAGAGAACCATACTGTTAATAAAATAGGAAAGCCAACATTAAATGGAAGAAACAACATCTTAAAAGAAATTAAAGAGTAGCCTTTGAGAGAAGAAAGGACAATCCTTTCACCAGAGAGGAGGCAAAATTGAAAAGGTGATTTTTGCTTTTATAAGTGGAAAGTTGAGAGAAGCATATAGTTCAATGTGTCCTGGCACAAGATGTGCTTGATGGAATGATAGAAGTTACTTTACTCTTGTCAACGTGAGAATACAATACTTGTTCTCTGTACACCACTCTTCTTTTGTTATATTATTCATTCTATGTAGCCAATATCATCTTGAAAAATGATCACTCTTCCAGCTAAGGATATATTGTTCAATTAAAAAAGGCAAAGGGCAAATATATGTACATATATTTATATTATTTTATATGTATATATATGGAAAGAAAGGTTAATAAGTAAGCATGAGTATATGTTTTTATAAGAAAAAAATACAAAAAAGCATTAACTAGAAAGCTATGAAATTATTATTGACAAGGTATATTCAGGAGGAGAAGAGAAAAGAGAGGAAGTTATACTTTTCTGAGTGTACCTTTTTACATAGTTTTGACTATTAGAAGAATGTTAATGCTTTACATATTCAAAAATTAAAAATAAGTGGACAACAATGAGAAGGAAAAAAGAACAAAAACAAACAAATGAACTCAGCTCTTTATCAAAAGTAGAATATTACACCAAAAAGATTAAAAAGCAAACCAAAGGAAAACAAAGTTGAACCAAAGTATAACTTTTGAACACAGTATATGACTATATTATATCCTACTCAGTGGAGGAATAGGATATTGGGATTTGGGGTAGAAATGCAAGTAAATCTTGAGCTCTTTTAATAAATTCTTTTTTGTAGTAGTAGTATAGATGAAGCAATAATGAAATTATTACAGATAATTCATAGGTTTGAGCACATGAGTGAGTATATTGATATTGCTGGGAGCCAGGATCCTTACTATGAATGAAGAAAAATGTAAATATGGCAGGAGCAGGTAGGGTAGGAAGAACCATGTTGAGATGGATGGCAGTTAGAAGTACCTGTGTGAATTTATGTTAGAAATACTAGCTTTGTCTGTTGCAAAGACCAAGAAGTAAAGACATTCCAGTGGCAATGGGCATATGTAGAATCCACACACCTCTGTAACAGCTACTGTGAAACAATAAGCAGGAATCCTTACTTATCAACTCATGGTCTAGAACAGGGTAAATTGAGTTTGGAATAATTTATTATGCCCGAAAGTAAAAATATGCAGAAGAAAATGAAGAGCTGTTAAAAGGACACCTTCATCAGCTTGAAGGTGCTTCCACTCCCAAGTCCAGAGGAAGATAATTAAGAACTGAATAATAAATTATAAACCACTGGGGAAAGAGTAGAAACACATATATCCATACTGATAATCAATCAGTAAGTAAATAAAAGAAAGAAGGAAGAAATCTGTCTTAAAAGGAAATGCTGGTCAATAAAGGTAGAGAAAGTACAGGAGTTATAAAATTATTTTGCATTAATCATAAAAAATATTTTTTCTGATTAAAGATGGAGGGAAATTTTAATAAAGAGCAGAATTTTTCATGGTTTTAAAATGTTTCTCTATAAATTGCTTATAAGGTGCAAAGGGAAACATGATACCTCTACAATGGAAAACTCAGGCAGTACTGTGACTTCTTGAACCAAAGTGATATCATTATTGAGGGACAGACAGACAACGGTGAACTTCCTGATATGACACCCGGAGTAGGACCCAATAATATCTGCTATGTAGAATTTAGACCTGGAATACATAAGCTGAATCTAAATATGAAGAAAGTTTTAACAAACTCATTAAAATGTGCTATTAAAGAGAAAAGAGGATCTGGAGTCTTCAAAAAAAAATGTATTGTTAAGAAAGACGAAGAATGGCTGAGGGAATATTCTAGGTTAAAGGAAATAGGAAGCATAATAAGCAAATGCAGTATGTGATTGTGGATTCAGGAGAAAAAAATGCTAGAAGGAACATTAATGACAAAACCAGAAAACGTAGAGTAGAAAACCTATAAAGTGAATCTATATTAAACTACCTAAAATTTTGAACTATACAGTGGTCACGAATGAATATTCTTATTCTTAGGAATATACACCCCAGAAACATTTAATAGTAAAGGGGTAAGAACAACCAGTGTAGATATACAGACATGTAGATATACACAATGGTAAAGCAAGGCAAAAATGTTAACAATTGATGAATCTGAGTAAAGGGTATACAAAAGTTCTTTGTACTGTATTGCAACTTTTCTGTATATCTAAAATTATTTCCAAGTAAACAGGAAGAAGTATAGCATCACATTTTCATACATTTCGGATACTTTAGACATCCAAACATTTGTGAAGTGAACATATGAATGAATGAGTTAAAAAAAGTGTATATTGTGTTATTTCTATATTTTTGTTAATGTAAATTCTCCACATGGTCAAAGAACAACATGCTTTATGAAAGACCAAGAAACCAGACTGATACTCATTTAGATCAAAGACAAGACAGAAAACAGAAATAATGTCAATTACAGAGAGGAAACTATTTTGAGGAGGTTACTAAAATTATACTATGAGTTAAGGAAGCATACATCAATATCACTATGACATTTTCCAATGCTTCCCAAGCACACATTCGTAGATTAGTTATTTTAAAGTGTGAAATCCATGTTTAACTCTTCAGAAGCTGTCACTCTGAGTCTTTACTTGCCTTGACCCTAGGATAATAAATTTACCAATGAGAGCAGATTTTATCCCAATTTCACAAAGCAGGAAACACTATAAACTTCAAGAGACATAAATTCTATAATCACACTTGTGTTAATATAGAGAGTGTGGGGTAGCATTCTTATGGGGTATCAAGTTCAGCTTACGGGTAGTTGAAGATAATATCATTAGGAGGGAATTTTATGAATAAATAAACATTCACTGGTATGTCATGAACTTTACATTATCTGTTAAATTGTTTATCCCAATAATGTATCAATGTTTAAGTGGTCCTCATTTTAAAAAGTTTTCTTTCTTCTTCCCACTTCCCTTTCCCCACCTGGAAAAGGAGTTCTGGTAGATTATCTGCTTTTAAATTGAATCAATAGGTACTTAGACTCTTATCTAAAACAACAACAACAACAACAACAAAGCCAAAACCTACTTAATTGCAATTATGTTATCATTATTTATAAATTACAAATGAACCATATCGATCATCACTTACCTGTGATGCTTTTTGAAATTATATGTAATCTGTGAATTACATAGTCAGCCTTTTGATAACAATGTCTGAAGAACTAGTATTTCTTTCATTGAAGTTTTCAGATAAATTTTCTTATATTTTGCTATGGCCTTGCTGCTTTTGTCTTGTGTCTTGACATGAGAGATTTGGCCAACAACTAGAGGGATTTTGCATGTTTCAAATGATGATATTCTGTCTCCAAGTTGTTTCACACTAGGTGTTAATGGAGCCTTTGGAGACTTGAAAATTAAAAGATGGAAAAGATGCCTATTTTAATTCTAGGCAGTGTTTCATTCTGTTAATTTGAAAACTATTGGTTTGGGTAGGCAGCAAAGGGGTGATCTCAGACGTCTGTGCAAATGTAAGTGACACTTTGAGTAGTGGAGAAAAAAACAAATGTGTAAATAAATATATATTATTGAAAGAAAGGAAATTTCTTGGAACATTTTGAATACAAATATTCAAAAAAATTCATTTAAATATGCCATAAAACCTATGCCAAAGCTGAACATAATAGAATGATCACTAATGACATTGTGAGCTAATGATGTTTACAGAGGATGTGTGGGAACCAATGGTTGTTAAACATCAATTGTGTGCCAGAATGGTGATGAAAATTTCAATATTGTTTTCTTGATTTCTCATAACCAAATTATAAGCTATTTTTTCATTTTATACATGAAAAAAATTTTTAGGTGTTGAATTAATATATGAATTCACACACCTTAAAAGTGGCAAAACCAGAATGTACGTTTCGTTCAATTACTGTAGAGTTGTATGTGAACAAGATTTATCTCTCTTGATGAACTGGCATGTTTCCTAGGAGAATCACAGAACTCACTGTTGTTTTGCTTTAGGCTATGATGTGTCAGAGAAACTGGGACTCAGTTTTACACATGGTTGTGCCTCCCTAAGCCCAGGTGACCCACAGAACAGTCTGGCCAACATCTGTGTTCATAAAATCAGAGTTTGGACTCATTTCTGTCTCACTCCAAATTCCATGCATGTTAAGGTGACAAATGTTTCTACTATAACAAGAGTCAACAAAGACTGCTTACTCTGGTTAAGCCAGGTGGCTTGCATGGGATCCCCTGTCTTAATATTCCAGAAGCCTGAGTGTACATGGTCTTTGCTCCTGCTCTACAAAGAGCATTATCTCTTGCTCCCTGGAGTCCAAGGTTGGTTAAATGAGAGGAGGAATCTAATTAGCAGCTGAAATAATCATATGGTTGTCCCAGCCAATGAGTCATTCATCTGAAGGGACTATACAGTGAGAAATAATCCAGAAACATGTAGAGACAGAGACCAGGTGTCACTGCAAATGAAAAGGTTGGGAAATGAGTATAGCAAGTATAAATTTGCACAACTATTTGAAATGAGTGATAGTTTACTTATTGGGGGAGGAAGCCAAAGCCTGGCTTGTAGTGTAATTAGCACTGTATTTCTTACTATTGTTACTACTTGTCATGGGTTGAGTTATACCTCCAAAAAGGTAAGTTCAAATTCAATTCCTAAGTGTGAGTACTTAAATTTGATCTTATTTGGAAAGAGACTATTTGTAGATACAATCAAGCTAAGATAAGATCATACTGTATTATATAGGGACTGAAAAAAAAATGGAGAATGTATAGTCATTGAAGATTTTAGCACAGGGATAACCAGAATTCTGAATTCATGTTGTTTGTAAGAGTCTGTAAATAACCTTTAGAGCATAAAATTTTTGCTTACTTCTAAAGAACTGCTGTGTATATAGTAGTGGATCTAGGAAAGCAGAGGGAAATTTGGACACACACATAGGGAAGAGTGCTATGTGATGACAGAGACAACTATTTGAGTGATGTGTCCACACACCAAGGAATGTCAACCACCAAAAGGCTATGAAGAGTCAGGGTAAGTAAGAGCCTCCCTAGAGCCTTCAATAGGAACCTGGGTCTGCAGACAACTTCATTTCAGACCTCTAGCCTCCAGAACTACAAGCCAATACATTTCTGTTGTCTTAAGCTACCCGGTTTGTCATACTTCGTGACAGAAACCCTAGGAAACTAGTACGTTACTCCTGTCATCTTGGCTCTCTTGCCATAACCCAAGAAGCTGAGGAATAACTTTTTTCAATTCTGCATCCAAGCAGTAGACTGGAAATCCTCAAGTGCTTCAACATTTCTTTGGTTTGATAGTGTCCCTCAAACCCCAAATCTGATGCCACTGCTTTCCGGAACCATTACAATAAGGACAGTGCTTCTTCAGAAGCAAGAAGTGTTATTAAAGGCTATTACAGACTTCTCCCAATAACATCTGCATTTAGAATCTGCTTATTTCTATTGTTAAATATAATATTTTCTCTGTTTTATTTTTTGTTTTTTTAAATGCCGAATTTACTATAGATCATCCAGAAAGGATTAAAGGCAAGATACATAAAATTTAATAAGCAGATTTTAGAGTAGGGCAATAGAATAAAAGAGAACAAGAATAAGATTATCAAACAAAGCCGGAACTACAGCTGGGCCACACATTTCCTTTTTAACAGCCTGTGTTAAAATTGAAACCTGATCAATTACTAAATTTAGAGAGTTCAAACAATAAAACCAATAATTAAGCAGAACTACTTCTGGCAATTTTTCTTGGGACTCTGTTATAAAGAACAAAATAATTGACCATAATCTCTAATAGTTTCAACATCATATTTCATAGGTATTTTTAAAATAATTATCTTCCATATAATTTGAAGGTTTTATACAAATCTCAGTACAGTGAAAACAATAATCATGGGTCAATATGACTTAACCAAGATGCCTAATTATTTTGCTAGGTGCTAAAATTTGTCATGCCCTTTAATGACCAGCTTAAAGATTACCATTTCTATGTTCATTGTCCCCTTAGTTCTCTATACATATTTTTGTTTTTATTCTATTTGACATTTATTCTTCTTTTTGACATTTAATTTGTATCTAAACATCTATATTTAAATTCAAGGAATTTGTCTTTTTCCTATTGATATCACCCACAGCTTGGCACAGGGCCTTGAGCATATATAAACACCTAATTCCCACATAACAGAAAATTCTCAGGCCATACTAAAATGGAGACTATGAGTAAAATCACTTTACTCCCATAACTTACCCTTGCTCTTAAACATAAATTTCTCCCTTTTAGATGAGCCACAGTGTTCTTCCTCAATTACTCTCAAGGATGAATTTACTTTTAGCTCAGTAGCCACAACCCAGAGGGCAGATATGCTATTAAAATTTCTTTGTCCAGAGTTGCTGGTGGGACATTTTGTTGACTGTTGTGCTTTATTTATCCCCAATTGCCTTCATTTCCTGAAATATTGATGCTAAGTTGGTGATGAGAAACAACTTTCTTTCCTGGATTATACTCTTTTGCCTAGACCCAAAATTGTGACCTTAATTTTATACAAGAACACTAATGATGAAGGATTTTATTTAATTTGATTATAGTCTCTACCCCCAAGGTTCTGGTGTTATCCTAAGAAAGATATGGGCTAGAAGACAATTGAGGATAACTGAATATAACAGCAAGATTTGATTCATTGGTTTGGGAATTCACATCCAACCATTGTCCCAAGGAGTCAGGGGAGGTGGTTTGGGATTAATGTGAAAATTCAGTTCCTCTTTCCAACATTTACTTTTTCCTCTCCCCTTCTTACTCTTGGTGCCCCCTCACTTTCTGTAAGCTTAGACTATTCGCTGATTTGTTTGGATTTCCAGTGGCTGCTCAGTTTAGATTGGAACTAAGGGATATATAAGAGAAGAAATTACTGCGTTTAATTTTGAGGAACAAAGTCGACCTTATTGCAGAACTCATTTGTGGGTACTAAAATGATGAAACATATATGGCCGCATGGATCAAGAGTCCTGGAACCCAAGAAAGTTCCATAATGGCCAGTGAAACAGATGAATCAGAGAGACTTGATAAAATAGTGGGTTTGAAATTCTCCAATTTTTAAGCAATTGCTGATGATGATTCATATGAATAAGTTTAGGAATCTGTGAGGTAATATGACTTCTTTTGTGAACCAGAAATCTAGGTTTTAGTCTAGGCTCAACTATCATCAATTTATTTGTGAAAGCTAAGACAAGTCTGATGAGGCTTCATTTATATATCTGAAAAAATAAGAGGCAATTGTCTATGATTATCTTCATAAAACACAGAAAAATTGAGATAATGTGAAATTACTTTTAACACCATAAAAATGTACAAATATAAGATAATTTTATAATTTCAGCAAGAATTTCACAGAAATGTGGTCCTAGGGAACTAGATAAAGAGTGGTAGAGATTTCTTTCTTTTTTTTTTTTTAATTTTTATTTATTTATGATAGTCACACACACAGAAAGAGAGGCAGAGACACAGGCAGAGGGAGAAGCAGGCTCCATGCACTGGGAGCCCGACGTGGGATTCGATCCCGGATTTCCAGAATCACGCCCTGGGCCAAAGGCAGGCGCTAAACCACTGCGCCACCCAGGGATCCCTAGAGATTTCTTTAAAGAAATAAGTTACATATTTGCCAGAGACTATATTTTATATAACAAGTTAGGTATTTATAGTATAACTGAATCACCATTGGAAGCTCCATGACATCTTTTTCAATATCAGTAAATGTGTTCCAGTATTCTGTACTGAACGGCATTCTTACACTAAATAATGCTTAATATAATGTTTTCATAGTATCGTTTTCATTATATATTACTATGAAAAGAAAAAACACTATTTTGGGGTGGTAGGATTGTGAAAGTCTTTGTTACATTTATGAATGGGATAACATTTAACAAGTATTATCTAAAAATTGTTCTCTTAGGGAAGAATGCCTACATTTTAAACAAGGATAGGTAATGCCGTTATATAAAATTTTGCTTTGGGCAAATTCCAAAATAAAAACTTTTAATTTTAGTCCCTTAATTATCATGACTAATACCTCATTTTTCATTGATCATCATGTAATTCATCATCAAATTATCAAATTGAGTTCTTTTCATGACAGGCGCCACAGCAAATGAAATAATGCAGAGGAACCTGCCGCATTTCTATTCTGTGAAGTAACTATGGAAGCATCATTTCTCTGCAGACTTTTACTGGCCATGTGTATTTATTCCTAAGGAGGGAGGTCTTTCTTCCCTTTCATCCTGAAAATGTTACATGTAGCACAGAGGTGACTTCAGAGAAGGCAGGCGAGGTGGCACCATCCACAGGGGCTGTCTAAAACTGGGGGCAGTTTCCAGAACCTGTGCCCTGCAGGTTTTTAAAGATGTGGCTGTGAGGGTATCGCTCATTACATCTGTCAAACACTTTCTGTACAGGCAAAATTAGAGGGCAGCATCTATGGAAAAAAGAAACCCCAATTATTCCTCCTGTTTTTTTGCCTTCTTTTTCATTTATACTCATTTTTACCCTCTTTGCCACCACCAGAAATGGTATTTTAAATATACAGGTGAGCAATAGAGCAGTAGATTAGCTAGCTACATAGGAATAACAAATATAATTTACCTAAAAAAAAAAAAAAAAAAAAAAAAAAGGAGCCTCTTCACTCATTGCTGAGTCTGGAATAAAGAAAGAACCCTGTCTCTTCAAGATGCTGCCAACCCAAACGAGCCCCCTAACCCATGATGCTCTGCTCTCAAGGAAACCTCCCCCATCAGTCAGAGTGTTATACAAGACAGAACCACTAAGCAGCTACATAGGCATAATTATTTCTGAAGTGTATGTGGGTGGTCTGTTACTAAAACAATAAAGTATAAAATGAAGCTCTTTGGAAATGGACCACCCTGCATACTGACATGAATACACACACATGCACACATACACATACCTGTGTATATAATTAGATGTAATTGGAATGATACGGGCCCTCCAGGAGAGATGATGTGTTGTTAAAAGGGCTTTCAGGTACTTTTTCTAAGGCAAATTAATTTTACAGAAAATAGAAGGCTTTGTAAAATGTGTATCACAAAGCATACATTTTTCACAACCTCCACACTATTTAGTTAATTATTATTTCCATATATACCCATACACACAAATTCATTCATACATACCCTGCTCAAAAATTATTCTAGAAAAAGCATTCCCTAAGTATTTAAATCTTAAAGTATATGTGAATCTATATTTTTAAAGAAGGAAAGCAGATTTTAGGTACATCAAACATAAAGAATTTTAGTATTTCACTGTGCAAGGAAGCATCAATAAGATATCATGAGGTCTTCATATCAACCCTACACTCAACTCAGATTTTGGTGGTGTTTTACTTGATTATTTGTTTCTGGAGGTAGGAGTAGGGATTTCTTTGGAACCATACTCAATGATATTCCCAGGCTCCTATTATGTCCTCCTAATCTGTATTTTTTTCCCCACATACTTTTAATTCTTCACACCATTTTCTAGTCCTCTTTTCCCCCCATGTGTATTAGTTGAGATTCTCCAGAGAAACAGAACCAATAGGATGTGTATCTACACACACACAATCTGCTATTTCTTCTTGGCCTAGGGAAGTCAGTCTTTGTTCTATTAGTACCTTCACCTGATTGGATGAGGCCCACTCACACTATGGAGAGAAATCTGCTTTATTCAATGTCCACTGATTTAATTATTAACCTAATCTAAAACAACGACAACAACAACGTAACACCTTCACAAAAATAACCAGAATAATAGTTTACTAAATTTCTGGGCCTCATGACCCAGTTAAGTTAACATATAATATTAACCATCTCATCATCTATTGGAAATAGTTGTGTTGATGTTATCATCTGGGTCTATAGAAAGTATTTTAAAAAGACACAATAGTGAATGTTTCTCTGTAATAAAACCAAGTAGAATAAGAGAGAAAAAATGCCCTTGATTAGTCCAAATCTTAGTTCTGTTGCTCTGTAGATAATTTGCCTAAATTAAATTAGCTACTTGAGGCATGCTTTTTTCATCTGTAAAATGAGGACAGTTCTAACTCACATTTCATTGGTTTGCACCTATTTGAGAAATAAAGACTGATCACTAGTTTTCTGCTATCTTCAGGGCTAACATTTTATCTAAGTTGTTTTTTGCTAGATATATTTAAAAACTGTACATTTGCACACTCCCTAGCATTTTCAATTACATTATATTTTTTCAATTCTATTAGATAGGGCAAATTTTTATAAGGACAATATCTGAAATTTTCTCTTAGACATATCTCGTTTCTTTCTGTTTGCTCATTTTCCTCACTAATAAGTTCTAAATATGGAAGAATATAAAAGACAAAAATTAAGTAGCAATTACAATTATCTTAAAAGTACAAATTTCAACTTTAATGAAAAATGGAAATGTGCTGTTCTCAGTAAGTTAAACTTCAATAGTGACTGAGGTCTATTACAGAAACAACTTCATTTACAAGGGAGTAAAGGAAGATAGGATTTCTTGAGTTTTGCTTGATTCCACTTTGACCATTTGGTGTCTTCTTGCCTCTCACCTCTTTCTGAGTTCAATTGGTTGCCCTAGGGAAGCTTAAGTAAAGTGAAGTTGCAATTATAGTTCTTTGATTAGGAGGGTAGTCCTTGAACTTCAAGACAAAGGTTAAGTTGTTTTGCTATTTGATTTTCCCAAGCAGTCTTTTTTTTTTTTCTTTAAGATTTTATTTATTTATTTATTTGACAGAGAGAGAAAGTGCACAAGCAAAGGGTGTGGGAGAGAGAGAAGCAGACTCCCGACTAAGCAGGGAGCCCCACTCCAGGCTCGATCCCAGAACCCTGGGATCATGACCTGAGCTGAAAGCAGATACTTAACCAACTGAGCCACCCAGATGCCCCAATTTTCTTAAGCAATCTTGTAGCTCACATTATGACTATTCTTTCAGTGACAATTTTAGCAATGCATATACAGAATATTAAAAAAAAAAACCACACACACACAAAAAACATTTTGAGTGTGATAATTACAGTGCCACCACTGTCACTATTTTAAGGAATTGTACCTGGGGGAGAACAAAGGTAGATTTTTTGTTACTGAATAGAAAATTAATTTTCAGAGAAATTTTCATTCACCAGTGGTATTGAGGAGGAACAAGTATATAGTAGGAGATAAAAATGTCCATTTGCTCAGTATCTATTTTTCATAATTAAGAATGTAATTATAATTAGAAATGGTGGTTTTTAAAATTTTCAACTGATAGGTAACATATTCAAGAGTTTATCCAGTCCAAGGATAAAAAATAAAGATATAATGTTGATTCATGTATTCACATAAAGCATTTAGATAGATGTGTGTGTGTATAAATACACACATTGATGATATCATAGTACATGTATGTTAAATAGATACCTTATTTCTCTCTGCTGAACAATAATTTATTTTTCTCTCTTGGCCAAACTTCATCACTCTTAAGTTTTTCAATCACAAAACTTGTATATACAGAAAATAATCAACATTTTGCTCCAGAATGTGTGCAAATGTTTTCATACAGCTCTGTTACTGACAATAATGACCTAAGCACAATGCATTTCCAGGGGAATTAATGACTGAGGTTAATGGCCCGAGGCAAAGCCAGCCAGTCATGAATCCCTAAGAAATGCCCTGTGCTTTGATCATTATTGCTTCATTACAACATAAAAATAATCAGCAGCAATTACAGTGGGAACTATGGGAACAGTTTAGCCTTGAAAATTAACTCTTTCAGGCTCTACATTGCTGACTATTTCTCTGCTTCCAGTAAATTTAGTATAAACAATCCTGTAACTAAAAGAATTGATACAAATGACACTGAAACATAGTGTGATCCTGTGTGGCTAATATTCTAATTGAAATTAGTGATGTGCCTGCCTAAACAAAAAAAGCAAAATGGGCCTGTGCAAATAAAACATCAAGCAAGTCAACCTGAGCTCAGAATTTTTAAAGAGATATTTATCTCATGTGTAGGAAAAGTGAAAAAATGGGTACTATAATCATGCCCATAGTTTGATGAATTCCAGGCAAACAATAATAAGAAGAAAGATAATATGATCTGAAAAAAATTGTTGAAGCAAATTCTATTTTTGCATAAGTGGTATTTAAAATTGAGGAAAGCAAAAATAAAATGTATTTTAGCAATGCATATCAATTTTCAAATTATTCTGTTTGTATATAACGTAAACCTTTTCCAAAGCAATGCATATGTTGTTGAATTAAAGGATGCTTGGATAAATTCTTATAAATTGAACATAATTATTTTAATAAAAATCAGATATAAGAAAATATTTGCCTGCCCTATGGCTTCTGCCCCATAGAACTACCTGAACTATTGCTAACAATGTCTTTATCAAGAAGTCCTAAAGACTTTTTTACATACTTTCCCCCACACTCAAACCACATGAGTATCTGACATAAGCTTATTTTTTCTTTCTCTTTTTTTCATTTTTTAGATCTTTTTAGATCTCTCCTCCTTTCACATTTATAACATGTATTTCTTCTGATTATTTCCCCATTCTGTCTTTGACTATCTCCTTTGAACATTCCCATTCTATTCCTATTCTTTCAATACAGATGTTTATCAAGACTTGTTTCAACATTGTTTTTATCCCCATCAGCACCCTAATAATTCTAGAGTATAATTTTCTTACATAGGCTCAATTACTTTCTCTTTATAGATATATATCAAGCCTATTTCTCTATTACTTTCTTCTCCCAGATTAATTCTGCCTAAGTATCTACTAGGCATGAGGCCATATATACACTTCTGGCAATTCGAGATATTATATTTGAGCCGATTTTGTCACCTCCCACTTCTACCTCTTTTTAAATCCTCCCCTTGTTCCAAATATCTACCTGAGCATTCCCAGTCACCAGCTGAGTTCTATTTAACTCTCTACCCTGGCCCAGTAGATTTGATTTCTATACAATTCTAAAATTAATTTGTCTCTTTTAAGTACATATCCATATCCCTAATTAATCTTTAAGTATTAAATAGTATATTTTTTCTTGTTTAAAATTATATTTTTATTTCTGTTTTATTTTATTTATTTTGTTTGTTTAGTTTCTATTTAAATTCCAGCTAGATAACACACAGTGTAATATTAGTTTCAGGAGTAGAATTTAGTGATTCATCACCCAGTGGTCATCACAAGTGCTCTAGTAGTGTCTGTGTGTGTGTGTGGTTTAAGATTTTATTTATTTATTCATGAGAGACACAGAGAGAGAGAGAGGCAGAGACACAGGCAGAGGGAGAAGCAGGCTCCATACAGGGAGCCCGATGTGGGACTTGATCCAGGACTCCAGGTTCACGCCCTGACCTGAAGGCAGACACCTTCAGTGAGCCACCCAGGTATCCCTAGCAGTGTTTTTAATAGGACGAAAGTCCTATTGCTTTAAAATTTGATGGGTACTCATGAACTTTGGCATATTAGATATGGGTCCGAATCTTGGCCTCAGTAGTTACAACATTGAAGAAATTATTTATTCCATTATATTCTCAATATTGACATAAATACTAACCTATGTTATAAGCTATTATAATATATAAAACTAATAATTATAACAAGCCTCTGATTTCACATAGATTATTTTGCTTAAATTTTCCCTGGGTCTGGTAGTATATATACACATGAGAAATATACTGTGAACAAAATTATATTATAGTGTTTGGGTATCTGTTCCTCTATGATTCCCCTATCTACTCCTGCTGCATATATACACAGTAACCTATATGCTGCCTCAAGGCAGAGATAGGTTTACTTACTTTTTATTTTTTATTTTTTAAAAGATTTTATTTACTCATTCATGAAAGACACACAGAGAGAGGCAGAGACACAGGCAGAGGGAGAAGCAGGCTCCATGCAGGGAGCCCGACATGGGACTCAATCCCGGGACTCCAGGATCACCCCTTGGGCTGAAGGCGCTAAACTGCTGAGCCACAGGGACTGCCCTTTACTTATTTTTTAAAAGTATACACTCCTAGTTTTGGTTTTCACTTGGGATATAGAAAGCAGGAAAGAGTAACACTCCCACTCTTACTATTAACAACAATAAAGCTGACAGATTTCAAATTCAGAATTTTTCCTGAGCCTATCAGAAAGCTGAAGTTGCAGAGTACTCTAAAAAGCAAAAAAGAAAATGTACTGCTAGGGAAAAATAATCAATGAACCATATTCGGATATGACAGAGAGGTTGGAAATATCAGACAGCAAATTTAAAACAACTATATTCATGTCATAGAAATGTTCCAATGGAAAAGATGGAAACCATGCAAAGCTGGATGGGCATTTTCAGTAAAGTGCTAAAAACTAGAAGAAACAGTAGAAATAACATAAATAAAAACTAAAGAAAAAATGAGAAATGCCATCAATAAGTTCCTTGGTACACTCAAGACTGCTAGGGAATAGGTCAAGGGTAAGTCTGTAGAAATCACCCAAACTGAAGCAGAAAGGGAAAATACAGGAAAAAAGACACAAAATCAGGCAGAAAAGACATCCAATAATTGTGAGGCAATGTTGCATGACCAAATACATGTATTTGGACTTTCAGAAGCTGAAGAGAAAGGATAGAGCAGAAAAAATCTGTGAAGAAACAAGAGCTAAGAATTGTACAACATTAATAGTAAATATCAAATTGTATATTTAAGAA
Source organism: Canis lupus baileyi (assembly GCF_048164855.1). Classification (NCBI taxonomy): domain Eukaryota; kingdom Metazoa; phylum Chordata; class Mammalia; order Carnivora; family Canidae; genus Canis; species Canis lupus. Next base: position 13,214,992 of record NC_132867.1, read on the forward strand.
GATCAGGGAACAACAATAGGATGAAGAAATGAATAAACTCACACTTGTAGGCATACCATATTTAAACTACTGAAAATCAAAGATAAAGATTAATTCTTGAAGGCAGCCAGGGGGCAAAAATGACACATTACTTACAAATGAACAAAGAATTAAAGAAGATTTGTTCCAAAACCATTGAAGCCAGAACATCATAACTGACATCTTTTAAGTGATGAAAGAAAAAACTGAGCAACAACAAAAAAATTGTTACACAGCAAGAATATTTTTCATAAGTGAAAGGGAAATAAAGATTTTCTGAGGCAAACCAAAACTGAGAAAAGTTATTGCTGGTAGTCCTACACTTAAAAAAAAAAAATAAAAGAAGTTTTCAAGCAGAAGGCATGTGACATCAGACAATAACTTGAATCTACACAAAAAATAAACAGGACTGGAACTGAAATAAATAAAGTCAAATACAATTTATTTTACTTTTCTTTGCTCTGAGAGATAACTGTCTAAAAGTAAGACAGTAAGAGTAAACTGTCTAAAACAATATGACCCTACATCATATGCAAAATTTAAATGTACTAAAAGAGTAGTGCAAAAGTAGGATAGAGGAATTAGAAAATACCTTTGTAGGGGTACTTAGGTGGCTTAGTTGGTTAAGTTTTGACTCCTGATTTTGGCTCAGGTCTTGATCTCAGGGTTGTGAGATAGAGCCTCCCATTAGGCTCTGCCGTCTGTGGAGTCTGCTTAAGACTCTTTCTCTTCCACTCTCTCTCCTCCCCCCCACCCCTCAAAAAAAGAAAAGAAAATTTATCTTTTTTAAAAAGAGAAAATACTATTGTAAAATTCTGAGAGTAGATTATGTAATTAATAACACTTACCATATATACTAGAACTACTACATTTTTTAAAGAAGTAGTATAAATTATATGCCAGTAATAGAGGTAAAATGAAATAATAAAAACTGCTTATTTACCCCCAAGGAATGCAGAAAAGAGAAAAACTGAAGCAAAAAAAAAAAAAGATTAAACAATAGAAATTAGCTAGCAAAAAGATTTTTTTCTAACTACATCTACAATTATATTAAGTGTAAGTGGTTGTCAGATTGGATTAAAAGGAAGACATATATGCTATCTACAGTAAGCACACTTTAAACATATAGCTAGCTTAAAAGCTTAAAAGTAAAAATATGGGGAAAGATACACCATGAAAACACAAAGCTGGAATGACTATGTTAATATCAGACAACGTAAACTATAGAAATAAGAAAAAAGAGAGACAAAAAGTGATATTTTATGACAAAGGGCCAATCTTCCAAAAATACATAACAATCCTAAATGGGTATTCATCTTACAACATAGTTTCAAAATACATAAAACTTATTAAAACTGAAAGGGGAACTTACTGAATGTATGAATATAGTTGAAGACTTACTCTTCTTTCAATAATTGTTAGAATAAGTAGATGTAAATTATCATGTTCATAGGAGATTTGAACTGAAATATCCATTGCCTTAACATTTATAGACTATTTTACCCAACAACAGCAAGATACACATATTTTCAGGTACTTGGAATATTCATTTAAATCCATGTATTACATGCCATAAAACATATTCTGATAAATATTAAAAATATAGATATGAAAAGTATGTTTTCAGGCTAAATGGAACTAACCTGACCATGAAAGTGTGAAATTAGACATCAATAACAGAAAACTATTGGAAAATTCCAAAATATTTGGGATAGAGAAAATTCACAATTCTGTGGATCACAGAGAATGTCTAAAAAAATTTAAATAAATTTAAGTAAACTTAAGTATTATGAACACATGAAAATAAAAATACAATATCAAAATATATGGGATCCAATTAAAGCAATGTACAAAGAGAAGTTTATGGTATTGAATGCTTACAATAGAAAAGATGATGGTCTCAAATCAGCAAGCTAAATAAATGTCTTCCACAAGAAACTAGGAAAAGCAACACAAAAGCAAAGAACACCTAAAGCAAATGAAGAATAGAAATAATAAAGATAGAATCAAAGAAATTGAAACATAAAACAATAGGAAAAGCTAACCAAACCAAAATCTTCTTTGAACGGATCACTAACATTAATAAACCTCTAGATTGATTCACCAAAAAAAGAAAAAGTGAAAAATGACAATATATTAAGGATTAAAAAGAAGTCATCACTACAGAGTTCATGGACCATAAAGTTATAATAAAAGAACAGCATGAAAAACACTTAGATGAAATAGATCAATTCTTTAAAAGATAAGAACTACCAGACTTTAATCAAGAAGAAATACACAATCTGAATATTCTTACAAAGACTAAAAATTTCAATTAGTAGTATAAATCTCCCAATGATTAAAAAGAAAATCAAGATATAGTTTCACTAGTGAAGTCTATCAAACATTCAAGGAAGAAATAATTCTTATCCTATACATTTTTTTTTTTAAAGAAAATAGGGAACTCTTCCCAAGGCATTTTATGCGGTCATAATTATTTATATATCAGAACCAAAGACATTAGAGGAAAAGAAAATCACAAGCCAATAGTATTCATAAGTGTGGATATACAAATCTTCAAAAAAAATTCCACCAGCATGTGAGTAAAGCATAATATATCACAAACAAGCAGAGTTTATTCTGTGAATGTAAGACTGATTTAATATTTGAGTACCAGTCAATGCACTTCATCATATTAGTAAATTAATAGGAGAAATCATGAATATTTCAATAAATGCAGAAAAAGCATTTAACCAAATTCCACTTTCTATTACTAATTAAAACCCTCAACCAACTAGGAATATAAATTTGATAAGGGCTTCTACAAAAGTACCCATATCACACTATGACTTATTTCTCCCTGGAAAGATGGGGAACAAGGCAAGGATGTCTGCTATCATCATTCCTAGCCATCCTCATGCTAAAAGTCATAGACAATGCAATAAAACAACAAGAGAAAAGAAAGGCACCTACATGTAAAGAACAACCAAAACTTTCTCTGTTCACAGACAATATGATTATATATGTATGTAATACAAAAAAGTCTTCAAAAAAGTCCTAGAGTTCAGTGAGTTTAGCAGTAAAACCAAGTTGAAATACGTAATGTTAATATAGTAAAAAAATCAATTGTATTTCTCTAGAGTAGCAAAGAACAACTGGAATTCTAAATGTAAGATAGAATACAATTTACAACAGCACCAATGAAAAATGAAATATAGAGATTAAATTTAACAATATATTTGCAGAATCACTATGCTGAAAACTACAGAAAAAGAAATCAAAGAAAATCAAAATTAATAGAAACTTGTGCAATTATTATGAATTAGAACACTCAATAGTATTCATAATTTTTCTCGAACTTGAATTTAATGTCATTTCAATAGAAATCCTCGAGTGAGTTCTATATAAATTGACAAGCTGATTCTAAAATTCATGTGGAAAGGCAAAGGCATTAGGATAGCTGAAACAGTTTTATAATGGAAAAACAAAGTTGGACAATTCATATTACTTGACTTCAAGTTCTGTTTTAAATCTACAGAAGTTTTTTTTAAAAAAAGATAGCGTGGTACTGAGAAAAAGAAATATATATCAACTGAATGCAATAAGGTCAGGAAGTAGACTCACACTAATAAAATAATCTGATTTGACAAAGTTGCAAAGGCTGGTGAATGGAGAAAGAATAGTCTTTTCATGAATTTATGCTGGAACAGTCAACATTTAAGTGCAAATAAAACAGAACAAAAAGTTGACCCATTGTTCACAACTTATGCAAAATTTAAATCTAAATGTATCATAGAATTAAATATAAATATAAACTATAAAAATTCTTCTACCCATATGGAAATATCTCTTCTTGCAAATAAAAATAACTTTAAGTGAGGGTAATTGTTTAAAATAAAGCATATCAAAGGAGAGATAAGTGGGGGAATGGGTGAAATGGGTTAAGAGGATAGTGAGTACACTTACCATTATGAGCACTGAGTAGTGATGTATTGTTGAATCACTATATTGTACACCTGAAACTAATATATGATATTACTTTTGTGTTATGATTATATATTGTGTATAACACTGTTTAACTCTACTGGAATTAAAATTAAAAACTTAATAAAAAATAAATTATCTTTGTAGCCTTAAGCTAGGCAAAGATTTTTTTTTAAATATAATCCCCCCGAAAGCATGATTTATAAAAGAAACAACTGATAAAAAATGAGCTTTATCAGAATTAAATTAAAAACTTTTGTTCTGTGAGTAACAATATAACACAAACCAGACTGTGAGAAACATTTGCAGATGATTTATCTGGAAAGAATTATACCTAGAATATGTAATGACTTTTCTCACTCGAGCAAATAAAAAAGCAATTTTTATAAATGGGCAAAAGATTTGAAGAGATATTTTATCATAAAAGCTATATAGGTGTAAATAAGAATGTAAAAAGATGCTCAACATAATTATTCATTAGGGAAATTGAAATCAAATCAATAGTGTATTAAATAAAACAACCTACACACAATGTTTATAGTAGCCTTATTTATAATAACCAATAATTGGAAACAACTCCAATCCCCCTTAACTAGGAATGAGGAAACAAATTGTGTTATAGCCATACAATGGAAAACTCAACAGTAAAAATGAATGAGCCATTGATGGACTCTACTACATGTTTAAATCTAAGTGCATTTTATAAGTAAAAGAAGTCAGATCCAAAAGACAATTATACAAATTCCACTTGTAAAGCATCATGGAAAACATAAAGCTAGAGTGGTGGAAGACAGAGAAGTCATTGAGTTTTGGGGCTGTCCCCAGCCCCAAATGGGGCTTGACTACTACAGCATAACATAAGGGATTTGTGCATTGGTGGAAATATTCTTTCTTGATACTGGTGGTGGATGCAGAAATATGGACATTTCTTAAAACTCACAGAACCAGAAAGAGTAGACTTGTTTAGGTAAGTTAAGAAGTAAATTTTTAGAAAATCTGCAGTGCTTAGAAACATACATTACAAAACCTGGTGAAAATTAAATTAAATTGAGTACCGGAGAGATTGCAAGTGATTCCAAGTACAAAACACAGATAAATCCTATTGACTAGTATTGAGAAGTATTCTGAGTCAAGGTTTCAAGGGTTCTTTGGCTTAGACCTAAATCTATCATTGAAACCAAGAATCATTGAAACCAAGGATATACATTCAAGTTGGCTTTGGAAAATTTTTTGGACCTTCTAAAAAGTAAAAACAGAAGTACTGGAAAACTTTTCATTTCTTTTTCTCTTTTTTTTAGTCTTTTTTGCTTTTCTAGGAAAGTTTTCTGATGCTATAACATTTGTTTCAAAATGCCTTAAAACTTCTGTGAAGATAAATACATTTCTTTAATAAAACAAATGTTTTAATAAATATGAAGTCAATTTACACTTGTCTTTTCCCCTTTTTCTAAATAGGTTTCAATATATTGCTTTCTTATTGCTGCTTTAACAAATCATTACAAACTTTTAGTGGCTTAAACATAACATATGTTATCTTATTGTTTTGGGGATCAGAAATCTGAAATGGGTTCTCTTGGGCCAAGATGAGGATATTGGCAGGGCTATGCACCCCACAGGCTCTAGTAAAGAATCTGTCACCTTGCCTTTTTCAGCTTCTAGAGTCGACCTACATTCCTTGGCTGGTTGTCTCTTCCTTCGTCTTCAAAGTCAGCTTCATACCATTTTCAGATTACTCTTTGACTCTGACCATCTGCTTGTCACATCTGATTCTGACCATGCTGCTTCCCTCTTATAAAAACCTTTGTGATTACATTGGACCCACACAGATAATCCAGAATAATCTTCCACCTCAATATCATTAATGTAATCATATCTCACATCCCTTTTGCTATGTAAGATAATACATTAACAGGCTCAGTATTAGCATACAGGCATCATTGGCCAGGGTGAGGTGGGTGGTGGTAGGATTTGTCAGTCTATCACAGCCAGCACTGAACCCCCTTGGTGCGCGCGCGCACACACACACACACACACCTTTATCCATTGCTCTGTCTAGCTGTACAATACTTTACTCAATTTACGCTCAATTAGTAGTAAATCATGAACTTCATAATGTCTTCTTAAACTGGACAACCTATAACTGAGTTATGTTTGCCAGAGAATCAACACACTAGAGACCCCCTTATTATGTATGAGAGAAAGGATTGAGGACATAAGAGACCTAAGTTTCCTCTAGAGAACTGCCTATTAGAATACAATATCCAGCCACTGCATGTATGTCTTATCAATAGGCAGCTCAGGCTTTAGCTGATTATAATGTCCCTCAGCAAATAGACAAAAACAACATTGGAAGCAAAACACAATTCTATGTTTTTCCAAAGAAAAAAGAATCAGAAAAAAATATGCAATATATATTTTATTGCAATATATACATTATATATATAAAATATACTTTTATATATGAACATTTTTTATAGTTTCTCTCTGTCTTGCCATAGGTATTCCACATATATCAGAAAAAAATGCGGCAAGATACAAGTGGAAAGAAAATGTAAGAAATTTTGTAATTTAAGAAATTTTAGAATAACTTATAACATTATAAAAATAGCCAAGAGGAATTAGTTCTTGAAGACATCTAGCTCTACTATTTGAAGATAGACTGACAGTGATTATTATCTTAGAGAGGCATTACCCATTCTACAATTTTTTTTAAAAAATTGGTGTAATAGTTTAAACACTTCTATTCTCTCCTCGAGTTCATTCCAAGTTTGTGCACAGGAAAGTCCACCATGTTATGGTTAAAAGATTTGGTTCTCTCAATAATATAATTTTTAAGATTTTATTTATTTATTCGCAAGAGACAGAGAGAGAGGCAGAAACACAGGCAGAGGGAGGAAGCAGGCTTCCCACAGGGACCCCAGGATCATGCACCCAGCCAAAGGCAGATGTTCAACCACTGAGCCACCAAGGCATCCTGGTTCGTTCTCTCTCTCTCTCTCCCTCTCTCCCTCTCTCTTTTTTTAAAGATTTTATTTATTTATTCATGAGAGAGAGAGAGAGAGAGAGGCAGAGACACAGGCAGAGGGAGAAGTAGGCTCCATGCAGGGACCCCAACGTGGGACTCGATTCCAGGTCTCCAGGATCTGGCCCTGGGCTGAAGACAGCACTAAACCACTGAGCCTCCCCGGGGCTGCCCTGGTTCTCTCAATAATATTAATAAAATGTGTGACTAACAGTATCCCATTATGGTAGATGATAAACACTTTGACTTCCCTCCTTTAAAAAAAAAAATTTATTTGAGAGAGAAAAAAGCACAATCAGGGGGAGGGGCAGAGGGAAAGGGAGAAGCTGACTCTCCACTGAGCAGGGACTTGATCCCAGGATCCTAAGATCATGACCTGAGTGGAAAGCAGATGCTTGACAGATTAAGCCTCCCAGGTGCCCTGATTTCCCTCTTTAACACAAAGAGCTAACAAAGTATGGTAAGATTTGTTTGATTATTATTGTTTTCACTGTTGGCTGTGCTCTTTTATAATCTGTTAGAAATAAAACAAGCTTCAGTGGTGGGGTGCTTGGGTGGCTCAGTTGGTTGAGTGTCCAGCTCTTGCTTTTGGTTCAGATCATGATTTTGGGGTCTTCGGGTTGAGTCCCACTTTAGGCTCTGTGCTCAGCAGGGAGTCCACTTGAGATTCTCTCTTTCCCTCTGCCCCTGCCCCCTGTGCTCTTTCCCTCTTTTTAATGTATAAATAAATATTTTTTAAAAAGAAAGAAAAAATATTTTTTTAATAAAAACCATGTACTTCAACAAAGATATTCTTTATATATGACTTTTTTCCCCTTTATATGTATTTGTTTTAGATATGCACATGATAACTGTTCTCAAGGTTACTGTCATCTGCAAATATTTTTGTTCACATTCGATATGCACACAAATCTATAATATACATTTCAATTGTAAAAATAATTAAGAATAGCTGAATTTGTTAAGCAATTGGGAAATATTTAATTTTTGACCAATATTATGGGCCTAGCACTCTGAGTAATAAAAAAGAAATACAGGTCATGGATCATGTCCTATTAAGGCTTGGAATTTCACTGGGGAGACATGTTTAATATGTGACACTAACAGGGTCAATATACGTGTGATCTTTCAGATTGACCAAGAAGTAGATGCAGTAAGTTCCTATGTGGGAGTTACTTCACATGGGTTATACTTATGGCTTCTCTCTAATCCTGGGGGAAGAGGATAGGCCCAATGATTGGGACATTTAGGAGGAGCTCAGCCTCCTCCACCCTGGCCTGCTTGTCCAATCTGCCTACTGACAGGAAGAGCATACTCTGGGCAACAATCTATCAGACTCTAAGGTATGGTTGTCCAATTCTGGGCTGAAATAAATGTCAAACTCCCTGCAGCCTTAGCTCCAGGTAGGTCACAGCTTCCAATTCAGGTTTTCCTCATAATAGAAATGATATTTCAAGCCCCCTTTATTTCATTTGTTTCCAAACTTGGGTTGAAGGGAGAAACACTCATGTTTATCACCCTCAAATGCCATTTTGGATTCTTGATGCTCAGAGAAGCAAGAGAAACTGGAGAGCCCTCCTGAGGTCCTGGCAGGTGACAGCCTGAAGGAGCTTGCCTTGGGCAATGAAGGGTGAACAGAACCCAGTTAGGTCAAGTGGAACAGAAAAGGAGTTTAAGGCAAATATATGGCATGAGGAAAAAAAGGACCACAGAGCAAGGACAGTGATAAAGCTCAGGCAGTGAGGAAGCTGACCTTGCCCTGATGGATAATTCAGGGGCATTTATAAGATTTGCTCATAGAAACCCAAAGGTCTTGAAAGCTAGACCAAATAATTTCAACTTGATTTGTCAGGTAACAGAGAAGTCTCTAATACCCTGGAAAAGGGGAATGTAATGAAATAGCTTTTTCAAGATAGTTCTGACCATGATGTAAAGGAGGTGGTCAGGGAGGACAGTGGGTAGCGGCAAGGAGATTAAAGATCAGAAATACCAACCAGAAAATGGGTAGAGCCCTGGATTTGAACAGTTAGAGTGGGATGGAAGAATGAGTGAGCTAATTATGCAGAACTGTCCACTTTCCATGGGAATTTTTTCTCTGCAAATGTGTAACCTTTAGAAGAGCAGAGACAATTAGGCATATGAACTTTGCTTTGTCTTTGAAAAGTATTTGTAATCATTTGGAAAGATGATTAGATTGCAATTGTCCTGATTTGCAGCTTTGATTACCAAGCATTAATTTAGAGAAAATAGAATTTAAGAACTTAAATGAGTCTTTGAGATACTTTAGATCTCACTTTACAGATAAGGAAACTAAGTCTCCAAGCGGATTGGTTCAGGTTATGTAACTTGTGTGCACTGGGACAAGACCAAGCATATAAATTTCTATATCAGTTCTCTGTCCACTAAGCCTTGCTGCCTGAACTCACTAATGCTAACCACATTTTCAGGGACAAATACACAAAATAATATATTAGTAATAAATAACCTGAATAGGTTGTCTCTACTAATGAGTGAATATATATAATACAGGAAATGTTCGGTTTCCTCAAAGGTGATGTCAATGATATGTTGTAATTGACACTGCTTTAAAAGAGATTAATCTTATCACTTACATAATAGTCACTGTTGTCATTGCCCTTTCACATTTGTTCCCTCATTTAAACAGGCTACATTTTGGCGATCAAGTTGCTTTGGTAGTGTTGTAAGGCTATCCAAACGACGGCTTTGTTGTATGTGATGTGTGTTCTGGGGACCACAGCAATGGAAACCCCCACATGTAGCTGGGACCGAGAGTGTAAACATATTTGTGTACTGCTTCTGGCCGCCTAACCCAGCAGTGTACTTGACTGCACACATCCAGAAATCTGCAGCCCCATTTAGTCACTCCACAAAGAGCTGCTGTGTCTTCGGTTTCAGTGAACAAACAATTTGCTACGTGAACAGCTGAAGCAAGCTGTGTCAACAAGACAGGATGTGAATTATGCCATGCTGCTGTGTCTATGAAAGCAGAAGAAGGGAGTACATGATGACGGCCTAGAGCATGTGGTTAGGGAGGGAGTAATGGTACTTCTCCGGCATCGGTTGCTGATGAAAAACATCTGCTTCCTTCCCTAGCCCCTTGAAAAATTCTCTTGGGAAAGAGGCCCCCGATGCTCTCACTCCGAACCAGGTCATTACCCTCATCAGACTTCTGAGGCAATATTGGAATCTGTTGAGAAATCATTAAAAAAATAGTATGAATAACATGTTTGATGGAATAAAAGGGGACGTGATAAGGAAATGTGAAAGCTTGCTGCATTCTCAGCCTTAAAATATCCTCTGTGCTTTAGCTCCTAATTTTCACACTTCACAGCTGCTAATGGATCTCAGCGGAACTGAAAACTGTTGACAGAAGGATATGTCTCTTTGTCATCTCTGTCATATTCCTTGCCTTATTCTCATATTGAAGGTTCTTATTTGCCTCACAGTCCCTTGATATCAGCTAAGTTGCTTTTCTTTTTCGTTTTTTCTAACTTGACACTCTCTTTTCTTTCTTTCTAAAGTCTTCTGCAGCTAACAGAATGATGTAGATAAGAAAGGACAATGTCTGATGTCTGGATGGGTGCAAGAGTCATTGGAAACAAAGCACAGTAGGGGATCTGTTGATGTGCCCTGGTGCCTTAGACTGTGGCAAATGTTTCAGGCATTGGAAGACCCCATAGGCCCTCAAATCTGGGATATTTCCAAACTAAGCAAGTAGCATCCATACTGGTCCCTGAAGATCCTTAACCAGGGCAAGGAAAAGAAAATTCATTCTGATTCACTAATCACACAAGACATAAGTGGGTAACAGGAAAGAGAAACTGAGCTCATTCTCTTTAAAAGCTCTGATGGCACTGCATGATGATATCAACCTTTCTTAGAAAAACGACAGGCTCCTGGGCTTTCTCAGCTGAATGTAGTCTCCAAAAAGTTCTCAATTCCTTTGTTCTTCCATTGCATTTCCCTTTAACATTCTGGAGTTGAAATGCCATTCACATACACTGACATAATCTGATTCTCTTTGAAGGTTTTCCATCTAATAACTTCATGGCCAAACTCTTTCTATTCTACAGGACTTTTCTTTCATGTATATTTCTCAGGAATATTCATAGCTGATGCAGTAAAACGAATACTATTTCCCTAACCCAGAACTTTTTTTTTCTTACATGACACTTTTTTGTCTTCCTAAGTTCTCTCATTTTTTTTTCACCCTAAGGATGAGAACATATTCTATTTGCGCAAAATACAATGAGAAATTTTTATATGACTTCACCTTATTACCATTGGCTATATTTCATGTTTTCTATGAGGCAAATAGTGTAATGTTCTCTTTAAAAAGACCTTATTACTAAAATACCCATAATTCATACACCTATCTGAACAATGCTAGCAGATTTGCAAGATGTTCTGCTCTTATTGCTCTGTTGCTTGTCATTAAGACATGGTATTTTTCCAGTACTTCTTGACTGTCTCTTATCACTAATCATTTGACCTTTAAGTTTCTTTACCAAATAATACACACCAGAAACTTCAGTTATATGGAACTTCACATGTTGAAATGACACTTTTGGGCAGGAGTAGCATAGGCCAGAAAAGATATTCACTGCCAATGAAAAAATTTTTAAAAAATGAGGATCCTTTTCAGAATATAGACTGAAAGTTAGGCATAATATTTACATCTAAACACTTGACATCATATTAAACTAATTCAATCTTTTTATTTAAAACAATCATTTCACAAGAATTTGGAGCTCCCAGGTATAATAAAAGGATTATAGGTTTTGACAATCAAATGTGGCTGGTTTTGATTAGCTATCTGACTTTGGAGATTTAACCTCTCTGAACCTCAGTTCTCATTTATTAAATAGATTTAACAACAACAACTGCAGAGTGTGATTATGAGGATTCAGTGAATTTAGGGGAGCATCTGGCACCCAGCAAACTCTCTGAATATGCAATATTTCAGGCGCTGTATACATGCAATTGAAATGTATGTCTATATCCCTCTGTCAATAGATATTTTTATTTAATAAAGCACCTGACAACAGGAATTTTACAATGTAGTTTAAAAAAACACAAAATAGTGTTTGTGATGAAATACCCAGTGGTGGTGCAAAGGAAATGTTCCCAGAGAAAGGGAAGACAAGAAAAAGATAATAATTGGGGAATGGTTCTTTGATGAATTGAGACTTGAGTTTGGCTATGAATAACACACAGAACTAATAATTTCCAGGCAAGAGGGGAGAGCCATCATGGTGAAGTAAACTCCACTAAAGATGGTATACTGACCAGAGTCATTGTGCTGTGTCAGAGGCGGTGCATCTACGTAATGAAAGGAGTCCTGCGTGTTAGAATAAAAATAAGATTGATGCATTTGGTCAAAAAATAAGAGTGATGCAGTTTGGTCAAATTTATGGAGAATTTGAAAACTCTGGAGAATTCAGAATTAATATGGTGAACTGACGGAAGCAAATGTGATTCACTAAGCAGAAAGCAATCTGACGATGGTTTAATTCTCATATTGTTGGCAAATAAGATGTGAGACAGCATTTGCTTAGAGTAGACAGCTTTAATTTTAGCTTCTACTTCCAGGGAAGATTTGGAAGTGAGAGATGGGGAACTGCAGTGAAGAAATTCCTTGGACTTGTACAATAGCAATTATAAACAGTTATACTAGAGGCATTGTTTTCAGGCTTTGCAAAGCATAGACAAAAAGCCTTTATTTTATGTACTGAATTTCTACATATTTCAGGCAGCTCCAAATGAGTTAGAACATATGGGTCCCAGAAGTGGACAATGTGGAACAGATATAGGAAACTTGGTACAGGAATTTGGAGATACAGAAGAAGTAGGACCCAGATACTAGTAATGAAGGACCTCTCCAGTATGGATGTGGCACAAATATATTGTTACCAATTGAACTACTTGGTTGTTATGGTCAAGTGTAATTGGTTCAATTTATCGTGTGTGTGTGTGTGTGTGTGTGTGTGTCTCAAATGGGAGGAGAGGCAGGAAGAGAGGAAGGAATGGTGGTAAAGACAAAGAGAGATTGATTAAATTAACCATTGATAAACAGGATATAGCATATTCTAAATCTTGAATTGTTTTCCTCTTGCATTTTAAATAAGTTCTTCATGAAAATATTTTTTTGGAAGAGGTATTTGAACTAGGTGAGCCCAACTGCTGTGGTTAGTCATTAATTCTTTTGAAAAGAAAAGCAAGATGAAATAGAAGTTTGAGAAAAAAAGTGGAGAAGGAAAAAATATCAGTGGAAAAGATATTTAAGAATAAAATACAAGATAAAATGGATTCCAAGTACAGAGGCCAGGTAAAGCATAAAGTTTTGAAAAATTAGAATATCATATACCCTGGCAGTCCAAAGAGAATGAAAATCAAGGTAGAAGGTAGAGGAAGACATTGATTTTGGTGAAAAGATCACCAATGGCCTTCCTCAAAGCAGTTGCCACAAATGATGAAACTTAGTTAAGGAGGAGGGGCTAAGAATTTATAATTGTTGAAGAAATAGAAGTAGTGACTGCAGACTTGCATTTTAACTCACTAGAGATAACAGTATGTGGGGACCACAAGAAAATATTTGTGCGGAGTGAAGGGGTATTTGTTTTTTAGAGAGGAGATCGGAGTAACCTTATAGAAAGACAGAAAGGAGCTAATGCAAACAATTTAATTTAATGAAGGGATAATTTTTGATAAACTTGCTGTTTTGTAGAAGCCAAGATGAAAGGGATTAAGCATTGAAATATTAATACTGGAAAACGGGAGAGTCATTATTTTCCTCAAAAAAAGCAAGGGGATGGGGAAAAGAAGTTTGAAGAAATTAAAAAATATATATATTAGAATAGCTAACTTGGAGCATAGAATAGGAATAGGACACAAGATGAATATAAGGGGTGTTAAGCTACATCTAGGGCTCTCTGAGCTTAGCTATAGTAATTATTATATGTCATCAGTCATGTGTGTGTATGGATTTTATACACCAACTGTCAACAAAGTGGAAGAGAGAACAGGATACTACAGGTACATGTGAATAAGGTTTAGGAATGCAGTACAGGCCAAGGGGATGAGTGATTCTAGGGTACCTTAAAGGGGACCTTGAGATGACAGATCACAATATGCAACCAAGCCAGAGAAGTGAGTGGATTCAATTCAATTTAACAAATATGTAAGGAAGGTCTCCAGTTTCAAGGCCAGTGCTAGATCCCAATAAGTGAGGAAAGAAAAAGACCAGGAAAATGAGCAGGTGCTGAAGGATCAGAGGTCACAACAAGAGCAAAGAGTCAAAAAGCCTTACAGCAGAGTGAAAGTGGAACATGGAGAGAATTAAGAACTGTAAGTCATAGAAAAATAATTCCAGTTCCCACTGTAGGCAAGCTCTGAGAGGGAAGTTTGCCAGATGACCACTCTATAAGTCATTACAATTGAAAAGATCTAGGAACTGCGGTGCCAGGATGCCATATAGGTCATCAAAGTGGTTGATAAATACACTAAGTATAAAGGCGTAAAATAATCCAGGGAAGAAAACTTCAATGAAATCAAGGTCCATCTGGATAGCAGTAAAGAATAGCCACTGGATTTAGAGATGAAGGAAAATGGAAGACATTAGGGACTTCAGAAGAGAAGGCTTTTGGAGAACAGCAGTAATGAAACAGTGTTCTAAATAGCAATAAAAAAATAAGAGTTATATTGATCCTTCCTCCTAGTCTAGTAATTCAGAAGGGTCAGAGAGAAGATGTGTATTTCACTTTATAAGAAATTGCCAAAGGTAGTCGTATCCTTTTATAACACCACAAATAACACAGAATTCTAGTTCTTTATCAGCTTCATCAAAATTGGTGTTATATTTTATATGGTCTATTCTTTTGAATTTTAATTATTCCAGTGGCTATGTGATGCTACTTCACTGTATTTTTAATTTGCCTTTCCCTAATGACTGATGATTTTGTGCACTTTCTCATGTGCTTATAGCCATTTATGTAACTTTCTTTATGAAATAATTTCTGTTCAAATATTTTGCCCACTAGGGACTGCTGGGTGGTTCAGTGGTTGAGCATCTGCCTTTGGCTCAGGGTGTGATCCAGGAATCCTAGGATCAAGTCCTACATTGGGCTCCCACAGGGAGTCTGCTTCCCCTCTGCCTATGTCTCTGCCTCTCTCTCTCTGAGTCTCTCATGAATAAATAAACAAAATCTTTAAAAAAACATTTTGCCCAGTTTTATCAAATTGTTTGATATGTTATTATTGAATTGTATGATTTCACTAAGAATTCTGGATACCAGTCCTTTGACAGAGAGTATGTGAATATTTGCGCTTAGTCTGTAGTTTATCTATTGCTTTTCTTAAGAGAAAACTTTAGTGGATAGAATTTTACATTTTGCTTAATTTATAGTTTTTCTCTGTGATTATTGTTTTCTGTGCCCTCTGTAATAAAACTTAGCCTACATCTAAGTCACAAAGATTTTCTTATGTTACATAGATTTAGCCATAAAGTTTTCACTTTCCATTCAAGTCTATGATTCATCTTATTTTCTATGGTATA
Organism: Canis lupus baileyi; assembly: GCF_048164855.1. NCBI lineage: Eukaryota > Metazoa > Chordata > Mammalia > Carnivora > Canidae > Canis > Canis lupus. The sequence goes on from NC_132867.1 coordinate 13,230,570, forward strand.
AGTTGGAGTTAGAGTTGTTTTTGTTTTAGTTTCATTATGAATATACTTTTCTCATTAGATTATTTTAGCCCTTCTGTCAAAAATTAATTGAATGAACTAAAAATTAATTGAAGAAAGGACCATTTCTGGGTGCTTTTTTTTTTTTTTTTGTTCAATTGATCTTGCTTATCTTTAAGCCAGTACTACATTTAACTGACTATTGCAGATTTATAGCAAGTCTTAAAGTCAGCTGGTATAAGTCATCCAACTTTGTTCTTCTTTCATGAGAATGTTAAAGGTATTTTACATACTTTTTATTTTTATGTAAGTTTTGGATTAGCTTGTAAATTTCTATTTAAATAAAAGTTTGATGGAACCAGGACTGAGATTACATTGAATCTATAGTTTAACCTGGAAAGAAGTAACACCTTACCAATATTGAGTCTTCTCATCCATGAACATTGTGTATATCTTCCTGTTTTAATTTTTTCAGCAATATTTTGTAGTATTTAGTGTAAAATTGTTACACTTCTTTTGTTAATTTACTCATCATACTTTGGCTTTTATTATTCCACCAAAAATGCATTTTTAAAAATTAGCTTTATTTTCCTATTGTTTATTACATATATATATACACAAAAAATTAATATTTACACTGGCCTTGCATCCAATGACTTTGCTAAATTCACTCAGTTTTAGTATATGTTTTGTAGATGTCTTAATATATTTTACATATAAAAAATCATGTCACTCATGTCAAGCATCTTACTACCTTTCTGATCCATTTTTCTTGTATTTCTTTGTCTTGCCTTGTTGCATTAGGAAGTAATTTCAATACAGTATTTAATACAAGTGGTGTAGGCAGATATGTGGCAGAGACACAGTGAGAGAAGCAGAGACACAGGCAAAGAGAGAAGCAGGCTCCTTCCAGGGAGCCCGATGCAGAACTCTATCCCCAGGCAGTGATCACGCCCTGAGCTGAAGTTAGATGCTCAATATCTGAGCCATCCAGGCATCCTGTTTGTCATTTCTGATCTTATAGGAGAAGTGGTTAATCTTTGACCTTTAAATATCATATTGAAGGTATTCAGTATATTCCTATATTGAAGATGTTCTGTTTTATTCTTATTTGCTGAGAACTCTCATGATGAATGGACAGTTGAATAGTTACAAAGGCTTTTTCTTCACCTATTAAAATGGTATGGTTTTTCTCTTACTCTGTTAATATGATAAGTTATGTTGATAGCTTCTTTTTCTTCTCCTACTTCACTTTGTGGATGTGGGGTGGTAATGAGACCTGTAGCTCCTCTAGTTCTCAAGTGATTTCCTCGTTCAGCTTTTCTGAATTCAGAGCCAAGTGCATATGCAGTTTTGGGTGAAAGATACCAGCTTCTCCCACATGACATGAAAGTTGAAAGTAGTAAGAGACACATGAGTTTCAGTTCTCCATTGGCTGTTTAAAATGTTAAGCCAACTTTGCATTCTTGGTATGGTTACCCTCTTAGTCATTATGTTGCTTTAACATGTATTGCTGAATTTGATTTTCTTGTATTTCACAAGCGATATTGGTCTGTAGTTTTCTTTCCTTGTAATGACTCTCTGATTTTGTTATCAGTGAAATTATTGTTTTATTAAACAAATTGGAAATGTTTCCTATTTAAGTTTCTGAAACAGTCTGTTCATGATTTGTATTATGTTTTCCTTAAATGTTTGATAGAATTCACCAGTGAATCCATCTGGGGCTGCTGCCTTTCCTGTAAAAAACTTCTAATAATTAACTTAGTTTCCTCAATATATATAAGGACTTTAAAGTTTTCTACTAATCTTGTATAAGCTTTGGTGTGATAGTTTCCAAGGAAGATGTCAATTTTATTGAAGATTTTCTGCCACAATTTGTGTTAATTGTATTTTTTTCAGCATTCCTTTTTTTTATTTAACTATTTGACTTTTACTATATATTTTTGCAATATTTCTCAGTGATGGGTCTATGTATTGCAATACATATCTCTAACATTTCACAGTTTGCTCAGTGTTTAAAGTGTACCACTTTGTGTAAACTTTAAGAAACTCACAGCCATATAGCCTCACTTACCTTAACCTCTTTATTCTGTTACATAGCCCTATGTGTTACTATTATATAAATCAAATAACTCAAATTTATACTTGTTAACAAAATTATATCCATATATTAAATAAATTAACAGGAAACATATTATATTTAATATTTACCTTCTATTTACCTTACTATTCACGTTACTATTTCTAATTATTTCATTCTGTCCTGAAGACCTGGGTTTCAAAATAGTATTATTTCCCTACAGACTAAAAAATGTCCTATAGCATTTTTGTAGTATAGTTATTCTAATGATGAATTATTGTATTTTATACTTTACCTACAAATTTCTGTATCTCACTTTCCTTCTTGAACATTATTTTCAACAGGTATAGATTTCTGAGTTGACCACTTTTGCTCTCAGCGCTGTACGTATCTTTCCATTATCTTCTACTCTTCATGACTCTTCATGAAAAGTTGCCAGTAATTTGTATTTTGGGCCCCCAGTTTTTAATGTGTCATGTTTTTCTTTGGTTATTTAACATTTTTCTCTTTATGTTTAGTTTTCAGCAACTTGACTTTCACCAACTTTGGGGAAACTTTTTTGCCATCACTTCTTAATTTTCTTTTTTTTTTTTTTTTCCCCTCAGTGTTTATCTTCTTTCCTTTTGGGATGTCAACTACACATCTCCTATACTCACCCTATGCCTCCCTTCAAGATTAGGATCCTATCCAATTTCCAAATACTTTTGGTGGTTCTGCAGTGCTTTCCAGTAGTTTTATTTTTTCCTCGAGTTTTTAAGTATCATTATACTTTAAAATGTAAGTAAGTAAGTGATAATATATACGTATACTCCATGGAATATTTTTCTTTTTAAATACTTAGTATGAACTATGAAGATAAAAACCATACCCCCAAGTGATTAGGTGATGTAAAAGATTATACAAATTGCCCCAGCATTGTGATTTCAGAAATTTCAGGAAGCTTCTTTAAACATATATATATATATGCACATAGGAATAATAATAGTATACACCTCAAAGAGCCATTATTAAACAAAACCCATAGAACTGTGTCTTGCCCATGAAGTTAATATAAAGAATATATTATGACCATCATTGTTACTATTTTTGAAAAGCAATACTAATCTACTTAACTAAGCATAAATGTATACACTTATAGGAAATTTCTTTAAAAACATTATAAAATCCCTTAATGTTATTGGAATCCATCATTTTACATCTCAGTTTGAATGAATTCATCAAATTCCTTTCTAAAAGCAAGTTCTTCTGGAATAGATCAGACAGAGGATTAGGTAAGTTTGTTTTTTTTTTTTTTTAAGATTTTATTTATTTATTCATGAGAGAGACACACACACACACAGAGGGAGAAGCAGGCTCCATGCAGGGAGCCCGACGTGGAACTCGATCCCGGGACTCTAGGATCACACCCTGGGCTGAAAGCAGGTGCTAAACCGCTGAGCCACCCAAGTATCCCTAGGTAAGTGTTTGGTGTGTGTCAGAAAGGCAAAGTTAAAAGGCAGGGGAGAAAAACTGGTTTATTTTTCTTTTACTAATGTCTATGCTCATTAGTGTTGTCATATGACAGTATGACAGTATTAGGACAGTATTCTTAATGTAACAATCTCTCTGCCTTATACAAATACACACCTACATGCACACACTCAATGACTAAAATGCACCACAGGTAATGGCTAGCATAAGTGGCAAAGTTTGATCAGAATGATGAGTTGGAGGAAGGTCATCAAACTTCATGATAGATTGCAAGCCAAGGACAAAGGAAAAAGAATGTGCTTTGCACAAAACTTTATCTTATTCAAGTAATCTGCCAGAAACAGTCAGAGTAGACAGAGCCATTAATTTCTTAGTTTAATAGTTTGAGGTGAATTGCTTTAAGGGATGTTCTGTTCAGAATAGAAGCTATTGTATGCCTTCGTAGGCAACATAATTAAAGGTAGAGTGATTACCTCAATAGTAATAACTGAATCTTGGACATAACAATGAATAAATGATTTTCTGGATTGCTATCATCACATGAAAACACAGTTTAAACAATAACTCTTTAGGCTAATGAGTTTATTAATGGTAAATGAAACAAATGACCTGAAACATGGTGGGGAGATCTAAAGGAATTGGTATTAAATGATCTAGCAGAGAAATAAAATTAATTTCAGATCCAAACAGCCTAGAGATATAATAACTTTTTACCATTTTGTTAGAAATTATAGACAAGAATGAATGTAACAGTTCAGTTCACTACATAAACAAACAGTGAACAAAGGTAAGAATTCTTAAAATTACTCTTAACATTAAAATCACACACATTTATAGAGATGATCATAAAAAAGTACAAAAGCTTCTCAAAAACTGGAGTCCTTTTGTATGTTTTAACAATACATATGTTATATTTATATTACATTATGACAGCTGTGATTTGTCAGCCTGGTGAAAATCAAGACCACTTTATTTTAGAAACACTTCTTTTGATGCACAGATAAATTTTGGGAAGTGTTACTAAATGTGAAATGCAGAATAAATGTCTTTTATAATTGTAGAAGAACAGGCATACTAAGAGAAGACTGAAAAGCTTAGCCAGCCCTGCTTAGGATTCCATTAAATAGGTAAAAAATATAATTCAGCAGTTTATTTATTGGTACAACTTCTATCCATTAGCTTCATATATTTAAACAGAAATTGCTCTCACATTTATTTGGAATATTTTGCAAAAAGCTGGCACTTGACCAAGAAAATTAGCTTTAAAAAGTAATAAATGTCAACCCAAAAACATCCTTCTGTCAGCACATGATAAAAAGAAAGGCTTATTAATAATAGCAATAAAACATAGTAAATAAATGGCGATGAAGTATTACTGATGAGAAAAATACTATTCTATACTTTGTCCTGTGGATATTTTAGTTTAGAACAGATGTTCTGCTATGCAATAATTTAATAAATGATAAATGTTTTCAAGTTGATATAATCATGTAACAATAATCATTCCTTAATTTTTGAACTTTTATAACACAACATTCAACAACCATTGCTCAGAAAGCAGGATGATTAAATAAAAGCCAATTAACAAAATCATTTACAATTAAATTGTAATTTAAATGAGCCAGGAAGAGACCTTTCCTTACTAACTCAGAGAAGAAAGCGACTACAAGTATATTTTTTGTTGTTGCTGTTATGAAACTTGATAATTAAGATTCCTAAAAAAAAAGTGTGATTTTTCTCTTAGAAAATAGTGTCCATTTTTGCCCCTTTCCTTTAAATGCTGCTGTGCCAAGGCATTAAAGACATTTTCCTGAGCATTCCAAATTGTTGATGCCACCACATAAGTGGAAAGCATTAGGATAAGGGGAGCACACCGCTCTTCAAATATCAAGGAAAGTACAATCTTCTTTAATATCCCCAGAGAACTCAGAGAATGTTACCAGAAAGCACAATCTACTTAATGCCGAGGAAGGGCAGTCTAGAAACAGGTGTTCATTTTAGAACAAGAGTCCTTATTTTAAGCAATGGAGATCCCAGTTCCACTAAATAAGCTTAAGGGGAAAAAAATAATCAATCATACACTAGTAACAACTACATTAAAAAGTTTTTTCCTACTGAGATTCAATATTCTGGTACTTTAAGAATATATAGATAGAATTTAGCAAAGTTTAGGATCACAACTTTAAAACAATGCATATTGCACTTATGTCTCGAACATAATCAGTTGTACTTTAAAAAATGGCATATTTACTTCATCTATAGTTTATCATCATTTTGTTTTTTTTTCTTTTAGATTATGTGAATGGGATACTGGATAATCCCATTAACATGAGAATATTAATGTTGGATAGGTCAGAAACAAATTAGCTATCTTTTTCTTTCCTCTCATTACGAGGGCTTGAGACTAATATTTTTTCAATCAAAAAACTTTAGTTTTACTTGCATAGACATATATTTTGTCATTACATTTTAGAAAGGTTCTTTTGGGACTCTTTTACAAGTTGTCCTAGAAATTATTTAGTAATTTTTACAAAGATACAGCATGGAAACATTATAATAGAAATGTAAAATCGAATTACAGGTACTTAATACTAATTTATAGAATTAGAGGTTTTATTCTGTCTGAACCTGAGTTCATATCTTTTGCCCTCTATGTCTATCTAGCTCAGGGCACCAACACCAAACCAAACATAGAAATGAACAAAGAAACCCAGGAGGCTTCATGTTCTCATTTTCCCAAATATCTGATCATAGTGTAGGTTAACTGGTAGATGATAACACAAGGGTGCTTATGCGGGTTAATTGGTGATTAAATAAAACTATTAGAGTGTTTCTTAGTGAATTTCTGTCATTTTCAAAGTATTTTAGGCTGGATGGAATCTTGCCAAGCCTTCAAGCTTATGAAACTACAATTCATGGTTATTAAGAGCAAATGCCCTAGAGAGATTAATCTGTGCTATCCCAACAAGCTGACCTTTTCCCAAAGACATAGCAATTTAATTATCTACTTTGAAAATCACTATTATAGTAAAATTCAAAACCTGATTTATAGACAGATTTTACATTCTCATTTATAATGCATGTAAATAAGACTCTTTGAGTTTCTTTTTTCTAGGATTATTATGTATGTAGCTAATAAGTATTAAATAGTACTTGCTTTATAAAACTACAGACTTGTTTTATTTTTTAAGTATCAGCTGTTAGTAAAAATAATATTTCAAATTATGAATGATTTATAATAGGTCTTCTCTTTAAATTTTCTATATCATTTGCAGTATTGTAAAGAAACAGGTGCTTCTATAATCGCTGAACCTGAGAAACTTAACCTGGATAGAATTTCTATTTAAGTATGAACTGATTAAAATGATGTCATCTTTTATTTCCTACTTAATGATTCTATATTTTATCTCACAGAAGTATAAACTAGAAACTCATCATAAAATGAACTTTAATTTGGAACTTACTGTAATATGGACTTGAAAATAACATAAATTATGTTCTTAGGTAATCAGTTTCAAACATTTATTGAAGTTCCATATACCCATCATCATAAGCCCTCTTCAATCAGAAAAGGAAGATATTTGAAGGCCACACACACACACACACACACACATACATCCCAAAGAACAAAGGCCTGAGATACTAGTGTTTGTCTGTTTCTCTGTTTCTGTGTATATTTCTTGCTTATACCACAATACTGACTACTGATTACTAGCCATGTGCAATGTCAATGCCAAAGAGATCCTTGGAATTTTTTTTTTCTTTTATAAATAGCATTCACCTTGCCCAGTGAGGATATAAGAGTGATAATTTTTTATAATTGTACCTAATATAAATGTGAAATTTTAGGACTTTTTGCTTTAATGAAACCTACTGTGGAAATGTGTATGTGGTGGGATAGATAAGAAAAAAGTTAGAGGTTAACAGTCATCAGTGAGAGCAAGCCAAGAAGCTGGCTCAACTGAGACCAGATGGCAGAAAATGCTCTCCAAATCCAGAGACGTTGCAAGAAGCAAGAAAGAATGGAGAGAACTATACCATAGAAATCAATAAAAAAGAAACAGCAGTTTGTGAATCATAGAGCCTAGTAGCATAGTATAAGCCTGACCTACACTATGTAGTTAAAAACGGAGCCAACATTTATAAAGCATATGCAAGAATTCCCTTAGGACATGTTAGCATTGATGACCATCAAATAGTTTCTCCTTCTGTAGCCACCAAAGTATTTATAAATAAATAAATATATGTCTCTGTGTGTTTGTATAGACATATTTGAAACTAGACTCTGTAGGAAAATGCAGAAATAAAAAAGGTAATAAGTTATGTTCTTAGTGCCATAGAAACTTACTAGTTAGTTCTAAGATACAAATGCAAAAACTTACGTGGGTATATGCCAAATTGAACAATGTTACCTGGGAAATACTCTCAGAGGCAATAATGATGGATGTAGAAAAAGGTTTCACATAGAAATCTCTGAATATTGATTGCATATATTGAGCATTTAGCATCAATGGGAGATTCCAGGAAGAAAGACATCTAAGGGTTAATTTTCCTCCTGAGTTTTACTATATGATACATTCCGTAGTATCAACTGATTAGGAGAGTTTGTGTAGTTTCTAAAAGTTCTGATTCATGATCCAATGGTGTGAGAACCCTTTTCCACATCTGTATATGTCCCTCATAAGTTTTTCTCAGAATTGGAGGTTTGAGTATTAGAGGAAAAAATTAAAATGTAGTAAAAATAGATGAAAGGGTAAAATTTAAAATCAATTTAGTTTGATCTATTTCAAAAAGTTATTTATAAAGTATTTTTAAATGTATCTTAAAAAGCTATGAAGGTAGTGATTTTATGTATTTTAAAGCATGCTTTAAAAGACAGGATAAAATCTCAGGAACTCTGAACTGTTTGGAGATGATAATGGCAGAATGTCTATATTTATTTTAAGAAAAAAATACATTTAGGGTGCCCAACTGGCTCAATCAGTCGAGCATGCAACTCTTGATCTTGGGGTCATGAGTTCAAGCCTCATATTGAGCCTTGAGCTTACTCTAAAAAAGAAAAAAAATGGCAAAGGTAGTATTATATCATATTTAATAGCATGGATTTATGGAAAAAGAAAAGATATGAAACATCAAATCTCGACATTAGGGCACCTGGGTGGCTCAATGGTTGAGCATCTGCCTTTGGCTCAGGTTGTGATCCTGGGGTCCTGGGATGAGTTCTGCATTGGGGTCCCCACAGGGAGCCTGCTTCTCCCTCTGCCTATGTCTCTGCCTCTCTGTCTCTCTGTGTCTCTAACAAATAAATTAAGTCTTAAAAAAAATCAAGACATTAAATGTGTATCTAGGAGATATTCTGGATGCGGCGGGGGTGGGGGGGCATATGTGGGAAAAGAACCAAGAAAAATGGAAGACTGTTTCACAGAGATAAAGAATGGAAGGTTCAAACAAAAGCAGGTTCTTTTGAACCTACCAAGTGCTAAGCAAAATAAACTTTAGTTGCCTAATACTAAGTACATCATTATGAAATTAAAGAATATTTATGCTAGAGAGAGGCTCTAAAAAGCTTCCAGAGAACAAGGAGAGATTATCTCCAAAACAATGATATTTGGAATATAATTAGCCGGTGATTAGTGACAGTGGATTCTAGAAGTCAGCAGAACAGTGCTGTCAAAAATTTAAGGAAAATGATTTTGAATCTAAAATTCTGAACCTATGCAAGCCTTTCATAATTTGTAAATTGACAATAATTTTAGAAATACGAGGAGTCAAAAAAGTTTATATACTGTGAATAATTTCTTAAGAATTATCGAGGATATTATCTAGAAAATGCAAAAGGAATACCAAAAGAGAAAAGCATAGTATGTATGGAAACAGAAGATCTAACCTCTAAAAAAAAAAAACCTGTAATGACAGCTATCAGCAGACATTGAAAAGCTAAATTTCAATTGGTCTGAAATTAGAGTGAAATTCTGCAAATTATAGTGAAAGAGCTCAAAGAAGTATGCCTTCAGGAAGGAGGTAAATTCTATTAAATAGACCTTGTAATTAAGAAGATGGAATATCTGAACAATATATTAAAGAAATCATAATATATTTTTATTAATAAAAGATGAGGGATCCCTGGGTGGCGCAGCGGTTTAGCGCCTGCCTTTGGCCCAGGGCGCGATCCTGGAGACCCGGGATCGAATCCCACGTCGGGCTCCCGGTGCATGGAGCCTGCTTCTCCCTCTGCCTGTGTCTCTGCCTCTCTCTCTCTCTCTCTCTCTCTCTCTGTGACTATCATAAATAAATAAATTAATTAAAAAATTTTAAAAAAAGATGAAAAATTATACAAACTCCAGATAAGTATCTCTGTAAGAAGACTTGATCTAAATATGAAGCAATTTAATTGGCATTAAAATCGGGTATAACTAACTTTGCTGAGCTACATTTTATTTTGGTTCTTTAAAAATAAATATGATAGAAGTTTCAAGACACCAAGAAACAGAGACCAGTCTAGTGTACCATTGTTTCTCCATAAAACAATGATATACAAGTCAGAATAGGCTAGCATATGCCACTGTAATAACCCTGCAGTCTTCTGACTTTTAGCACAATAAACATTTATGTATAGTTTTATCACAGATGGATGCTGGTCAAGTTGCCCTTCTGTGTGCCTTCCTGCAAATGGCGACTCTGAGAACCACCCTCCTTCCATTATGTAGATTCTGCAGTTTCAGAGTTCTTGATTTTGAATGATCAACATGAGAAATAGAATGTGCAGGACATTTTAGGGGCCTGTCCTAGAAGTGGTATCTATCACTTCTACTCATGTTTCATTCAGTTCCATGGCCAACTGTAGGAGCACATAGATATAAGTGAATGTGATTAGTTTCAGCCACAAATGTGAGGCAACATTATATTATCTGTATTGTTTGATATCTTGTTATCTAAGGAAAAAGTACCAAATGGCCAGACTCGGTTAGTTTTAAGGGAACAGCAAAGAGTTTGTTCTTAACCTGTCACAAAGCTTTGCGTGGTCTACAGGGAACTCTTTAAAACAGACAAATTACTTTAATCTTTTATTACTCCTTGGGGCATAAATTATGAGCCATGATATCCAATCACAGACCTACGGTCACATTTGAGACAGTGTTACTGTGCAGATCCCTCTCTATTCTTTAATAAGAAATTTAAAAAAACCTCACAAACATAACATTTGGATAAAATAAGATGTTTTACATGAATTCCACATCTTTTTATCTTATTGGCCTCTCATTACAAAATGTACAATGTTTCTTCTGGAAGTAAGGCAAACAGATTTTACCAAGACATATTAAAAATATATAGTTTTCAGTTCCAATCTAATTTGTTTCTCATGAAAAAGAAAAATATTATTGGTTATAGTGAGTGTTAGGGAACCTAATCTCCCAAGTCAGCATAATTTTGAGCAATTGTAAAAATAAGTTATTCTACCTGACATTGAAAGTTGCAACGTTCTCCTTTGGTGCATAGAATAGCGTATTTTTTCTTCTGGCCCAATCACTTTATGTAGTTCTAGTATATGATGTGTAAAAAACCACCAAATTGAAAGCAATTTGTTGAATTTCAATTCTTACAATCTGTAGACAAAGCACAGGAGAATTCATTACAGTAACAGAATAGAATATAAATACTATAAACTTTGATGGTGTACAAGTAAAAAGAAGTACGTTAAGGTGTTTATTTATTCAAGTGTGAAGACTGGGAGTAAAGTTTGTTTAAAATTGAAGGTGGAAAGTAAAGTTTGTTTAAAATTAACACTAACTACAGATTAGAACTGGAATGGAAGGTAGCAAATAGAATTAAATTATAACAACTTAAATGGAAGATTGGGAGAGGAGATAAGTAATGGTTATCAATTCATTATTTTTATTGGAAAGAAAACAATATGTCTAAATATAATAAAGATTATAGCCATAAGCATATTATTCTGATTTTGATTAAAAATATTAAACGGTGATGAGATCTGACATTGAGGAGATGGGAATGAGGATAAAGGACAATTTCATTTTTGCATAATAATTTGTATCACTTGATTTCTTTTTACCATGTGAATGTCTTTTACATGTATTACATTTATAGCCAAAGTGGCTGCAATTATAACACCATTGGTGAAGTACACAGCACTGTCCTAAACACACAATCTTTTTTTTTTTTTAACATTTTATTTATTCGTGAGACACACAGAAAGGGAGGCAGAGATGTGGGCAGAGGGAGAAGCAGGCTCCCCCTGGGGAGCCTGATGCGGGACTTGATCCCAGGACCCCAGGATCATGACCTGAGCCAAAGGCAGAAGTTCAACCACTGAGCCACCCAGGTAAGCCAGACACCCAGTCTTGATATGGATTCAAACATGGCCATGTAATACTAAGGCATCTCGCCCAAGATTCTATCAGATACGCTAATCATTTCTACATTTTTGTCATTTTTTTGCCCTGTTTAAATGCCTCTGATAAGAGAAAGCTCAATGTTTGTAAAGATTGCATTCTTTCTTATTTAGCTCTAATTATGAGTTGGTCCTTCTCTATTATGCATCAAAAGCTATCTCATTTCAACCTTGCCCATTTATTTTTGAGTTAATTACTGAGAAAGTAATATTTGAATTAGAGGAGATTAAATATTAGAAATTCAATTTATAGAAATATTTTTATCTCAAAAGTGGCAATAAAATACATCTATACAAATTATACCAGTTTGTTAACAATTCACTAAATCCCATTTAACCACTATAAATGAGCACCAAGGGATGCATCAAGTTTGTCATGTGGTAGAATCATTCTCCCCCGTTAACAATAATAGACCTTATTATTAAAGTGGACTATGATCCGTGAAGAAGTGCCTCCAGCTTATTTTAATTTAGTACAAAATTACTTCTGTTACTACTGTAAGGACACACAAAACTAAGAAAGGACTAATTTAAAACTCCATACTGTTGCGAATACCTGATTCTTTATGAGAGATTTATGTCACTGTGTATCTGTTTTACAAGATTTCAATAGTATAACAAAGACTCAGTAGTATCAGTCTTGTGTCTTTGTTATTATAAATTCATAATCCTTATTTCCTTGTTGGAACTTTTTTTTGTTGCCTTCTATTTGATGTTTTTATTACAAAGACAACTGAGTATGTCAGTGGCATTTTTATCCAAATAATACATGTTTACAGATTTTAATACAATTAACCCTTGAACAACACAGGTTTGAACTGTGTTGGTCCACTTATACATATATAGTTTTCAATAATAAAGTCTGGTTCTGTAAGTGTATTTTCTCTTCTGTATGATTTCCTTACTAATGTTTTTTCTCTAGCTTACTTTATATAAGAATACAGTATTAATATATATATATATATATATATATATATATATATATATATACAAAATGCGTGCTAATTGGCTGTTATTGGTAATTCTTTCAGTCAACACTTAGTATTAGTAGTTAAATTTAGAGGAGTCAAAAGTTATATGTGTGGGTGCTTGGGACCTGCAGTCAATTAAGCAGCTGACTCTTGGTTTCCACTCAGGTTCTGATTTCAATGTCTTGAGGTAAAGCCCTCCTTCAGGCTCCAGTCTGAGCATGGAACCTGCTTGAGATTCTCCTCCCTCTCCTTCTGCCCTCTCATTCATGTTCTCTTTATCTCAAGAAAATAAATAAATCTAAAAAAAAAAAAAAAACAACAAAGTTATATGTGGATTTTCAATTCTGTGTGAGGTCAGCACCCCTAATCCTCATATAAGGGTTAACCATAAATCTGTTATAATAGAGCCATTATAATATATTTGTAAAGAGAAATGTAAACATAATAATATGAATAATAGTTTTATAAGCAAATTCTCCCCTGTGCAAATATTTTAAATTCCTTCCAAGATGAAAGAGAACAAATTCAAAAAATTATGACATAATCTCTTGCCTCAATATGTAGGTGAGACTGTGCCATGGTATGTGTGCCTAAACCTGACCCTGAGTACCACATGGTCCAGCAGCAAGGCAGCTTGCAGCAAGGTGTATAGTTTCTACCACCTGAAGAAGTTGTCCTGAGACCCAGACAAAAGGCTGCTGTCCCACAGTTCCTGTGGTCCAGTCTGTTGATGTCTCAGGACTCTTACCTTTCAAAAGCAACTAGACAGGGCATGTACACACCCATAGACATACACAGGCTCAAGTTTATGACATAAAAATCTAAATATCATTAAAAATTTCTGGTTAATAAATTTTACCACCCCTACAATTTTTCGTAAAATAGTCAAAATGCTATGTTTATTTAGACAAGAAAGAATGCATCTAAGAAGGATAATTTCTCTTTTTCAAAAATAAAGGGATTCTGAGAAGATGGCAGCTGTGGAGAGATAATTTTCTAATCTAACAGCCCTGTAAAAATAAACAGATGGACGGCATCTACAACAAAACTAGATGTAGGTTATCCTCACTAATGACAAAAATAAAAACAAGCAATGCCAGGATTCCAACCCAGGCAGCTTCACCCTAGAGCCCAAGCTCTTACCAACAACACTATGCTACAAAATCTATGTGAAGCTACCATCCTAGCGTTTTCATCTTCATAGGCTTCTATGGTTATCATTGTGTAATGATAATGCTATTTTGGGAGAAGAAAAGGGATTATTCACTTCTTGGTATATTCTAGACACAAAGAAAACTAAGCTTTTTAAAGGCAGCATTCCCTTAGGATTGTCACTTATCTATGTTTGTTTGTTCATTTCTGTTCTCCTCCCCCATCTCCAATAGTGAGTATTGGAATCAGATCTGTGATACTCTAGAAGGAACTCTGGAGGCACATACTATTATATAGTATCAGAAGAAAGTACAACAATTTACTTGATGGTGAGAAAAGAATCGGTTGAAAGTGACCAAACCCAACAATTTAGAGCATGAATTCTATATTTTGCTATGCAGAGAATTTGAACATAATTATATACAAAACCCATAAAGGATATATATGGAATTCTGCTGGTTATAAAATTATAGTGACCTTTTTTTAATACTTTATTTATTTATTCCTAAGAGACACAGAGAGAGAGACAGCCACAGGCAGAGGAAGAAGCAGGTTCTCTGCAGGGAGCCTGATACAGGACCTAATCCCAGGACTCTGGGATCATGATGCGAGCCAAAGGCAGACACTCAACCACTGACCCACCCAGGTGCCCAATGGTGACCTTTTTAAAAATATATTTATTTATTTATTTAGAGCAAGAGAGAGAGAGAAGGGGGAGGGGCAGAGGCAGAGGGGGAGAGAGAATCTCAAGCAGATTCCCTGCTGAGCATAGAGCCCAATGCTGGGATTAGTTTCATGACCATGAGAACATGACCTGAGCCAAGATCAAGAGTCAGACGCTTAACCGATTGAGCCACACAGCACCCTGGTGATCTTTTATTAGAGAACTTTAACCAATATAGATAAAAGATTCTGCATCCAATATTTTCTTCTTCCAGGAACTATATATTCCTCTTTATTGCCTCAAACCTTCCATTCCTTGATTAGTTTTCATTATTGGTTCTTGGTCTGCATTTCAAGAAAGTAAATCTCACTTATTATGTTGTTGGGGAGGAAAAACTTCCTCCACCCTTTAGGATCCTTCTAGCTGGACTAAGAATTAAATTGATATGAGACAGATCAACAGGAGATAATAAAATTTAATAGTGTATGTATAGGGAATCCATACAGACATGGAAATTCCAAAGACATGCAGGCAACTTGATGCTAAGCTAAGGAAAGATGTAGGGGTCTGAGGATACAAAAGAAGGAAAGACCATTAGGAAAAAGGTGAAAGGAGATGTTTCAAAACCATAGGTTGCCCTAATATGCAGATGTTTCTTAGGTAATGAGGAATCTGTTAATAGCTCTCTTCCTCATACAAGCAGAAAGTTGAAAGGGAGGTAAAGAGCTTTTTCTGAATCTTCTGGGTTTTGATTGCTTTTAACTCACAATGATTCTCATGTGAAAGTGGACCATCTTGGGGCAGTCTGCCCTTGGCCCCTACAATGTCTTGCTTTTACATGTAAAAAATCATCTACTGTCTGCCTGCCTTAATAGTACAAAAATAGTCTTTTCATTTTCAAATTTGAGCCCTCTCTGTCCGTAGTATCCTGACAACAATCTGCCTTCATTTGCCCTTAGGAATGATGGTATTTTACTCTGGTGTCTTTGGCAAAAAGAGTCACTTACACTTCGGGGCCTAACCTGAACATAGACTCTCTCTTGAGATATTTCCTGTGTTACCCCATTGAACACCTTCCTAGCAACAGTACATTAGGAGCATTATTTTTCAATTTACTCACTCGCAAAGCCATTAAGGCAAATGAAAACATCAACATGAGTTTTCAGTACATTGTTTCTTCTCACCAGACATGAAGATTCTGGATGTAGAGTGTCCTTAGGGACTTGGGCAGTGTAGTAACATCAAAAGTTGGATTTATGCATCATGAAACTCTGAGAAACAAATGTCAATGCGACATGCCAGAGGATGCCAGATTGGCAGCAGGTAGATGATCAGATTTTAAATCCATAGTGCAAACCAGGGTAGGCAAAACGATGGTTCCTGGGTTGAAGACAAGCAATATAAACACCATGAGGACTTAATGATGGAGAATTTCCAAGAAGACAGTGGTGATGAGGTGGTGATTTCCAAGAAGAATGTGGACAAAATAGCACACAGCTGGGAGCTTGTTATCTGATTCAAAAGTATTTGGGTCCTGGAGATCTGGAAGTGTTTATGCATGAGCAACAGAACAGACATTGTTGCAGTTTCCTTTTTCCTTTGACTCCTTACAAGGAAGCCATTTGATTAGGAAGATACCAGGTTGAGACCTTTAACTCGAGAATTCAAATTCTGATTTGGAAAGACAGTTGAAAAAATATAATTTTGAAATATGATAAGTCAATATTAAAGTATGATGATTTAGCTGTACCTTTCTTATAAATTACTCTTGATAAATTCAAGATATGTGTGTATTATGTAACCTTGAAAATACTGCAAATTTTGGTTGTTCATATTCAAAACTAAATTTGAGCGGCGGAGTTTTGAAATTTGTATATCTTCCAAAATGCTTGATAATTTTCAAACATAGCTAAGTTCATGTGAAAAGAAGGATTTGGATATTGACCAGTATAGACACATCATGAAACATAATAATCACTTTTGTCTTTACATGGAAGAAAGAGTCTCTTGGACTCCATATTAATGCTAAAAAATGTCAGCCCTTCCCCGAGTCTCAAAACCAGACTTAAAAAAATTATTTCCATTTATAAATATATACCAGTTATAAAACATTTGCATTTGAATAATAAATTTTAATCTTCTAGAGTCAAGTAAAAACAGAGACTTTGAATCAAAGATATTTAAAAAAATAACTTATAATACATGTTTCTTTTGGCCTAAACACTAGTAGAATAAATTTAGTCACCATAAACATATTCTTTAAGTGCATATGTTCAATAATAAGAATTTGTTTTAATTTAAATTTCAATTCATTCTAAAATTTATGTATGGGGCAGAAGTAAACATTTCTAGTTAGTTCTGAATTATCATCAAAAGCTTTTTCTCCTCACTAAATCCTCATTAGTTTTGCCACCACTCTAATGTCCTCCTATCCTGCTTCATACAGGAACATAGAAAGCTACAGAGTTTACCAGATGGGACTCGCTTTAATGGTCTGTTGAAGAATGGGCGGCAGTCCTTTCCCTCCAGGATCTGAACAATCTGCTGTGCTCGGCGGCCTGCATTTTGACAGCTAAGGAAGTGAGAGGCCAAGATCTGAATTACATATCGAGTGAAAATCGCATACCTGGCAAGATGGCACTGAAAGTGCCTGCTGAGCTATTTGAGTCAGCTGTCGGAAAACAGTGATGTTGTTGGAAACATGAGTGCTTGACTTTTAATCGTAGCTATCTGCACTGCTTTCAGCAAAAATAAAGACTGCACTAGTATCTCTCCCTTGGCCGGATCCCTACCTCAGCCCCGGCAAAGGAACAAGAAAGTGTAAAAGGAAAATACAGAGCAGCATCACAGATTATAAAGCAAGCTTTGCATCAGGGCAGAAGACAGAAGAGTACTAGGAAGTACTTCTGAAGTATTGCAGATAATATAATACATGAGAGATACCTTGTTGACAAAAAAAAGAAAATAGTGGATTATTATTATTCTAATGTAATCATAGTAGTACTTGTCTCCCGAGGAGATATATTCATACTATATCAGCTAGGAAAGAATATTTCTCTTTCTCGTAAAAGAACATGTGACACTGTAAAATAGCATTTGGGCCATAAATATGACCTTTCTGGTCATTTGTTAAAAACTTGAAATAATTATTTTGGTTCAACACGAATAATAATTTGTGAATCTAAAGCCTAAGTAAGCCTTGAAAGGACAGTTACACGTTTGTTCAATTTCAATCTACACAGATTTTTGTCACTGTATCCTATAAAAATAAACATTAATTAATGGAACTTATGGATTGTTTCTAGTTAATAACATATAGCTACATAGTTCCTGATTTTAGTTCTTATCTAGTGATGATTCACACAATTGTCTGAGTAATTCAACTAAAGTAAGATTAAGAGAGTGAATGTAGTGGGAAGTTTTCAGACTTTGAAAGAAGTTAGAAATATACATGTTTAAAATCTTTGCTCAACTGTTACTCGGTGGCAATTTAATTTACATAGGCTTAATTTCCTCATTCATAAAATTAGGCATTTTTTGGAGAGATTTGTGAGAACTAAAATGATAAATTTTAGGTTCTACACACAGTGAATGTGCTCAATATATACTACATGGTAGCTATTACTATTTTGTAGTTGCAGTGTGGAAGTAGACACCATGGTAAGAAGGTGTATTCATTTTATATTGTTGCTCTGACAATATCATACTTTTAGCAGCTTAAACAACACATTTTTTTTAATCTTCTATTTTTGAATATCACAAGTTCAACACAGATTTCACGGGGCTAAGATCTAAGTATTATCAGAGTGTTCCTTTCTAGAGGCTCGATGGGGGGATCCATTCTCTTCCTTTTTCCAGCTTCTAATGGATGCCCACATTCCTTGGCTCATGGCCCTCTTCCTTCATCCTCAAAGCCAGCATGTCAGCTTAATCCCCTCCATGCTACTGTCTCTCTGGCCTTCACTTTTGCCTCCCATTTAAGTATCATCCTGATTTTATTATTCCCATCCATGTAATGTAGGATAATCTCTCTATTTAGTGTCAATTTATTAGCAATCTTCATTCCAGCTGCAACCTTAGTTACCCTTTGCCATGTAACTTAACATTTTACAGCTTCCAAGGATTAGGACACAGACATCTCAAGGGACCAGTACTCTGCCTACCATAGATGGCTATAGATGAAGACAATGCCTAGATTATCCACATACAATGTCATATATGTGATTCCAGTAGTCATACTGATTGTTTATGTTGTCTGAATTTTTCTTGAGGAAAACAATTTGATTTAGCAATAGCCTGGAGCCTTACAAATTACATTTCTGCTTTCTTCTTTTTGTGACTGAATCATAATTCCATGTTCTAGTGATGTGCCTGTATTTACCACCCATCAATAATAGGCTTATTATAAACATATATACCCACCTAAAACATCTGTCCTTTCTTAGTATAAATCAATATTAATTCCATTTTGGGACTTTCACCAGATCAAAAGGAGGAGATGAATATAGCTTTTTCCTTACTTTTTTTTTTTTTTGACCTTGACTTAAGCAAGCCTTGGGGAAAAAGGAAATCTATTTAGTTTATATATTTGACACTTTAACAAAGGATAAATTAAAAGTCAGTCACTTTATTTCTAAGTGGAATGAAAAATAAATTTTAGCTGTTCTTCAAGAAACATAAGACTATCCTTTCAATATTCAAAATAATCTTCATTAACAGTGATGTGATTCATAAGCATAATAAAAAGAAATAAGATCTGTCACAAATTTTGAAAACTAAATGACTTGAAGGATATTATGGAGGCATTCACTTATAGCTGGGAAATTTCCCTCCTAGCAACTTCTGTCTTCAGGCAAAAAGCAACAGGCCACAATCCTTGTTCTTTGCCCATTGCAAATAACACCTTGAAACCTCTCTCTAGCTTTTTATGCAGGTAACTTTGGCTAATAAAGAAAGGCCTCTCAGATTGCTTCACCAGATGCATTAACTACACAGCCCTAACCCAGAAATTGATCAAAATCCACAACTCAAACTTTGGAGTCTGAAAAACTCTGTAGTCTGACACAACTACAGCCATTTGGGATACTGATTACAGAGAAATTTTTTTCAAGTCCCTCAAATTTATTTGATTTTTCCACTTAGCCATTAAAAGCCAATAGCCCAGGGTAAATTAGATTTAGACATTTTGTCATTCTCCTCTCTGGATTAATGTGACTTAGTAAGATAAATAAACAGGGTTGTACTTTTGCTTCCTCAGTTGGGAGTTAAGCAATGGCTATAGGATTCTTACAGGATCCTTTGAGGAAAGGCTTGATGTCTTTAGCTCAGTGCTTATCAAAAGTAAATAGGCATATAAATCACTCTGGAATCTTGCTGAAGTGAGGTTCCTGATTCAGTAGGTCTAAATTGTTGCCTGGGATTCTGCATTTCTGACAAACTCATGGGGGAATTTACAGCAGGCCTGCCAGCAATAATATTCAGTCTACCAAATCCTTTTCTATATAGATTTCTTTACTTCTCTTTCTGTTACATATCTTTCATGCATTTCTTTCTTCCCCAGCTCTCTCCACAGCTTCAGTAGTCTTATATATTCAATTAAGTCGATGGATTTCATAACCTAGTATGAATTATAACATATATATTAATCAAATGTTTTCTCTATTTAATATGAAGGAAATATGACTCACCTCTACTCTTCTAAAAAGATGAATTTTCTTTGTGGTTTGTTTTGTTTTAAATCTGCTCTCCAAGAATTCCTGGCTTTAATCTGTATATTACATTATTTTTTCATCTCTTACTCTGTTAATTATTTAAACCAGATTTATATTTTTCCTACTTTATTTTTTCTAGATTTATTGAAATATAATTAACATTTTAATTTAAATAAATTTAGAGTATATAACATTTTAATTTGAATAAAGTTAGAGTATATATATATTTATCATGATGATTTGATACATATATATATTGCTAAATGATTACCACAATAAGGTTAGTTAATATCTCTATCACCTTATATAATTACCATTTGTGTGTGTGTGTGTGTGTGTGTGTGGTGAGGACATTTAAGATCTACTCTCTTAGCGACTTTGAAATATATAATATAATATTGTTAGCTATAGTTACTATAGTATACATTAGATGCCCAGAATTTATTCATATTCTAAGTGGATATCTGTACCCTTTGACCAACATCTTCCTATCTTCCCCCACTAGTCCCTGGCTACCACCATTTTACTCTCTATTTCCATGAGTTTCTAAGCCATACAGACTAGAATATGTACTTTATATCATGCATTGTACTTAACCCTGGGAATAAATAATGAATAAGTCTACATTATTGTTTTAATGATTTGCTACCAAGCACAAAAAACAGTCATATTCATGAAGATGTGCTTTTTTTGCTAGTCATGAATCTATTTTTATAAACTATTAAACAGAGGGATGCCTGGGTGGCTCAGTGGTATAGCGCCTGCCTTTGGCCCTGGGCGTGACCCCACAGTCCCAGGATCGACATCGGGCTCCCTGCATGGAGCCTGCTTCTCCTTCTGCCTGTGTCTCTGCCCGTCTCTCTCTGTGTCTCTCAGGAGTAAATAAATAAAATCTGTATAAACCATTATACAGAAATCAGTTCTTATAACATTACAAATTCATTCCAGAGTTTAAGGAGTTTATTTCCTTGTTTGCCTTCAAAATCTCTAGAGATATATCCTTGACCTCTTCTAACATTGTACTTGTCCCATACAAGTGTAAATGGTTAGTACATAGTGAAAAGACTGTAGGGAAGGGCTATGCTTTCTTTCCATTTTGGATACATATTCGCCTTAGATAATATCTAATTACTTGATCATGTCAGTTTAGAACTATAATCCTCTATACTGTCTTCATAGCAAATCATTAATACTTTTTTCACTTGACTATAGTAGCAGATTAAATCTATACCTCCCAACTGGATCCTGATGCCCAGAAGAGATACACATCATTCATCAGAAGAGCCTTCTGACTCTCACCACTGGTGCAGAATTCCCTCCCCCATTCTCCAATCCATGGTCTCAGCAAGATTCGGGATGTTTAGAGTATATTGTTCTGAGAGACCTTTGAGAGAGCCCCTCGCTCATTGTACAAGGAGCTTAAGAGTAGGGAGATGTAAGAAGAGAAGGCCTATATGGACTTTGGATCTGTAATGTCAAGATTCATATCCCATCTTCACAACTTACTTTTATATGATGTTGGGCAAGACCTTCACATTTTCTCTCCCATAGAGGTGATGACAATAAAAGTTCCTATCACACAGAGTGTTTGTGATGATTATTCAGTTACTGAAAACACATATGAGTGACTGACACATAGTTTGCACTTTAAAGCAATGCTGTAGGGATGCCTGGGTAGCTCAGCAGTTCAGGGTCTGCTTTCGGCTCTGCGTGTGATCCTGGAGTTCTGGGATCGAGTCTCACATCAGGATCCCTCCATGGAGCCTGCTTCTCCCTCTGCCTTGTCTCTGCCTTTCTCTCTGTGTGTATCTCTCATGAATAAATAAATAAAATCTTAAAAAAAAATAAAGCAATGCTGGTTATCATCAGGAGACTCATGATAGAGGTGGTTATTTTTTCATCTATACATTCTCTAGGGATCCCTGGGTGGCGCAGCGGTTTGGCGCCTGCCTTTGGCCCAGGGCACGATCCTGGAGACCCAGGATCGAATCCCACATCAGGCTCCCAGTGCATGGAGCCTGCTTCTCCCTCTGCCTATGTCTCTGCTTCTCTCTCTCTCTCTCTCTCTCTCTCTCTCTGTGTGACTATCATAAATAAATAAAAAATTAAAAAAAAAAAAAACAAAGGTATACATTCTCTATGCTATCTCTTCATTGCCCTGAATTCTATTTCTTAAAATGCTTGATTTTCTGTTACTCTTTTCCATTCTTTGTAAAAACTCTATTGTATTTGATAAGATTTGTGATACAGAGGCATATATTTCCATCTTTTTCTCAAGCAAAGCAACCAATGTATATTTAATACATAGTTATCATATGTATAAAGATTCACATTCAAATGAACACTTCTTTTTCTATGCCCATGGTTAGAGTTGCCTTTAGTTTGAAATATACTGTATTTGGTTTCATTACTTAACTTCTTAAATCAATTATTTACCTAACCTGACACAGCTAAATATCTTTTGGCCATTCTGATTTTCTCCCAAGTTCCAAGACATTTTGAAAGCCATATGCTTCTTGAACTATTCTGAAGTTAACTGTGTTTCAGAACAAAACTACAGCAATGAACAGAATTACATTATGTGACAGTCCAACTTCCATTTCTAAGAAATTACCGTGAGTGCACGTAATCTGCTCAATTCTATGCAGATTACAAACAGAGAAAAAAACATAGAAAGACTTAAGCATAATGCCTTTTTTCAACTGTTTTAGGAAATGCTAGATTCATTTTTCAGGTGGTAGGATATATTTTTCATAAGATAGTGATCTCTATAATTCCTATTCATATACCAAGTTCATATCTTAGCAATCTATTAAAAATTACCAAAGGTAAAACATTCCAAAACTTTTTGATCAAAGCATTATGTTCAGATGTGTGATTAAAACACAGATCAAAGGTAACTTGTTTATTGATGCCCTTTAATAAAGTTATAATCACAAGTAGTCAATCAATTATCACAAGTCAATTATCTCGTGAGATATAATACAAGTACCACTACTAAAAAATAATAAAATACAGTAAGTTCAGAAACAAAAAATTTACTTCATTTGACTTGTGTATTAAAAGTGAAGCATATCTTGTCTTATTGTGCTTTGCTCTGTTGTGCTTTGAAAATACTGCATTTTTTACAAATGGAAGGTTTTTGTGGTCGCCCTACATTGAGCAAACCTTTTGGCAACATTTTCCCAACAGCATTTGTTCTTCATGACTTTAGGCCACATTTTGGTAATTCTCACAATATTACAAATATTTCAAATTTTATTTTTAAAAATAAAATCCTTAAAATTAAAAAAGGTACATTCTGCAAGGTTTTAGCTGACATAGATGGTGATTCCTCTGATAGATCTGGGCAAAAGTAAATTGAAAACTTTCTGGAAAGGATTCACCATTCTAGAGGCCATTAAGAACATCAGTGATTCATAGGAAGAGATCACAAATCAACATTAACAGGAGTGTGGAAGATGTTGGTTCCCACCCTCATGGATGATTTTAAGGGGTTCAAAACTTGAGTGGAAGAAGTAACTACAGAAGTGATGGAAACAGTGAGAGAACCAAAATTAGAATTGGAGCATGGACATGTGACTTATTTGCTGCCATCTCACGACAAAACTTGAGTGGATGTGGAATTGCTTCCTATGCATGAGTAAAGAAAGTTGTTTGTTGAGTTGGAATCTACTCCTGGTGAAGATGCCATAAGATGAATGACAGTGAAGGATTTAGAATATGACATAAATTTAGGTGATATAGCAGAGACTCCAATTCTGAAAGAAATTCTACTGTGGATAACATGCTGTCAAACAGGATCACATGCTACAGGGAAACTGTAAAAGGAAGAGTCAATCAATGTGGCAAACTTCATTGTTGTCTTATTTTAAGAAATTATCACAATCACCTTTGACCTTCAGCAATCATTACCCTCATCAGTCAGCAGCCAACAACATTAAGGCAAGACCTCTACCAGCAAAAAGATTATGTCACTGAAAGTTTAGATTCTAGTTTCCATTTTTTAGCAATAAAATATTTTTTGATTTAAGGTATATACATTGGTTTTTTTAGACATAATGCTATTTCATACTTAATAGGCTACAATATGATATAAACATAACTTGTATATGCATCAGGAAACCAAAAAAATTTATTTGACTTGCCTTATTTTGATGTTTGTTTTATTTGGTCTGGAACTGAATCCACACTATCTCCAAGGTGTGCCCATACATTGACATCTTTTATTTCTTAAGTGTTGGATGGAATTTGTCATTGGGGCCATGTAGGCATAAAGTTATATTTGTAAGGGAGACTTTTAATTATAAAATCAGTTTCTTTAATAAATGTAAGGCAAAGATTTCTATGTCTTTTTGTGTCAGTTATGGTGATAGTAAATTTATTTCTCTCCAGAAATTTGTCATTTCATCTAATTCACCAAAGTTATTGATAAGAATTATTCATTTCCTTACTATTTTGAATGACTTTTGGAACTATGTAATGTTCCCTTTTTTATTCCTGATATTGATTACTTTGTATACATTATTTTCTTAATCTACCTCAAGGATTTTCAGATCTACTTCAAAAAATTGGTCTTTGTAAGCTTTTTAAAAATTAAACATATAGTAAATACACAAATCTTAGACCCCTCATGAACTTTTTTACAAATGAATACCCTCATATAGCTACTATATCTTGTTCAGATATAAGATATTATCCATAACTAGAAGCCTCTCTCTTAACATCTACCAGTCAATATTTCTCCAAAGTGAATGTTACCCAGAATGAAGTGGGAAAAAAAGAAGGCTTGGCATTAAAGATCAAAATTGAGTCTCCTCTAGTTATCATCACTGTCTTTAGATAAGTCATTTAATTTCTCTAAGCCTCACTTTTCTCCATAAACTGGGATTATATTATTTGCCTTACCCTGGTCAGAGAAATAATGGGAATCCAACAAAAACATGTAAAAGTTCATCATCAGTAATTGAACAGATTCTTTACACATATATTATTATTAAGTGAAGCACTGACTTTTAAGACTCAAATCTTAAAAGTAACAAAATCCCTGTCTGTCAATTTTCTGCCAAATTTGTGCCTGAATCCAACTGGGCAGGTGGTGGTAATGATCTAGCTAGGCAGAGTCCCTCTATAAACATGTCATATCCAAAGAAATGGAAAATCCAATATATGATGTGTAGTAGTTCGTGAACTATAACAGTATTACAAAATGCTTTGTCAAGGTACTGATTCAAGCATTAGAAATTTGCATTCATTTTAAATTTACATACAGTAAAACACTTTTCTTGGTATAGAGCTAGCTTTTGATTCCATTAATTTTCTCTATTGTTTACTCAAGTTCATTTTTCCACTCTTATCAATGTAATTTTCATCTTTTTATTTACTTTTCTCCCTTCCTTCCTCCCTCCCTCCCTTACTCCCTCCCTGTCTGCTTTCCTTCCTACCTTCCTTCCTTCCTTGCTTCCTTTCTTCCTCTGTAGAAGCTTAGAACATTGATTTTAGGCATTTTTTTCTTTATTAACTAAGCACTTAAATACATAAATTTATCCCTGAGCACTACCTTTACTGTATCCCACAAATTTGATACACTGTATTTGCAATATTTTTCATTGTAAAATACTTTCTAATTGTAAAATATTTTCTAATCTGCCTCGAGTAATCATTTTATCCATAGATTTTATAGAACTGCAATGTTTAATTTCTAAATATTCGGGGAATTTCCAGATTTTTTTATTTGTATCTAATTAAATTTTCAGATGATGTTGTAAATAACATTGTTTTCCACATTTTCATTGCTAGAATATGAAGATTCGGTTAAATTTTATATATTTATCTTTTTTGCTAAATTCAAATGTTTGTTCTAGTGGCCTTTTCCCTCGATCAAGATTTTCTGTGTTCACATTAAGTTTTCTGAAAATAAAGACAGTTTTACTTCATTTTTCTAATTTGTAGATCTTTATATATATATATATATATATATATATATATATATATATATATATATGTCATAGAACCCATTTGGTGTAATTTTCACTCTTTTCAACATACTGTTTCATGGAGATATATATATATATATATCCCCTAAATATTACATGTACATTTGAAAAGCACATGTATTTTGTCTTTGTTGGATGGGATAGTCTCTATATGTCATTAGGTCATGTTAGGTAATAATGTTGTTCACATCATCTAGATTATTTCTGTGTTATTTTTTTTTCTTCTACTTGTTCTGTCAATTACAGAGAGAAGAGTGCTATAGTCTCTGACTCTAATTGTAGAGATGTCTGTTTCTCCTTTTGGGTCTGTCAAGTTTTGCTTCATGTATTTGGAAGCTGTTTTTCCATGCATATTATTTAAGATTGTTATGTCTTCTTGATGAATTAATTCTTTTATCCTTATAAAATGTCTCTCTTCATTCCTGGCTATGTTCCTTTTCCTGAAGTTGACTTTGACTGATATTAATATATTCAGTTCAGCCCTCTTATGTTTAGTGTTTTCATGGTATAGTTTTTTTTTTTATCCTTTTATGATTAACTTATTGTGTGTTTGTATTTACAGTTCATTTTTTTCCTTTCCCTAGTGAATACAATTGTGTGTTGTTTTCTAAATATCTGAAAACAGCTTTTTTATACATTTTTCCCAGCTTTATATTTATCAACATTGGACAATATATCTGGTACCATTATTCCCTCATGGCTGAATGTCTTCTAAATGTTGTGTATATGGAATTAAGTTTTACACATTGTCACCTTCATGTTAACTACTACTCTACTTCCAGACATAATACTTTTATTATCTCTTGGTAATAATCCTTTACACAATGTATTCAGTTTTATGATTTTAAAAGAAATGAGTATTGCCTATATATAAACATTTATCATCAAGATGTATTTCTAAAAACTTCTAGGAACTAAAATACATATCTATTTACATACTTCAAATTAGAGCCACAATATGGATAAAAATCTAAGCTTCTTCAAACTTGAAATACTGGCAAACTGTGTGTACCAGCATTTCTTAAATGTAATAGTACATACCTCCAACATTGAATTTTAAGTTGGTGATTTTTTTCCAAATTTTTATCTAAATTCTAGTTAGTTAACATATGTATAATATTAGTTTCAGGAGTAGAATTCAGTGATTCATCACTCACATATAACACCCAGTGCTCATCATAACAAATGCCCTTCTTAATACCCATCACTCCTTTAGCCCATCCCACCTACTTTCCTTTATCAAACCTGTTTGTTCTCTATCATGAGTTCCTTATAATTAGCTTCCCCCCCATCTTTTTTCCCCTTCCCACATGCTCATCTATTTCCTAAATTCCACGTATGAGTGAAACCATAGGTATTTGTCTTTTTATGACAAGCTTATTTCACTTAGCATAGTACACTCTAGCTCCATTCACATAATTGCAAATGGCAAAATTTCATTCTTTTTGATAGAGTAGTATTCCATTGGATATATATACCACATCTTCTTTATCCATTCATCAGTCAATGGGCACTTGGACTCTTTCCATAATTTGGTTATTGTTGATAATGCTGTTATAAATTCCAGGATGCATGTACCCCTTCAAATTTTTGTATTTTTGTACCCTTTGAGTAAATACCTAGGAGTGCAATTGTACCCTTTGAGTAAATATCTAGGAGTGCAATTGTTGAATCATAGGGTAGTTCTATTTTTAACTTTTTTGAGAAACCTGCATACTGTTCTCTACAGTGGCTGCACCACTTTGCATTCCCACCACAGTGTAAGAGGGCCCCCCCCCCCGACTCCACATCCTCACCAACCCCTGTTGTTTCTTGTATTGTTAATTTTAGCTATATTGACAGGTGTGAGGAGGTCTTATCGTGGTTTTGATTTGTATTTTCCCTGATGATAAGTGATGTTGATCTTTTCATGTGTCTGCAGCCATATAAGTTGATTATTAAAAATTGCTAGCAACCAATTCCCAAATGGAATACAATATTGATTAAGCATACACATAATATCAAAAACTAATTTCTTTTCATATATGATATTCAGATACACAGAATAAAGTCTCATTTATATAAAGAATTACATGGACTTTATATTAAAAATCTTGTGGTTATAAGGGTGTCTGGATAGGTCAGTCAGTTGAGTGGAGACCGGAGATCGAGTCCCACATTGGGCTCCCTGCATGGATCCTGCTTCTCCCTCTGCCTGTGTCTCTGCCTCTCTCTCTCTGTCTCTCATGAATAAATAAATAAAAATATTATAAATAAATAAATAAAGATGTTGCTGTGACAACCGAAAATAATTTGAAAAAAAAAAACACTGGTTGGCAGTACATATACACATACACACATACAGATACACGTTACATACACATATATATAGTGGGTGTGTGTGTATATATATATATGAATGTATGCATTCATAAGTATTTATAGATATACATAAATAGATAACAATCATTATTTTTATTTCAACCTATGAAATCATCCCCAAATTTTACTGAATATACTTATTACTACAAAAATTATCTATTGTGGATTATATACTATGATCAATGAAAATGTGATATATAAAAACAGGTAATTGCACCTAATTAATTCTAATTTCAGACAAAAAAATGAAATAGAAATTAACGTAGTTTTCATAGAAAGAAATTTAACTGGTGGGAAAAAAAGCAAGGTCTCCGTGACCTAAAATTTCCTATACATCCTATACCTAAGATACAAGTATCCTTATATCTTACCTAGATTCTGTAATTTTATGGGAAATGAACTGCATGTGTGGGAGACGACCAAAAATGTTGAGTGAGGGAATTGATTTTTTAAACCATTTTTAAAAGATCTATATATTTATTTGGGGGGAGAGGGGCAGAGGGAGAGAGAGAAGAATCTTAAGCAGACTCCCTGCTGAGGATGGACCCTGAAACAGGGCTTGATCTCGTAACCCTGAAATCATGACCTGAGCTGAAACCAAGAGTTGGAGACCTAACCAACTGAGCCACCTAGAAACCCCTGAGGGAATGGAATTTTTAAAGAATTCTTTTTATTTTAAAATATTTTAACTAGAGGAAGTTTTAAACATTACTATCATCCTAATAAATATCATCTATTAATTCTTTCAATATTTTTTCATTCTCATATCAGGTGTTTAAATGAACAAAACTCTGAAACAAACTGAAGTCCTTTATGTAGCCCAAAGAACTCCATTCACTTTCCTCTCCACTTCCCTAGAAGTAAGCACCCCCTTAATTTATTATTTATAATTCCCTATGGAGATTTTTTTCAAATATTGAGCAATATATACAAATGTCCATAATTAGGTCTGCATTCTCTGGGGCATACTTTAAAATTTCTATAAATAGTATCATACTATGTTCATAATTTTACAACTTTTTTCTTAAATAGATTTAAAAATCACTTAATTGAAATGATTTATATAGTTCATATTTATTAATTTAATTTCTATTTAATATTCTAACTATATGAGTATATCACAACATATTCATCCATTCTCCTATTGCTGGATATTTAAACGGTTTCCATTTTTCACCATTTTAGAAATGCCAAAATGAACATTTTTGGAGAGACCTCCTTACACCATATCTATGATATATTTAGACTATATCCCAAAATGGAATTACTCTGTCGGGTTATGTCTATTTTCAATATTCCCAAATATAACCAAATCGATTACACAAATGTACATGATCACCAGCAGTGAAGGAGAGTCAATAGAATATTTTTACAGATTAATTTTAACAGAAATTTAAAAATCAAATAAATATATTGCTAAGCATTTTTGTTGTATGTAGAGGCCCAAATGATATATTTATATTTGTTTTAAGCTTGAGGGATATTTCAGGGAAACTTTGAAATTATGTTGTGGTACATGCTATCACAGCAGCTAAATCTTATTTACTAGCAGTTAATAATTGGCCATATGTTCAGAATTCTCCTTGATTTCTGCTTTAACCATTCAAGTAAAGTATTATAACTTTTTTTCTACAGGGTATATTGTTTACATTTCTTCCATAAAAGCCTAATAATAAGCATTTCTACTATCCACAGTAAAAATGCCCTCGGATCACTTAACATTTTTCATGATAAGTTTTGAAAGCACCAAGTGGAATGTCTCATCCTGCTGAACATAGCCTGCTGACTTCTCAGTATCATGCTACATTTCCTTCTCACTGGGCTTCCCATTTGATTTGTGTTTCTTTTAATCCCAGGTTGCTCATATGCTGTCTTTGGTCTCCTGAATGGTGGCTGTTTTCTGTCTCCACACACAGGGGTGTTAGTTCCTTGTGTTACAAAAGAAACATGATTAGAGGAACCTAAGGGCCTTATTCCCCAATTATGATGCAATCATTTAATGCAGTGACAGATATTTATCTATTTCATACAGGTCCTCCCCTGATCTGATTAATCAATCATTCCCAAACTTAGACATTTTTAACTATAAAGGAGATAAATATTTGAAAAGTTTTGACCTAGCCCCAGACATTTTCTGAATGCATTTTCTTGGTTTTATTGTTGTCTTATATGATAATGGCAGAGAAATTGGATATATTCTTTATATTAACAGAACTGTAATTCAATACTTTGAATTTTTAACTTCCTAAATATTTAAGCCAACAAGTACCATTGAAACTTACTATCAGTAAGATGATTCACTATTCTCATTCCTACACCAGTCTGTATTAAATATGTAAGTTCACAAAAAATTCACTCAACAAAATTTTCACCAGCTGGTGAATTATATCATCATCACACACTGAATGATGTAGCACACCATTATTAAATAATTGTTACAAATATGAAAATTGATATTTTTTTAAGGATTTTATTTATTCATGAGAGACAGAGAGAGAGAGAGGAGAGAGGCAGAGACACGGACAGAGGAGAAGCAGGCTCCATGCAGGGAGCCTGATGTGGGACTGGATCCTGGGACTCCAGAATCACACCCTGGGACGAAGGCGGGGGCTAAACCACCGAGCCATCCAGGGATCCCCTCGACTGATATTTTTAAGTGTCTTTTTATACAGTTCTGCAGTACTATATAAATGTTCTTTGTGAAATGATGTGGAGGTGATTTCCATGATATACTGTTAAGCGAAAAAAAGTAAAATGCAAAAGAACATTGATAGTATCCTGTGCTTCTTGCAAGAAATAGAGAGATTAAATGAAATACACCTATCTTCTTGTTTGTGGAAAATAAATACAGAAAGAACCAAACAGAAGCTCAAGTAGTTTGTTACCTATGGGGCTGGCTGAGAAATGGGCAGAAAGCAGGAATGTTTCTCTCTGAAATATACCTATGATTGAATTGAAAATGTACCCAATGATCCAAAGTAGTCCTCTTTTCTTAAAATCCTTCCTATAATCACATTTTTGGCTGTATAACAAAAACGCCCATAGGTTCCAGGGACTAGGATGTGGATATCTTTTGAAGGGCTGTTTTTCACAATATTCATGAGTCCATATCAATGTAAGCAATTAAATAAATACATAAATGGGGGAAAGGGCAGCTCTTTCTTCAAATTTTGAAAAATGTAGATTGAACTAAGGAAATAGAAATAAAACATTATAATAATAATTATTGCAGAAAAAAATCTGTTGATGAATGCTAAAATCAGTAGGCAAAAAATTTTTTTACAGATTTATTTATTTATTTATTCACGAGAGACAGATGCACAGAGGGAAGCAGAGACATAGGCAGAGGGAGAAGCGGGCTCCTCACAGGGAGCCCAATGTGGATTCGATCCTAGATCCAGGATCATGCCCTGAGCTGAAGGCAGATGCTCAACTGCTGAGCCACCCAGGGCGTCCCCAGTAGGCAAAAATTTGAAGAAAAAAATATTTGCATAGTCTTAAAAGTAGTATACCTTATTTTTTTTTTTTTTTTTTTTTATTTACGATAGTCACAGAGAGAGAGGGAGAGAGAGGCAGAGACAGGCAGAGGGAGAAGCAGGCTCCATGCACCGGGAGCCCGACGTGGGATTTGATCCCGGGTCTCCAGGATCGTGCCCTGGGCCAAAGGCAGGCGCCAAACCGCTGCGCCACCCAGGGATCCCAGTAGTATACCTTATTAATTACAAAGTGAAAAAAAGTAATTTCATGTGGAGAAACCCAGCCCACACCACTATAATCCAGAGATCAAAGTTAACACCAATAATAGGACATATCAGCCTGATATACTCCTAACATTATATACCATAAAAGACAAAATAACATTTTTTGTAGTATTTTTGCTGAAATGTATAACCTTAATTTAATCACTAGCAAATATCAGACAAATCCAAATTGAGGGACAGGCTATAAAATAACTACTCACTGCTTATCTAAAGTGCCAGATCATGACAGACAAGGACTGAAAAGCTATCTCAACTATAGGAAACTAAGGAAACAGACAACTAACTGCAGTTTGGGATCCTGGATCATTTCCTGGAACATAAAAAGATAATAATGAAAAACACTGGTGGAACTGGAATATGACCTCAGTTCAGTTTATAGTTTTATATCAATGTTAATTTCCTAGGTTTGATAATAATATTTGATCCTGTAAGTATTTAGGTTTTAATATATAAAATTTAATTCCTATAAAATTTTAATATTAACATTAGGGATATTAATATTAGGGAAAGTGTGGCAAAGGGTATATGTGAATGTTCTGCATTGCCATATATCTTTTTTTTAATATTTTATTTATTATTATTTATTCATGAGAGACACAAAGAGAGAGAGAGAGAGAGAGTGAGAGGCAAGACACAGGCAGAGGGAGAAGCAGGCTCCATGCAGAGAGCCTGACGTGGGACTCCATCCTAGGTCTCCAGGATCACGCCCTGGGCTGAAGGCAGTGCTAAAACTGCTAAGCCACCGGGGCTGCCCTGCCATATACCTTTAAGTCTAGAATTATTACAACATAAAAAGTTAAAGAAAAAGAAAAGAAAAGAGAGGAAGGGAAGGAAGAAGAAAATTCAAAGTATTGAATTGCAGTTCTGTTAATATAAAGAATATATCCAATTTCTCTGCCATTATCATATAAGACAACAATAAAACCAAGAAAATGCATTCAGAAAATGTCTGGGGCTAGGTCTCTTTCTTCTTGTTCTAACTGTTTAGATCTCATACAAATTAATGGGTCCAACTGGTAGCTGAAAGACATACCTAATGGACCCAAATGCTGGCCAATCAACCATTTTGATAGAAAAGGGTGATGTGTGCTTTTTGATGTGCAACAATTTAACAAAGGCTTCATTACTACTCTACACACAAATGGATGGATGTATGTCCAAATAAATAAGCAAGCAAGGAAACAAACTGTTTTTGTTGCCAAGCAATACCAAAGCAGACATCCTTACTTTTTTTTTTTTGAGCCCATTTTAATTCCTGAACTGTTGTCAATATTACAATGACATAAGTAATCATGATTTGAGGAGATGTGTGAAATTTTCTTAGAAACAAACCTAGTTCTAATGGATCAACAATAATGATTTTATTGTTTTCTCTTTCTGATTATCAAAGTAACAAATACATGATTTTTAATTTAAAAAATAAATAGAAGCATAGAAATGGACTGTAACTCTTTACAAGTTAGCATTAGGAAGGTGAGAGTTGTGTTGCTTGCATCCATTGGTAACCAGAAACCATAATATTACATTTGCTTTAAAATCTTGCCCATCCAGATGCCTGGGTGGCTCAGTGGTTAAGCGTCTGCCTTCTGCTCAGGACATGATCCTGGAGTCCTGGGATCGAGTCCCACATCGGGCTCCCTGCATGGAGCCTGCTTCTCCCTCTGCCTATGACTCCGCCTCTCTCTCTGTCTCTCATGAATACATAAATAAAATCTTCAATAAAATAAAAGTCTTGCCCATCTTAAAATGGTCACAACCATTTCAATATTCTGTTCTTAAACTATTCTGCTTCAACCCAGACCACATGTTTCTGGCCATGTATTATTGTTAGAGTTACTTGGGGAATCATCTAAAGGACAAGTGGAGGCAGAATTTTCCCATGTGTTTCCTGTGTGTATTTCTGCTCCTGTATGCCATTGCACTACGTGGTACTGTTGCAGCCACAAACTGCCCGTAACCCCCAGACTGTTGAGAAAGAAACAAAGCTTTTTGGCACAGAGCACACCTCCTTACACACTTATCTTTGGATGTCAATCATCAGGTGGTAAACTTGGATAAATTGTTCTGGGTTCTTGAGATCTCAGACATTAGCAGGCTGGTCACTATAGTTTAAAGGAAGAATAATATTGAGAAAAGACTCAAAACCTTAATGCAAAATTCTGTCAAAGTGGCTGTCAGTTTCCTTAGAGTCTAGACACTTTGTGATGCACATGTAGTCTTTAACTGCACATTCTCAGAGAGAGCCTGATGCCAGACCAAAGGCTGCAAAGCAGTCAGGTTGCTGTCCCTTAATTTTAATGGTATCTTTAGCAACTATCTCAATCTACTCTGTGTATTCATATCTTTCTGGCTGATATTCTTCCTAAGGATCAAAACTAACAGAGTTATGGCATCGAGTCAAAGAAACACTCTCTTGAAATCAATTAATTTAATAACACTTGAATATTCGATTCTTGTAATACATAATTTACATCATAATTCTAAGCAACTTGTTTTACAATCCTCAGGCCTAACATAATGACCTCCTAAAAAGCACTGCAAGGGCTTTTTTGGTCCCCCCCCACCCAAGGACAAATTTGTCATCAAAGATTTTCTAACATGTCCTTTAGTAACATACCATCTAAGCTCATATTCTATGTCCTCTGCTACAGTGTAAGATGAAATCAGTTTACTGGAATCGTTTTATAATTTCTTGAAATTAAGTATCTAGCAGAACCAGTTAACTGTGTCCTAGATGCTTTATACAAATTGACTTGAATAATCCCCCAGTGGTGGTATACTGTACTTCTAGAGGTTTAGGATTTGCTCAATTGCTCCTCAAGTTGATCAGAGGAAGAGTCCAGATTTTTTACTGCAAAATCTCTTCCCTTGCCCTTGCCCATTGTCTTCCATTTTCATAAGCTGCAAACCCTATGGTTGGTATATTTTTTAAGTGAGAAAATGCAAGGAATGAAGGAAAGGCAAATGAGATTATTTCTATGCAAACAGTATCCATTTCTTCCTTGCTAAACTTCCTTCCAAACTAAAGCAAATTCTGCCCCATTCCAGAGTGTTGGTCTGTGTTGAAAGGTCCCTAAACCTCTATCACACTCTGACATCTTGCAGAATCCAGAAAACTCAGTGAGTGAGGACTTTCTATTGAAATCCAAGTGTAGTTTGTGGCTTTGCCAATATGCACAAGATGCTCACAGGTGACCAGGATAAACTCATTTGTAAAATATGTACAATCTGGCCTAATGTTGTAAACTGTTAAAGAGAAATAAAAACAAGGAAGGAAGATCCAGGTAAACTTTACTGAGGCTTTGATCCCTTTGCTTTCGATGTATAGTGGCATTTTCCAACAACTGTGGGAGGAAAAGATTGTTTAAAATCACATAATGTAGTCATAATCACATACATGTGAGTCTGCCTTATTTTAATGGAATTCAACACATCGTTTTAGAGGATACTTATGGTTAACTGCTTCTACCTTATGTTGTGTGGATACATATCCTCTATATAGGATTTTATTCTAATAAATGTGCAGGTGGTAAAGTAAGCCTGATGTTGCGGTAAGTAAATACTTCCTGGGGAATGAGCTTTCCACATCTTTGCAATGAGTGCTTGCTTACACAAGAAACTTCTCTGTGGGTTTCTGACATCTGGGATATATTAGTTCATTTAACATGGACATACAGCTTACTATCATAGAGGAGATGATACACCATATGACCATCCATAAGAGTTACACTATTCCTTAAAGTGAAATAAATACTTACAATGTTTCATAGAAGATCTTTCTATGGCAAATATAAATTCTTGAATTTTATTGCCAATTTCAAAGTATGGAAGAAAAACCAGCAGCTGTGATTATAAGTGTAGATATGCTTACAAGAAAAAGGGCCTGGAAGCTGAACTGATTATTTAAAATTTATCAGAACATGATAGCAGTCCTCATTAACCACTCTGAGCTATTTGTAATAAATAAACTCAAGTAATTTTTGTCTGTGTTATGCTTCATCATGTTGCTCTAATTCCTGGCAAATCCTCCTTGATTGTTTTGCTCTGCAAAGTGTTTTATTAATGTCCCTTTTAACATTCTCCACATTGCTGGTAGAGACCTAGGCTTATTAATGAGATTACATTTCCACTTTTAGCTTTTCATAGAAACTTAATATATGGATTCTAAGAAGATATCTCCATCTAAATTTGCGACATTTACACCTTTATCTAATCTATCCCATGGAAAAAAACAATCAGCTGAGTTATATTTCTCTTTACACACAAAAAAATGTATTATTAAATTCACAAGATCCCCATTGTCTTATAAGCCACCATATATCATATCTATATCTCTGTATAGATATATCATTTATAAGCAAACAAGTAGATAATAGACCATATATTCAGAAAATACTGAATGTTTTTGCCTCACATCTTGTACAGTATGGCATAATGAGAATGTAATCTTAGTGTCAGAGATTTTGATTCAAATCTCAGCTATATCACTAGCAAAGTTTGTAAACTTAGGTTTGTTTGTCAGTTTATTCACCTTCTCAGTTAAATGTATACAAATTGACCAATTTACTTCAAATAGGTTATGAAGGCATTTTCAGAAAATAAGTTTTAAAAATATGATCTTAATTCTCCAGATCAGCTCCCAATATTTAGTCAATAATTAATGCATATTGTCAGGAACTGTATAAGGTAAAAATAGTATATGTAATATTAAAACAAAGTAGCATATGCAACATATATAATACTACTTACTGATACATGTTCATGTTATTTAAATTAAACAAAAAAAATTAAACTTACCCAAGAAGGAAAAAAAAATGTGCTCAAGGATGCTTATTATGGTGTTTTATTTAATAGTGAAAAATTGTAATTGATCCAGGTACACATACACATGCAGTCACAAAAAAGAAGGTATAAAGATTATTAGAAAGGAGGGAAAACATGTTTCTTTCACAGTATGTACAAAATAGAATTGATTTATTGCTGCATTTTGTTAACAGTAAAAGAATGAAAATACATGCAGAAAAAATGTACAGAAAAAATAGAAATTGAATACAGCTTTTGGTGTGGCAAGGTAGGATTATGAGGGACCTTCCCTTCCTACATTATGTTTCTCTAGTGTTTGAATTTTGTTTTATATAGTATATTTTAATATAAGTCAATATCTTACAAGAAAAAAATATAATTTTATGACTAAAAATAATTTGGGAGCTTGTGCATAAAGACAAATATCAAGATAATTCAGCTCTGTATTTCTCAGTTTTCTCATCTGACAAATGTCTAATCTACTTTAAAGAATTGTGCGAGTAATTTGAAATAATTCAGGGGAGACTGCTCTGTAATGTGTAGTGCTATCTCATAATTTAAAATCTGAAGAAGAATTTGCTTTGAACTATTGATAAGATTATCTTGCCCACCTCTAATTCCAGGTGGAAGACAGTGCAGTAAATGGCTCTTACAGAGATAAGACGCCACCTCCTGTAGTAGTCAGACTTAACTCCTTCAGAGACAGGCTATTGTTATCAGTCAGTATTGCAAAAGAAATCTCACACTTTCTAAAAGGAAGGTTCATTTACTATGTTGCTGGAAAATCTAAAGAATAGTCCCAGGCAGCAATGGTCATTTGATTCTTTGTTCATGCAAATATATTATTATGCATATGTAAGTCACTTCCAAATATTTATATTGACAAGCTAGAGTAGTGAAGCAAGACAGCCTGAGCCATACTAGTTATGTAATTATCATAAAGTTATCTAGAAGAGCATAGCTAAACCATTAAGGACTATGTCAAAGTTGGCTGGTTCATTTACAATGAATGTTGTTCTTTTCTAATTTTTCAGCAAGGAGAATGGAAAGAATAAGACAGGTAGGTGGCAGTTTCCTTAGCAGCATTTGGGAGATTGAGGCAGTTAGTACTTAATAGAATAAGTACATTAGTTGTATTAATATTTGCCACCCTTCACCTAAAGAAATTTCCATAATTATTATCGCATATTTACATCGCCAAACGAAGATCCGTATTTGCATTGTGGCTTAAAATGCACACTGATTGTGATTTGATTAGTCATTAGCATACCAAATATGGAATATCCAGGCTTTGGAAAGGTTGGAGGCTAGATTTCACTGGCCTCAAGCTGGATGATATGTACCTTTAAAAAAATGTATTTATGATAACCTCCAATGTATATATTTCTCAGATTTGCTTCTCCATAAATGCCTGTCTAGGTTTAGACATTAAGATAGTCTACATTCCGTTTCAATAAGCAGTGCTGAAACTTTCATATGTATCATAATTTGTCTATCTCTTAAGTATATCTCAATTACAATCAGAAAATCAATTACAACTCTCTTGATGGGAAAGTGAAATTTGAAATTCCTTTCTAAACTTAATGCTGTTAGGATCCTTAAAATCTTATAATTTGCTTTCCAGGTATTTTTTAAGGAACAGATAGGAATTAAAAACAGGAAACTTTGGAAAAATTTGAGAAAAAATAAAAATATGGCAATTGTTAACATGAAATTATAAATTCAATACAGCAGAAAATTTTGAATATCAATAATTTGCCAACCACATGGAAGTTCACAATGTTGAGGGGGAGAATCCTTGGTTTTAGGGGGCTTACTATATTTGTAGCTATGCAAAAATATTGATAATATAAAAAGCTAAAATTTATTATATATTTAAAATGTTTAGTACCATTACTATTACTAAAATATTAATACTAATAATTGTTTTTAATGCTTCAGAATGCTTTATACCCTAGGCATTATTGAAGACACCCTAAACATTATCTTGTTTAACCTGTCCACAAGTCTATGAGATTATATGCTTTTATCATGGAAGAGAAAATTGAGACTTAGAGATGTTACTTAAACTACCAAATGGCAAGATTTTTCTGGTTCCAAGATTCTATTGAACATTGCAACTCACAAAATTATAAACAAGCTGCACAATACAAGATGAAATATGATACATTATGCAGGAGAATTCAAGCTGTTAAGCAAATTCAACTGAGTAGATTTTAGAAATCTTATTGGTTTTATTCAATGACTCATGAATTGAGCAACATCCAATCTAACAGATAGAAAGGAACTCCAAGAAGCTATAAAAATGAAAGACTTTTATAGGCAGAAGGGAGTAGGAACAAAGAAGTTATACTAGATAAAAAAGAAGATTGGTTTGGTGAGTTCATTTTTCTGTAGGGGATGGCAGGGTTCTATCAGGCAGATTACCTAACTAGTGCTGATTAGGCAATTCTTGATTGACTAGTTTAAGATCCCATCTCTGGGATACCTGAAACTATAATTAAGTATTGGTTTGGTGACATGGGGCTTAGCACAAGGACTCCATTTTGGGATCTGCTGTCTGGTTTTGAACAAAGCAAAGTATTTTAATGCCAAAATGGCAGGCAGCTTTACCTGCTTTGTTCACAGATGAATGCCAAGTTCCTAGAACTCTATCCTGTAAATAAAAAATGCTCAATAAACAAGTGAGACATTGAATTATATCTCACAGAAATAAGTTAGCATTTATTAGGTGTGGGGGTTAGGATGTGAGTCAGGAAAAGATTCAGAAGTTATTTGAAGGAAATTTTATTGGTGTCAAGCAGTAATTATATTCCTTCTCGTCAAATCTCCTACTCACTATAGCTTCCTAATTGCAAGATGAGTATTCAAGCTCTCTTTGAACCCTCTTCATGTTAAGGAAATCTCCAAAAATATTTTCTAAATGGAGTAATATTTAGATCTGCATGCTTAGATGCAGAGTAAGAACATGTCATGCGCAAGAAATTACAAAATGTCAGTGTTCTGAATTTGAAGGGCTATCTGGCTGTGCTGTGGCTAGTAGAAATTAAGAAACTAGAGTCAAAGAGACTGAGGAACTGTGAAGTGATTGAATTATTCCATTTTGTCAGAAACTTTGCAAGAGACAAGGCAGAGAGTGAAGATGTAGCCTAGATGCTGAAATCACTGCAGAAAGAGAAAGAATGTCTGGGTAAGTTGGCAAGTGACTATATTAAGGAACAGAAAGCAAACCTTGTTAATATGAGCTGAAGAAAAGACAAGAGTAGAATGGACATTTGCAGGGAGCAAGGAATGTGCAAATGTTTTCTGTCGCTATGGGTTCTTGGGGAAGCATGTTAGACAGCCAGATAGAATCTGTTTTGATGAAAAGGTAAGTAAAGTGGAAATGATATTTAAGGAAAACTCTGAGAATGAATTCCTTCATTTACTGATCGTGTGCACTATGCAGTCTTTGCAGGATCCTATGGATGCAGAAATATTTTTATTATCAAAAAAATAAGCATTGGAAGGGGACAATTAAACAAAGGAACGAATACAAACCTGATGAGTTTGATGAAAGTAGGACTGAGCTAGTTGTGATCAAGTAGGGAGGCAATTTGGGAATGGGCAATAAGCAAGGGAAGGAAGAGGAACCAGGTATTTAAGATGTATGATCAGATGAGATGGATATGTTGAAGTAGAAAATGAAAGTGTAGAATTTAAAGAATATAATAAAAAAATCTTAAGTAAAGACGAGTCAGACTAATTTTGATATTTGGACAGCTACAGATATAATCATAAAATCATTTACTAGCAAATACCTAGAAAAGCATGGGTATTCAACCATAACTTAATATGATTTTATGAAAGTCAATCACCATGAAACAACTTAATTTCTCCAGGACAGTGGTGGCTAAAAAAGAGCAAGACATTTAATATACCTAGGTTTCAGCAAGGCCTGATACTGATTTGTATGCCATTTTCACCAAGAAATTTGGAATATTTTGTAAGGTCAATGTATAATTGCAGGAAAGCTTATACCCATAAGTGGTGATCAATGGTTATGTGAAAAACTGGGGTCACAAATTGAGAGCTGTCCCACTGTGATCTATTCTAAGGCCCAGTATTTTTCAAACATTTAATCAATGATTGGGAGATGGCCTCATCCACCAGCCTAATGAGCACATTGCCCATTATCATCTTGGAAGGCTGCCAACACTACAAGACACAAAAATATAATCCAAGTATCCCTGCTTAATTGGGAACTGGTCCGTCAAAAGTGTGACTTAAAACATAGGGATACACCCTCTAAATTTAGGGACTGAACACTAGCTCTTTGAGTATAAGCATTAATACACTAGCATAGCTCTAGGATATAATAACTAAAGGCAGTAGAAGTTCTTTTTTGTCCACAAGTCCAAATTATTAAGAATATCCACAATGCCTTCTATGTCCTAATTGGAGTACTGCTTCTCTCTCTCTCTCTCTTCATTTTAAAAAGGATGCCACAAACAAGATACTCAGTAAATGTTAACTAGTAGAATATGAAAATTAATGTCAGGTGTTTTTATTCCAAGTAAGTTTGCTGCATCCTCTTATTCCATGTTTTGCAGATAGTAAGCATTCAAGCAATATTGGTTGAATGAGTTAATGACTTGAAAAAAGAAATTTTAGATGCAACAGATAACAATTAAATTAAAATTCATTCATTTCTATTAATTTATTCATTTAAGTGGCATTTTTTGTGTTTTTACTATTTCCCAGTGATGTGTTGGGCACTGAGAATATAGTAATGAGTGAGTCATTGAACCTGCTCAGAAGGGAAAGAGAGCAGACAAAAAAGAGGAAGGAAGGAAGGAAGGAAGGAAGGAAGGAAGGAAGGAAGGAAGGAAGGAAGGAAGGAAGGAAGGAAGGAAGAAGGAAGGAAGGAAGGAAAGAAGGGTCATTATGTTCAATTATATGTGACAAAAATTATAAGTGCAAGATAGGACATTAGAGGAAAACAATAAAAAACTACCGTGCTCTAAGGCAAATTTGAATAATTAATATTTGAACTGAATTTTCAAGGGTAAGTATTCTTCACTGTGGTGTATATGTGTGTGCACACTCATGAGTGTATGTGCATGTGTATATGTGTGTGTGTTGAGGGAAAGGAGGAAACAAAATTGGTGAAGACATTTAAAGAGTTTGCTAGGGCATTTACAGACAATCCCTTCTCTCTTTAGAAAACAAAATGCTAGAGCCAAGATGACTTAAATAAAATAAAATGGAATTTAACTTAGGCATAAGGATTTCTGCCAGTGTTTTAACATTAGAATGAAACGTTCACCGAATGTTAACAGTTTTTCTAGAGGTTATTAAAAATTAAGTTTAAAAAAACTTATCCTGAGACTTTAGCCAATAGAAGAGTAAGAGATACCAGCCTTTGTTTTCCCAGTGAAAGACAATAAATAGATAGCTATACACAAGTGAAAATGACCTTGAGAAGGCTCAAGAGTCCAACTAAGAATCTACAACAAAACCATGGATTCAAAAATAGAGAATAACTTCACACAAAAGATAACTAAGGAAATTGGCTTAGAAATATCGAGATAGGTAGAAACAAAAAAGAAAGACAGGACCAACAGTATTAGTCACACAGTAGGTGCCATTGGGGTCCCCATTGGCCCACTCTCTGGAGGTCTCTGGCAGGTTTGCCACTGAGAGCCTCAACAATCCCCACAACAGCCATGAACTCCCTACAGCCTTTATCACAGTGTTTGCCAGCACAGACCCCAGAGGCCTGCTCTACAAAGGACACACACACAACCTTTGCAACTGAAGTAACCAACACCCAGAGCTGCTGTGGCCTTACGGGAAGGGGAGATGCTGCTACCTGCTCCCCTGCCCCCACTGAAGGCTGTTGTGCTGCTGGAAACCAAGGCTACCAGCCCTTTCCAGCAC
This sequence comes from Canis lupus baileyi, assembly GCF_048164855.1. Lineage (NCBI taxonomy): Eukaryota > Metazoa > Chordata > Mammalia > Carnivora > Canidae > Canis > Canis lupus. Next base: position 13,273,868 of record NC_132867.1, read on the forward strand.
TGCACATATCTCAGCCCCTCAAAGCTGCAGCTGCTTTTACATGAGATCACACTTCAGATCTCAGCTCCAAGACTACTTTTGTGCTCCAGATCTGAGTTCTGAGGTCACTCTGCACATGCCCATACTCCCAGACTCATCCCTGTGGCTGCTCTGTGTTTCGGGCACCAGAACAATTACCACTGTGGGAAAGCCAGCATCCTGGTTTAAAATAAACCGTTATCACTATAATTCATTTTATGCAAGCCTCATAGTAACCACAAAGAAAAACATATAGTAAAATACAACAGAGAAAGGAATCAAAGCATGTCACTACAGAAAAGATAGACAAAAGGTAGACGAAAAGGAAAAAATAAAAACATACCACTGCAGAAAATCATCAGATCACAAAAGAAGACAACAAGAGAGAAAGAGAGGAACAAAGAAAGTACAAAACAGCCAGAAAACAGTTAAAAAGTTATTAGTAATACATCTCTACATATCAATAATTACCTTAAATATAAATAGACTATATTCTCTAATCAAAAGATATGGAATGAATGAATAAATTGAAAAGAAAAACAAAAACAAGACCCAACTATATGCTGCCTACAAGAAATTTTTTTATGGCTTTAAGGACATACATAGACTGAAAGTGAAGAGATAGGAAAACATATTCCATAAAAATGGAAACCAAGAGAGAGGAGGAATAGCTATACTCATCCCAGACAAAATAGATGTTAAATAAAAAATTGTAGCAAGAGACAAACAAGGTCATTATGTAATGATAAAAGGGTCAGTTCATTAAGGGGATATGTTTTTGAATTAAAGATATTTGAATTAAATCTGATCTTTTCTTAGGAGTATAGTGATGATTGGTGAAGATGGATAGAAACAAGGGTTTTTAATGGTATAAAATGTATAGAAGCTTAATTTAAAAGCTCTTTCTGGGGACACCTGAGTGGCTCAGCAGTTAAGCAACTGCCTTCAGTTCAGGGTGTGATCCTGTAGTCCTGGGATCAAGTCCCATGTCGGGCTCCCTGCATGGAGCCTGCTTCTCCCTCTGCCTATGTCTCTGCCTCTCTCTCTCTCTCTCTGTGTGTGATTCTCATGAATAAATAAATAATTTTTTTAAAAAAGCTTTTTCTATGTCAAATAACTATTAAACATTAATTTCATAATTTTAACATAAGTGAACCTGAACTAGCATATGGATAAAGTTCATTTTAAGTTGCACAAGGATTTAAAATGTAGAGGAAAGGATCACTTGACAAATATATTATTGGTTTTGAAAAACTTCCAAATGTCTAAAAAGTAGTTTTCAAATCAATCAGATCCACAAGTCCAAGTTTTCTCATTCTCATTACTGAAAACTGAAAAGAACTAGGAAAAGGAATAAATTCCTAGAAACCTACAACTTACCAAGGTTGAATCATGAAGAAATTAAGTATGAGAGGATCTATAACTTATAAGGAGATCAAATCAGTAATCAAAATTCTCCTGAGAACAAAAAGCCCAGAACCAGATGGCTGCATTGATGAATTCTACCAAATATTTACAAAAAAAAATTAGTGCCAATCCTCAAACAAATGAATTGAAAAGATACTTCCAAACTCATTTTATGAAGCCAGCATCATGCTGCTACCAGAACCAAACAGGGATACTACCAAAAAAAAAAAAAAAAAATTAGAGACCAACATCCCTGATGAACATAAATGCAAAATTTCTCAACATAGTACTAGAAACCATAGTCAGCAGCACATTAAAAGGATTGTGCACTGTGATCAAGTCAGATTAATTCTGGGATACAAGGATGGTTCAACAAACAAATCAATTTGATACACCACATTAACAAAATGAAGAAGAAAAATTATATGATTATCTTAATAGACGCAGAAAAAAATCATTTGATAAAATTCAACTTCTTTCACCATAAAAACTCTCAACAAATTGGGTATAGAAGAAGCATACCTCAATATAATAAGGCCAATTATATCAGGCCCACAGCTGACATTACACTCAATGATAAAAAGCTAAAAGCTTTTCCTCTAAGATCAAGAAAAAAAATCATATATGCCCATTCTCACAATTTATATTTAACATAGTACTGGAAGTTTTAGCTAGAGCAATTAAGTAAGAAAGAAATAAGATACAGCCTAATTGGAAAGGAAGAAGTAAAATTGTCTCTGTCTGCAGATGACATGTTCCTTATAAATAGAAATCCCCAAAGACTCCACTAAAATAAGTGTTAGAATTAATAAATGAATTTAGTACATTTGCAGAATATAAAATTAACTAGTAAAAATTGGTTCATTTCCATATGCTAACAATAAACAATCTGAAAAAGAAATTAGGAAAGAAGTTACAATTGTAATAGCATGAGAAAATAAATGCTTGGGAATAAATTTAGTCAAGGAGGTGAAAGAACTACATACTGAAAACTATTAGAAACTGATGAAAGAACCTCAATTATAGCTCTATTTTTTTTTAAAGTCTTTGCTATTTATTTGGCGGGGGGATGGAAAGTATTTAGGACCTGAAGCCTGAAGTTCCTGGGTGGTGCAGTGGGTTGAGCCTCCAGCTCTTGGTTTTAGCTCAGGTAGTGATCTAAGAGTCCTGAGATGGAGCCCCACCTTGGTCTTCACGCTCCACCCAGGGTCTGCTTGCGAGTCTCTCCCTCTTCCTGCCCCTCCTGCATATGCCCCCTCTCTCTGTTTCTCTCTTTCTCTCAAATAAATATATAAATATTTTTTTAAGCATTCAGAATTGATATCTAAAGTTTCTTCTTGCTTTCAAGTGAAATATATTATTTGGGTTATGATTAAGAAAATACATTTATTGAGCATTTGTTTCATGGCTCCCATGTACTAAATATTTACAGACAGGATACTTATTTTGGTCTTCAAAAATTATCAGTATTTTAATGCTACAAAAGATTATCTCTCTCTCACATAATCAATTTAAGTTATTAGGAGACTGGGATCCCTGGGTGGCGCAGTAGTTTGGCGCCTGCCTTTGGCCCTGGGCGCGATCCTGGAGACCCAGGATCGAATCCCACATCGGGCTCCCGGTGCATGGAGCCTGCTTCTCCCTCTGCCTGTGTCTCTGCCTCTCTCTCTCTTTCTGTGTGACTATCATAAATAAAAAATTTAAAAAAAAATAAGTTATTAGGAGACTTTACACACTGTGTTTCTATGAAGAGCCAGACTGAAGGAAGCTTTCAAAATCATCTGTAAGGAGGCAATTTGGCAAATTAAGCCCTGGTTCTTCATATATCACTGTAGCTCACATTTAGAAGCAAGTCCCATAACCAAATCTAATGCTAAAAGTAAAAAAAAAAAAAAAGAAAAAGAAAAAAATACAATGGGACTATGTAAAAAAAGTGTGAAAGCTGAAAATCTTTGGTGACCACAAAATGACAATCCAGATTTATTGATTGGAGGCAATATCTAAATAGTCTGGAACAAAATTTTCAAATGTGAGAATATAAAGTCCAATGCTTTATAAGAAGATTCAAATATTTTCTTAATCATAATTTTGTATATTCATTTTTTTCTAAAGGATGCAAAGTCACAAAACTATCCAATGCTTTCTAAACACTGTATGGTTGCATACTAGTTTTTTAACAAATTTTCATGTCTTCTTCTGAGAAATTAGTACAAAATATTAACTAGCACAAAATAATACAATTTTACATAGGCCCAATATTCATGGACTTCAGAAGTTATGACATGATTAGTTGATGCATATTGCTTAGTGGGGATGCTTGCTTCCAAATCTGTCAGAGGGCGAGATGAAAAACAGAAATAGAGAGAAGGGGGAATAGGAAGGAAGTTTTGAATGAGGGCAAAATCTCAAGGAAATAGGTGATTCTATGTGTTTACAAAGGTGAAATTTCGTTAGAAGAAATACGACCTTTGAAGAGGACCCTAGAGAAGAGGGGCTGCACAGCCCAAGTGTGGGAAACGGGGACAGGAAAACAGATGTCAGGATGAACAGCAGCTTCTCTCTGGAATGGGGTCTGCTTCTGCCCGGCCACCTTGTCACTTGTTAACAGGACTCTATTTCTGCCTCTTGGACTCTCTAGGCCTCAAGGCATCACTGAAAGGTAGGGAAAGAGGAGGTAGAGGAGAACAAGAGAAGACAGGGAAGGGAACTTTCATCAGGTTGACTTTGTGTCGATTAGAATGTTTTCTATATATTAATAAAACTGACTGAAACAGGAAGATGCCATTGTCGAATCTGGAAGAGGAGTGTAACTGGGTCCCTTGCTGAGGTTGTAATCTGTTCCTGACTTTTTTTCTTTTTTCTTTTTTTAATTTTTTTAAAAAATTCTTTATTTATGAGAGACACACCGAGAGAGGCAGAGGGAAAAGCAGGCTCTCTGCGGGAAGCCCGATATGGGACTCAATCCCAGCGTCCTGGGATCAGCCCCTTGAGCCAAAGGCAGATGCTCAACCACTGAGCCACCCTGGTACCTCTGTTCCTAACTTTCAAAAACAGTTGTTAAGACTTCACATTTACTGATGATTAGATGAACTTGTTAGGAGTTAAACACAATAAGTCCTTGTTAGAAAACAGTGATTCTTGCCAATGATCCTATTTCTTTCACTCTTTATATTCTTAAATCAGCTCAAGTAACATTTACCAGCAGCATCAGCATCACTATTTTGTTAAATGTCCCTAATGATAGGACAAAAAAACTTTGAAGGGTAATTACTATGCACTATATGCCAGATAGAGTTAAGATTATATATATATAATATATATGTAATACAAATATATATGCAAAGTTTATATTGTTAATCATATTTATCCATACTCATCTACATATAGGCATTCCTGGGAAAAATCGTGTACATGGATAAATTTTAGAAATATATGAATATTTTTCTGAATTTCAATTTATTTCCAGTAATAAGGAAGGCGGTGTCCCTGAACACTTTTTTTTTTTTTTTTTTTCAAATTCAGGATAGAACCACTTTTGGTAATGTGTCGCAGTGAGTGTTGTCACTTGGGAATTTAAGGGACTCATTATTTCTGACATCATATCATATTTTAAGAGACAGCAACTGCTAAATAAAATTATCGCAGTATCTCCCAAAAGGATTACCAAAGCAATTCTTTTGCCCTACCACCTATATCTCCTTTCAATTGCCTTTCACATGGCCACACTTTCTTTTTGAAGCTGTCTTGATTTTACCCAAAGCAATGAAAATGTATTTGGGAGTTTGGAAAATGTAATATATTATTTCCCTGGCTTCATTACTCTCTATTGATAATAAATTTAAAATTTGGATATAAAGTCTCTCAAAGACATTTTTAACATTTATAGATTTCTGCAAATGGAAAATCTTGAAAAGGCATTTACATTTTAATAAATCACATATATTTATATAGGCAATGAACTATCTTTTTTAAAGAATGTGATTAAATTAAGATTGTTCTAGATAATTCAAAACATTCAATAGTCATGTCTATGGTTGATAAAATGTTTTAGTTTTAAGAATGGCCATGGACAAGGTCATAGTGAGTGTATTTCTACACAAAGAAACTTTAGTACTTTACATTTATATGTGAGCTTTCTCTCTCACATACTTAACTTCCTTTAACTTTAAAAATGCACATGCATATATGTGTGGACATCCCTGTTTGTCCCTTAGCCATTGAAATGCTATTCTTGGAACTGAAGCTAGTTTTTCATAGCTGTGACTCTTTGAGTAATTGGGAAAATCATCCTGACAGAAAATCCCTTAGCTTATGTACATCAGCAATTATAGCCATGGTGACATGACCCAAGAAATAAAAATTCAGGAGATTAAAGGCTGAGTGGTCTTGAATCCTGCTTCCAGCAGCTAAAAACCATAATTTGATAACTGGCACAGATTTTTTTCATGTGACCTACAGAAAATAGGTTAATGATTTTCATGCCTCAGTTTCCTTATTTGTGAAATGTAGTATGAAAATAAAGCTGATCCCAGGGGGAAGAGGTGTTTCTGGGTTTACATGATGAAGCGTGATGTATATGCTGAGTGAATTCTCGTTTTACACATTATGGCCTGATTATGTTCATGTTATATAAAAACTAGCCAATTTATAGATTCATACAGGTATGAATATATATATATATATATAAAAGTAAAGGTCAGAAACGTTTTTCAATTGTTATTTTTGAGAATGAGTGAAGACTTAAATTATCTAATGGACAGCTTATAATTTTCTGCATTTTCTTGCATATGCTGCTCTTAGCCAATAGCATGAGGTATTATTCTGACTTTAACTTATAATAAAATTGGGCTAAATTCACTCAGTTGTTCGTTTCTATTATTTATTGCAGTGCTTGTCACATGAATGTATTGATTTTTGTGCCAACCTCTGTTCTTGTCACAATTTTTGTCATGCAAATTAGCTTCTCTAAATGCAGTACCCTCAGTATACTTTACGAAATATATTGGCATGGCATTACAATTTGACCTTTAGATCTTAAGACTGAGGAACCAGGCTGTTTCAGGACCGAAAGCTATATTCTGCACTTCATTTTATTCCATTAATTTTCAGCTTTTATAGAGCTCTTCACAAAGTAAGTCATGGATCCTGCATAAAACTTTCTTTGAATGTTATGATTGAACACATGTAGTTTAAATACAGATTTTATATTTTTGAAGTGTGGCTAAACCATTTTTTCGAATATGGTTAAACCAAGTACATTGATTTAAAAGAAAAGCATGAGTGGAAGGCAAAAATTGTATCATGAGTTGAATAAAATTCAGGAAGACACTTGAAATATAAAAAAGAAAAAAAAAGGATCCTCAAACTGTTACTAATTCAGAGAGACACTGACATGATTTTATTTAAAAATTTTCAGAAATTTAGGTGCACCTTGTGGCTCATTTGGTGGGCGACCGACTTGATTCCAGCTCAGGTCATGATTTCAGGGTTGTGGGATTGAACCCTGTGAAGGGCTCCTTGCTCAGTCTGCTCATCCCTCTCCCTCTGCTCTCTCTCGCTAAAATAAATTTTTAAAACTTAAATAATAAATAAATAAAACTTGCTTATAACAAGGGCCAAGGAGTATAATGACACAGTCACCTTGGCTCTTCATTCTTTTAAAAATATACGTTGAGCACCTTTTATTTGCTAGTCTCCGCTTGTTTCTTTACATTATTATTTGTTTATATTTGGGGAATTTTTATACTTTTAAACACAGGCAGTTTTTTGTTTTTAGATTTTTGGTAATAATAAAATATTTCTGAAACTTATAGATTGTGTTCTTTCTATTTCATCACAGTAGAGTTTTAAAATAAAAGAATTGATAGAAAGAGTACTTTATGGATAATATTTAACTAATAGTGTAAAGCTCTTTTTTTACTGTTTTATCATTTTCTGGAAATTTTCTAAAATTTCTCTTTTTTAAAATCAAACTTGATTATGCTCAAAAAGCACATTTGAATTAAAGAGAATTAGAAAAGTTAATCAAAAAAAAAAAACCAAAAAAAAACAAAAAAAAAAGAAAAGTTAATCAAAATCATAGAGTTTTTCAGAAAGAAAATCTCCATCAACATTTAAAAAATATATTTAAGAGTAGACATAAATATTACAGCATCATTAAGATAAAATAATATATTTATATTATTTATAATATAGCATATTATATATTATGATTATATATTGTATATATTATGTTATTACATATATTATTCAATATATCTATATATAATGAATTGTGTTATAGGTATGACAACCCACAGTATTTTATTTTAATTCAAATTTATTTTATTTTAATTATGTATTTACTCATAAACTTCATTTTGAAAATTGTTTAAAGTAACTTGCAACCTCTGAGTTTTATCAAAATAGCTCAGAACCTAAGGACTCGAAGTATGTAATGGAGAAGAGTGAGAGGTAGAGAGGGAGAGATAAAGGATGTAAAGTGGATAACACTGGCTATGTGGGCATTCAGAATCATATAAATGTCACTTTTTTATTCCTTTTTATATGAAGTCATCATAAGGTGATGTTGATCCATATAGCAAAATTGTGGTTTTCAAGATTCCCAGTAGACTAACTCCTGATATTTTTGTTCTATTTTCTTTAAACTCATAGCAAGTGGTAATGAGCATTAGAAATTTTATAGACTAAATGTTTCACAGAAAATTAAAATATGTCTTTAATTTATAGCTCAGTGATAATTATCAATGAATAAAATCTTATTCAAAGACCATGTTATAGTTGTCATTTTTAACTGAGGAAAGAAGTCCATAAACATTCACTTTAGCTTCAGTTAAGAATTGAAAATTGGATTTGGTCAATGATAATGGAGATGACCATTAATAGTAGCTTGAGAATACAAGCTAGGTTACTCTCTTTCTTACACACTACACACTGCACACACACACACACACACACAATGAAGAGTTAAGCAGGCTAGGATTAGATTGGTAGACCCAGAAAGACATCTAAGTTTGCCCTTGGATCCACTCCCCAAATCACAATATGGCTGCTAGTGCACCAACCATCTATGCAAGAAAGAGTTAACAAAGCAGGCCTGAATTGCTCAAACCTTGCACAGCAAGCCCAACACTGGGCCTCTCTGTGAATGAATTGACCCTTGGCCACTCTTATCAGTTGAGGTCTTTGAATATTCTGGTAAATGTGTTTTGTAGGCTTGGAGCCTTTAATCGTGCTGCCAGTTTTTCTAGATAAATTGTGCAAGTGTGATTCATAGTGAACACCTGCTTTGGAGATGTGGGGGGACTGCAGATCCTGTGTGTGCCCATGTGGCCGATCCCCATTGAGAGCCTGGGATGCCTAGGTTCAGACACAGGTGAACTTCTCTGATAGTAAAAAACTTCACACATATTTTCACATATTGTTGCTGAAGAAATTGAGCACATGCTATGCAACCCTATAGAAAGCAGAATCTTGGACATTTCAGACTGGTTTTCTCTAGACTTTGTCCCTTGAAACTTTTCCCTTTGTGAATTCTGTGTTATGTTATTTTGCTATAATAAACTATAACCATGAAAATCAGAACTCCTGGATCCTGTGAGCCCCTCTAGCAAATCAACAACTCTGACAGTGGTTTGGGAACTCTTAACACAGTATATATCCTCATGGGAGGCATTAGAAAGAAAGATGTACAGGGAAAGGAAAAAAGAATCCTTATTTTGAATCTTCACACAACATCTGTTTAAATCTCAGTTTGCTCCCCTATCTTTATCTTCATCTGGGCATAATGCCCAGGGTTCTGTTGGCAAGAAAAGGAGAATGAATATCGGGCAGGCAACCAGCTGCATATTTGCCCATCCAAACATCAACACGCACCTTTTTTTCCCCATATATGGAAGAAACACAACCTTCTCTCAAAGGAAAAAAACCCAATGTCTTATAGAATTTCCGCCCTCAAGGCCCAAGATCTCCAAGTAACATGAAGATCCATGCACATTATGTTGGGTGTGGCTCTTGTGACCTGTAGATTAAAATGCTGTAAGAGGAAAATAAGATATACACAGTAGTCAAGAGCTACCTAATAAAAACAGCCCTGAGGCCTGGCTCTGGCGGTGGAATTTGTTTCCTGATTGGCCAATCTGATAGGCCCTGATTCATCTCTTGCACAGGTTATTCCAAGGCCCTGACTTTGACCTCTGAGAGCATCTTCCTTGCCCAAGTTCTCCCAACTGTATCTGAGGTGAGTATTGAACAGTGTGCCCCTCTGGGGTGCTGTATAGAACACATAGCTTGCTTCCTACTGTTGCAATTTTAAAGGCCCAGAGATTTATTTGTAAATTATCAGACTTCTTTGAGAGGAATGTTTGGGATTTCTTGGGCAATAAAGTTGCCTAAAATTTAATATGCTTCTGGTCTATTTGTTTCCAATTATCATGACCAATGTCCATGTGGCTTGATTATTTTCTCATTGTCACTGCATTTCATTCATTATTTGTAAAGCTAGTATATAAAAGGAAATCAAAAATATTGTTTTTCTCTGCCCTTCAGGGTCTTAGATCTACTGAGTGAGATGATACATCAAAAAATGAAGCAGTAGGGATCCCTGGGTGGCGCAGCGGTTTGGCGCCTGCCTTTGGCTCAGGGCGTGATCCTGGAGACCCAGGATCGAATCCCACATCGGGCTCCTGGTGCATGGAGCCTGCTTCTCCCTCTGCCTGTGTCTCTGCCTCTCTCTCTCTCTCTGTGACTATCATAAATAAATAAAAAAAAAAAATGAAGCAGTAAAAAAACAAAAGGCAGCATATATGTATATGCTCAAGCAGCATATAGCAGCATATATGTATGTATGTATACACATATATGTATACACGTATACACACACAATAAATACAGAGAATCTCAGCAAGAGAAATTTGGAAAGGCTTCATGGAGGAGATGCAGAGGTGATCCTGTAAAGGACAGGTATTTAAAATAATTGGAGAGGAAGAGAAAAACCTGCTAAAGATTCAGAACAAACCCTGTATAGGATGACATAGATAATGAATGCAGAGTATTTCCCTAATGAAAAAGAAAGTATGATGAGCTAAGGACCTATAGATTAATCTCAAAGATGTCTGTGTTTAGAGGACAAATACGAAGTGGATAAAACTCAAAGGATACACTATCCCAGATAGGGATCTCACTACATTTGAACTGCTGTTGTTCAAATAAAAGTAGGCCTTCTTCGGGAGTCCTGGGATACTGAGGCTGGGTAGAAGTGAATCGGGTAAGGTGTCTAGACATTTGACATCATAAGAAGTAATGAATGGAGCATAGAAGTGATCCAATTGGTATCTGGATGCTATAACTAAGGTTTAATAGCATGTGACACCAAATTTAAAGGTGGCCTGCTTTTATCAACAGCATCAATAAATATGAATCGTCTGTAAATGTTTCCTGGACATTTCTGAGGCTGTTGCAATGCACGCACTCCCCATTGCTTCCCCAAAGCCTTCATTTCTCTTCTTCTATCTCTTCTTCTCCTTCCTTTTAAGCTTTGACCTTCCTTCCCTCCTCCCCTCTACTCTCATGTCTCTAGGAACCAACTAGGGCTACTATTTTTATCCAAATGTAGTTTTTAGCCTAACTAAATTCCTCTTTCATTATTGGTCTCTGTCCTTTGTTTTCTTTCACAAGTACTTTAAGTAGAAAGAAGTTTATTAGAGAACTAGAAGAATGTCCGGCAATAATAGAAATTATTAAAAGCTCAGTCATATTTGCCTCTTCTAATGTAAGATCCAACTCTGCTCATTATAGTACTAGCCACTTAGGATGATAGGAACTGTACATTAGAACTTGTACTAAAGCTGAAGACAAGACATCAGTGCAGAAGCTGCCACCATGCTTTCAAAAAGAGTTGATGTTCATTCCTGAGATACTTGCTTCCTTGCATTGTTCCAGTCCTCCTTCTGAGGCCACCAGTTATAGCTACTTGGAAGAAACATAGTTTCAAGGGAATCTGAAAATAGTATCTGTCTATCTATCATCTATCTAATTTATTTATTTACTTTTAGTTTACTAGCTTATTCATTATGGGAGATTTCATTAGGAAGGGGTTGAATTATTGTTGACTCAACTCTAGTACTCTTAAAACATCTCACTTAAAGTTGTTTGAAGCTATTATTTAACCCTAAGAAATCTTTTAAAAAGTTATATGAAGAAATATTAAAATGATTCCCAAAAAGCAAAAAAAAAAAAAAAAACAATTTGATGAACCATATGTGTGTATATAGATACATTATGTATGAAATACATACCTCTCTTTAAATGAATTAAATATAGAGAACTTCACAAATGTATTTAATCAAATTGTTCGAATCTAGCATTATTCAGAATATTAAAATACATTTCATTTTCCCGTTCACAATTGCATAAGTAGGGGTTTAACAATAACAACAAGGGCTATTAGTTATACTTCTGAGAAAAGTGTCCTGGAAGACACATAGTGCTTGTTTGTCTTCAATTATTTTATTTCTGGACCTGTTCAGGGTACAGGAGCTACCAAAGATAAAGGAGCATTAATAAAGGGTGAAGAAGGGGACTCCTGAGTGGCTCAATCAGTTGAGCCTCTAACTCTTGGTTTCGGCTCAGGTCATGATTTTGTAGGTCGTGGTCTCAAGCCCATGTGGGGCTCCATGCTCAGCATAGAGTCTGCTTGAAGATTCTCTCTCTCTGCCCCTCACTCTGTGTGCATGATTTCTCTCCCTTCCTCTTTTAAAAATAAGTAAATAAATAAATAAATCTTTAAAAAAATAGTGGAGAAAAACAAATATGAAAAAGTTCAATGTAAATCTCTTTAATGTAGAATTAAAGACAACAATGTTAATAAAGGGATTTGACCTGAAACATTCAGCTAAAACAAAGTTTTGAAGATATTTATGAGCCCTAAAGTGATTTCTTTACTTTTACCCATAGTTGCAAAATATTGCCATTTTTTTTCCATCAGTATTTTACTTTTACAGGTTTCAGAGCACAGGGGCATGAACATTAAATGATTTAGAATCTCAAAGAACCTTTTCACCATGGTGTTTGCTTTTTCTACTCAAAGTAAAATGGAAACATGTTAGGCCACTTATTTTCAAAGTAAACCCCAAACAACAGAGTTCCAACAAAAGGTAGAAATAATTTCTGAATTATTAATTAAAGTTTCAAGTTCTCATTAAGAAAGGGATATTCATTGCTGAACTCTACCTCTGAAACTAATAATGCAGTATATTTTAATTAACTGAATTTCAGTAAAATAAAAAGTCAAAAAAAAAAAAAAAAAAAAAGAAATGGATATTCAAAATAAAGTCCAGAAAGAACATTGATTATGCACTGGAGTGTAAGCTCGTGGACCAAATGGAGTTTATTTTCATATAATTGAAGAAAATATTATAGAAACAAACAAACAAAAAAAGCTTCCTGGTTTTATATATATATATATATATATATATATATATATATACAAGCTCTCAAGCTTTTTCACTCCATAAACTCTCCTTGTGCTCAACAGGAAAAATAAGAGAAGAAAAAGGAAAGGAAGGGGTGGAGAAGTGGATGAGGAGAAGGAAAAGCAGGAGGGCAGAGAGGAAGAAGTGGGGGAGGAGGACAGAAGAAAGTGGAGGAAGAAGGATGATACCAAGAATTACAGGAGAAAGATCATGAAGAAGAAACAGGAGGGAAAGAATAGTAGCCCCAGTAACATATCAGAATGCAGGTCTTCACTTCTCACTCTTCATCTCTACATACTTACCAATATTTGCATCGATGGTTACCTTCTGCCCTTTTTCATTTGCAGCAATGTGTCACATTATTCTCAAATCTAATGTTTGACTTTTTTGGTGAGGGATCATTTCCCATCTTCTCCATAATTATGAATCTTGCTTTATGGGTCATCTTCTAACTCATCTATGGCTCCAAATCTCTCACTCTATTGTTTCTTTTCTTTCAGAAAGTAAACATTTCCATCATTTTCAAAAGAAAAATACACAAATAATTTTTACTTGATTTTTATATACTTGTAATCTGCTAGAGCTATACCATCTTTCTCTTTCATAACCAAGGTTCTAGAAGCAATATTTTCCTCTTGTATTTTCCACATTCCAATTCCCATTTGTTTTTTCAACTCACTAGTGTGGCTTCCAATTCAATAATTCAGGTGGAAAATGTCCTTAGAAAATTACAAGTTTCCCCAAATTGCCAAATCTTAGGCACACTTTTTTAAGTCTGGGGCCTTCTCTCTTTCTGATGGCATGTAGTGTTGTAGAATTGTATCATATCTCAACTTTTAGAATGTACTCATTCCTGGATGTCTGGGTGGCTCAGTCGGTTAAGCATCCAACTCTTGATTTTGGCTCAGATCATGATCTCAAGGGTCCTGAGGAGCCTGGCATTGAGCCTCTGTGTCAGGCTCTGCACTTACAATCTATTGGAGATTCTCTCTCTCCTTCTCCCTCTCCCTCTGCCCCTCCTCATACTCTCTCTCTCAAATAAATAAATAAATCTTAAAAAAATACACTCATCCCTGGCTCCCATGAAACTAGCGTCTTGTGAAATCATGTCACAAAATATTTCCTCAATATTTCTAGACATTCCTTCTCAATTACTTTTGTGAGCTCTTCTTCTTCTACATATTATTTATAGTTGGTGTCAAATAGCATTCTTTCCTTGGTTTGGTTTTCTTTTCACTTTCCAATTTCTCTCCTAAGTGATCTTATGCATATCCATGTACTAGTAAATGATAAATGATAAATGATAAGTGTATGTTTATGCCCCACACAAGAAAAAGTTTTGGAATTGTGTGTGTGTACCTATATATTTATATATCTATATATCTTAGAACTTGCATATTATATATATATTCACATATAGTATTTATGTATTTGCATATAAATGCACATATATATGTATATACATGTGTGTGTGTGCAAATGTGTCTGTGTGTGCATTGAGTACTATAACCAGATTTCCTATAGAAGGCTCACCCTTAGGATGTCCAGAACTAAATTTAGCACCCACTTCTACTTCTGCTCTCATTTCCTCTCTTAACAATTTCTCTTCTCTGTACTAAGGAATTGTTAAACAATTTATTCAGTATTCCAAACACTGAAATAATTCTACTTGTTTATTCTCTCCTTATCCTACACATGCAGTCAGTCTTAAAGTCGTAAAAGCTCCATTTTCAAAAGATCATTCCATCCATGTGGATTAACATTCCCTTATTTCAGACCCACCCCACCTCATGGTTGAATTACCACAGCAGCCATTTGTCAGGTATTCCTGCCTTCAGGCCCCTAAACATCACTTCACTACTCTTCTTGAAGTATTTTATTGACCCTTATTCATCTTTATTCCCAACTGAGTCTTCATTCCCAACTACTAAGTATTTTGTCTGGAGTGGGGGGTTGAGGGATTGAAACGCAGAATTGGAGTATAGTTGAGATGTCAGGGCTCAAGTAAACAGTTCATGTTGATTAAGTGCTTAAAATGCACCATATGCATTTTGCTCACATAGATGACCCCCCCTTTGTCTGGATGACCCAGACAAAGTATTATGGTTCTTCAAATTTTACAAGATAAAGAAACTGAAGTATGAAGATGCTAGATTTCCCACCCAAGGTCACATATATAGTAGCTGGAGAGATAACTGAATGAAGGAAATATCAGTTCAGGACCATATTCCTTAGGACTACATGCAATCATTAAATCACAGTGACACCTTTTGTTTTCCTGGTTGAATAGAAAAATACCAAAAATCTAATATAACAGACTGTGCTTTGAAAGACAACTGTGTTAAGATAGAGGGAGTGAGAGGAGCAGTCAGAGATGTAAATGGATCAGAACAGAACATCCAAAAAAAAAAAAAATCAAAAAAGGAAAATTTTTTTCAGGGAAGAAAAAGAAGAGGTGATCCACAGTGTTAAGATTTCTAAAATGGTAACAGAGACAAGCTATTTCTTAAAAAGCTTTCCAATTTTTCTTAGACAATAATTGAATACAGTTGAAAGTATAGCATTACTAGAGTGGGAATTGTTTTTAATAACTCTGGGTTACAACATTTTAATATTTTATCACAGTTGATAATTTGCAAAAACAAAATAAAAGAAAAAGAAAGTTTTCCAAAATTTTCAATGTGGCTTTTTATGCTAACAAAATACTTTATTTGCTACTAAAATAGTACAAATAAAGAGAATAGAGAAACTGTGTCATGTTATTTTAATAACTATTTCAATATGAATAGAATAAAACATAATGAAGAACACATGTTTGCTTGGTGCTAATGACATAACATTTTACAGTTTTATAGATAAAGCAAAATGCATAATTTGAACCAGATGTTGAAAAACTTTAGGATTAGTATCTAAGGACAAATATTTCAGAAAATATGTGGAAAGGTTACCACACATTTGCTACTGGGAGTCTTCTATGCGAGTGTCTTTATATTGAACTTTACTCTGTTTCTCAAAATAAAATTGCAATCTGTTCTCAATACTGTATGTATTTCTTAAATCCCTTGGGGGAAGCAGTTAAGCAAAGTGGTTAAGTGCTCAGATTCTGTAGTCACATTTTTGGCTTTATCATTTTCTGGCTAGAGGATCTTGGGAAATTTAACCTCTCCAAGACTGATTCATGATTTGCAAGATGCAAATGAAAATAGTTAAACTTACCTTATAGGAAAATTGTGTTGCTAAGATTCCGATAATACCTGTAAAATGCTTTTCACTGGAACATAGCATTCAATAAAAAGTAGCTGGTACCATTGTCATTGTTACTACTATTACTTTTGTTGTTGTTGTTGTTACTACTAAGAAAACATTTTGCAAAATTATTTACTGTTAAACCATTTCAGTCTCAGGGCACCTAGATGGCCCAGTTGGTTAAGCATCTGACTCTTGATTTTGGCTCAGATCATGATCTCAGAGTCATGAGATGGAACCTCGCATAGACTGGCCTCTATGCTGGGCTGGAGCCTGCTTAAGAATCCCTCTGTCTCTTCCTCCCTGCCGCTCCACTTTCTCTTTCTTTCTAAAAAAAAACAAGTAGGGATCCCTGGGTGGCGCAGCGGTTTGGCACCTGCCTTTGGCCCAGGGCGCGATCCTGGAGACCCGGGATCGAATCCCACATCGGGCTCCCGGTGCATGGAGCCTGCTTCTCCCTCTGCCTATGTCTCTGCCTCTCTCTTTCTCTTTCTCTGTGACTATCATAAATAAATAAAAAAAATTTTAAAAAAAGTAACAAAAAAAACAAAACAAAAACTTTGAAATCATTTGTGTCTCACTCAAGTGTCAGTATTACTATTTGTATCCTGAGAAGTGTATCAGTTAGGCTTTTTAAAGTTCCATGGCACAGAATCACATTAGATAACCTTAATTAGTTATCCTCAGATAATCAGCGCTTATTTTTATAATATACAAGGATGTTTGGAAAAATAGGAGGTGGTCTTCAAAGCTATGCTAGACCTAAAATATAACTTCTTACCGTTCCTCATGCAACACTGGCTCTGTTGGATTGGCTATAGCTGTAGTGATTCAGAAGCATCTCTACTGTTCATTTCTGCAGAAACAGGTACTGCCTGGACTCTAGGAAAATAGTTCTCCCTCTTGGGTACCCAGCTGCTTCTGCTGAGCCTGCTAACCTGAACTGAATGTCAATGTGAATGATGTCTAATTGTTCTAATGTCAGTGTGAACAATTTCAATTCAAGCTTGTCTTGAAGGAGTACTTGAAGGTTGGCCACCACAGTCTAGGAAGGTGTGTCCTTCATATGTGTGGTTCTCCCCAGGTCACTTACATAGACTGCCAGGCAGCACTTCTTTGTTAACTATGTAGCCAGTGGAAAGGCAACAGGATGTGGCAAGATAATACAGACAGGTCTCTTATCGGGAGGCTTCTCACATGGGTCAGTGTAACTGGTAGATGAGTTGTGTAGAGGAACAACAAGACTCTGATTTAACTTGTTGGTTTCTCTAGTAAATCATTTTAAATTTTTAAAATAAACTCTTTATATTCATGATGGCTTCTTCTGGGGAAGGAATGTGGCCCCATCTTTGCATGCCATCTTTGCTTGGGGACTGCCTTTCTTATCTTTCCACAGCCTGGCCAGGGTCAGTCTGGACAGATATTTTGTACAACATAACCTTATCCTCTCACCACGCCAGGCAGGACCATCAGATTCTATTCCCTAAAGATGATCATTTAGTTAAGATATTCAAAGCTCACTCCCTCGGAATGTAAAATTGATCGAGAAAGAAAAATGTGCTGCAGGATGCAACATGTCAACTCAGGATTCATCAGCATTTGGTTTTGTTTTGTTTTCTTTTCTTTTTCTTCTTTTTAAATTTTGTTTTGATATATTACATGGTTAGGAAAATAAGAAGAAGCTTATCTTTGAGAGAAAGAAAATTTGAAGTGACACAAACCTTTCAGTTCCCATTCCCAGGCAGTTCCTAAGAGCTAAATTTATACCTATTTTTGAGTTCTGTGAGATATTCCTGCACCATAATAAAACCATTCTTGCTTAAGCTAGTACCTGTGAATATCTATAATTTGAAACTAAGAGTCCTAGTAACCAGATAAATAAAGTTGATTTTTTTCCAAGGACATTATTAGGCACTATACTGGCATAGATTTTATATAAAAATTCCAAAATAAATTTTGCAACCAATCTGCTGTCATAAAAGGGAGGAAGCTTTAATTTTAAAGTTATGGGAAAAAAAATAAAGTTATGGGAATAATATGGTTTCTATGACCTTAGCTTCTCACCTTACCTTTTTTGTTTTGTCCTTATTATTTAAATGTTTAGGTTTTAACCTATGTTCTTGGCAACATATAATAAAAAAATAAATAATTATCTTTGATCTTCAAATAGATACTAATTCTCATTGTTTAGAAATATAGGTAAATATGTAGACAATATAAGAGATGGTATGTGGCTTGTGCTAAATCTAGGATTATCTGAAGATGATTCTCTATTACTAAATCCAAACCTTGATATAAATTTGGGTGAGGAGTGCATGGGATGATTTGCCTTTTTCTCTAAATAAATGTGTGTATGTGTATGTATGTATGTGTGGGTGTGTATTTTGTACGTATTTATAATTTTTGTTATACATATATTTGCATTCCAAGCCATGGACATGGAACTGGCCAGGTGGGTGATATTTATTACAACCTGGACTTAGTTATCCAAAATTAAAGTCCTAAAGCCATTTCAAAATCCCTCTAATAACTGTTTATAAATATTAGGGGCTTACTTGTTAATAATTTATCCTGACTGGTTAGATTCAGATAGACCTTGAAGACCTTCTAAAAATGATATACATATCTGACAGTTCCCTTTCCCAAGAATTGTCCTTTCCCTTTTTATGGCTCATCTGTTGCCTGAACATATTGTTGGAGACTGGAGGAAAACTTTCTTATTTTCCCTCATCCACACTTTCCTTGCTCCAATTGTTTCAGTCATTATTGCTGGAAAACAAGCCATCCCTAAGTAAGTGTCCTAAAACAACCACCATCGAATATGTTCACAAGTTCTGTGGGTCAGGAATTAAGATGGGTTCCAGCAAATATGTCTGGTCTCTCACAATTCCGGAGAGAGCCTCAGCTGAGCAGACTCAAATGGATGGGAGTCACTCAAATACCCTGGTGCTGGATTATTCTGGAGCTTTCTTCACGCCCATGTTTAGTGCCTGGGATAAGAGAACTTAATCCCGGACTTAGCTGTACTGTCAACTATATATTCTCATATGATCTTCCTTGGTGATTAGGTTTTCTCTCATCATGACAACGGAGTTCTGAGATCCCCAGGAAGCATCTGGAGAGTAAGTGTTCAAAGAGAACAATGCAGAAGGAATGTGGCATTGTTATGCTGTAGCCTCAGAATCTTACAGCATCACTTCTCCACTCAGTGCCTAGGAGATTGGATATATATACATAGATATAGAACCAACTTTCCATGAAAAGAAGGTCAAGGAATTTGTAATTATTTTAAATCCAACCAACTGAAAGCAGACACGAGAAGCTAAATGAGGATCGTAGTATGTATTATTGGTAAAACTGGATTGGCAAAAATGCAGAGATATGCTACTTCTTCCTCCTGTTTGAATTTGCATAACTAGTTGCAGTTAAAATCTCAGAGCATCAGCCTCTTCCTCAACTCTCCATTTCATTGTAGGGAAGGATAGATCCCCCAGATATGTATTACTCTGGAAGAGGAACAAGAGAAGAATTCATTCTGCTTGACAGTAGGCAAGGCAGAGAAGAGAGCTTTTGATATACCAAGGGTTCATACAGACAAATTAGATAGTCCTCTAAGACCCAGACTCAGTGAACGAGGAATCTCAAAGAGATTAATTTAATAGTACTCCAGTCTTCACTTGGGTTCGTTTGCCAAATCAGGTGAACTTGAGCTTTAATTTTCATGATCTTATGGTCATGATTCTAAGAAGGTGACCAAGAAGTTTAAAAACTAAAAATAACGTAGGATAAATGATAAATTTAATAGAATAGAGTAGAAAATATGAGATTGAATCAAATAAGAATTATTTTTGTTGTTTGGGGAAATTTTTGTTTACTTAGTTACTATGTAAAATAAATTTCATGTTCTGTGCCAGGGTTAAACATTATTGAAAGCCACTGCACTAGGAAAACTCCTGAATATAACCAGGGAAAAAGTATGAGAATATTCAAATAACATTGTTCACATTAGAAAAACAACCAAACACATTAAAACATCTATAAACAGAAGAATGGTAAATAAATGGTGGTATATCCAGGTAATGAGATATTATGCAGCAGAGAGAATCATTAATCACAGCTAAAAGGACCAACCTAGCTATATCCTAGGGACAATGAACTTAAAAATTCATGTTTCTGAAGAATATTTATAGTATTATTTAATTAATATGCATTAAAACATGCAGAATATTTTAAAAACCAATTAAATATGAAAACAGTCGCAATAAAACTTAAAATGCAACACGAATTTTACAAGGCTCAACAGGCTTGTATTTTCTTGAACCTTTGCCTACCAACAAGTAGTCTCCCGACTCCTAGCATCAACTACAACTTTCTAATTTAGGACCCTGAAAACTCAAATGCTTCATAGCCTGGTTTACTGATGCCCTAAATCTTAAATTCACCCAAAGTGATCGCAATTTCTATGCATTATTTTTGTCCCTAAGTGCCAGACTGTTTCTCAATGTTCCTGATCAAGAAAGCAAGTTATAAAGGTTTGGATGGCCTAAGCCTGTATTTTCCTTATTTTCCTTCTTGCAACTTAATGGAGCATATTTATTCCAATAAACACTAGGTATAAGGGGGAAATAAAAGTTAGAAACCCACATCAAACGAGACTCATTGGCCTTCTTTTAATTTCTAGAAAAAGGTAATAATATTGCAAATTCCTTTGACATGATAGGAAGTATTGGTGATATTTTTCCCATCTAGCTACGATAGAGCATGGCACCATGATAATCCCTGATAAAGTCATGCCAACTGAGTTTAAGTTCGCAGATCTTGGGCTCTGGATACCTGGCCCTGAACAACTAGCATGTTTGAAAAGGTAAAGATCAAGATTTTCCTTCTTTTTTTTTTTTTTTAATTTTTATTTATTTATGATAGTCACACAGAGAGAGAGAGAGAGGCAGAGACATAGGCAGAAGGAGAAGCAGGCTCCATGCACCGGGAGCCCGACGTGGGATTCGATCCCGGGTCTCCAGGATCGCGCCCTCGGCCAAAGGCAGGCGCCAAACCGCTGCGCCACCCAGGGATCCCAAGATTTTCCTTCTCCATCCACCCTCCATCCTGTTGATGTTCTTGGGCTCTTTTTCTATGACACATTTCATGTTTCTGGGAATGAAATTTTGCTTGAAAAACTGCTGTATAGTTAGTTACACAGTTGCTACCTCATAGAGCCAAATCATGAACAGGCAGAGAGAATCAAAAGTGTGGTAATCACCCTGTTAATGGAGAAAATTTTTTCTGGGAAAATTTACTTTAAAGCTCACTCCTTCCCCATATAATGAAAGAACTAGCACTGATCATATTTCATAGCACTTTGATGTTTTATGGATTTATTAGGCATAAAATAGCTTTAAAAAAGAAATTATTAAAGTGATGAGTCAGCTTCAAAAAGTTCAGTGTTTTGGTTCAACTAAGTACAATTACTCACATTTGATAATTCATTATAAGTGCCAGGCTCCATATCTCATTTTTCTTCCAACTACTCAAATTTTATGTTCATCCAACAGCTGTATTCAAGGTAAATTTGCCAAATGTGAAAATCATTTTCTATGCTGCGGGTACCAGTTGTTAGGAATGACGCCTCATTGTTTTCCTCTTCAATGGCATCATTAAAACTCCAGTCAGTTAATCATCAAAGGAATTACACAAACAACTTTTTCAATTGCACCAAACATAACAAAGCTTGTCAAATGTATTTTTATACAAAATTTCCATGACAATAATGAAGCAAACACCAATGTCTATCATAGTTTTTGCGTCAGTTTTATATTTATCCATCCTAAACTTGTCAAAATATCATGACCATCCCCAAGCAAATTTATTTGCTTGAGATTTTTTTTATGTACTTTTGCCAAAACAAGATGTTTAAACAATATGCATCTCTATGAATGCTCACATCTAAATGATAACTAAATATAAATGGGAGTATAAATGAGCATGTTAAATCTTTTTAAAGAATACTTCTCACTGGGGTGCCTGGGTGTCTCAGTCCATTGAGTGTCCCACTCTTGGTTTCTTGCTCAGGTCATGATCTCATGGGTGGAGATCAAGCCCTGTGTTGGGAGCCAGGACAGGTTCTATGTTCCAGTGGGGAGTCTGCTTAAAGATTCTCTTCCTCTGCCCTTCCCTTTACTGGCTCTGTCTCTGTCTCTCTCTCAAATAAATAAAGAAATCTTTAAAAATAGTAGTTCTCCAATATAGTCTCATCAATCACCCATTACTAACTAGAGTATGAACTCTTTCTTTGTTGTTGCACTTTAAATGGGTACCTAGACACATTCCTATGATATTAGAAAAGAAAAGGGAAAAAGAAGTTTAAATGAATTTCTTTTTTTCCTTTCTGCCTGTCCCCATCATTTTCTCAGTTTCTGTGATCCTCAATTAGATTGTCTCAGACAGAAGGCTAAAAACTACATAGATTGGGGGGGCGGGGGGGTGGACTCTGAGGTGGTAGCAGGAGTCCTAAGTTTAGACATCTTCTGATTTTGTGACTCTAAGTTGAGTACACAGGAGGGTATTTGAATATAATAAAGATCTGTCCAGGGACGTCTGGGTGGCTCAGCGGTTTAGTGCTTGCCTTCAGCCCAGGGCCTGATCCTGAAGTCCCTGGATCAAGTTCCACATCAGGCTCCCTGCATGGAGCCTGCTTCTCCCTCTGCCTGTGTCTCTGCCTCTCTCTCTCTCTCTCTCTCTATCTCATGAATAAATGAAATCTTTAAAATAAATAAATAAAGATCTGTCCACTAACTGGCCCACAGGCCAACATTGATTTTGATAAATTGCTGCCTTTCTCTATGATTCCAAACATTATTTCTAGGTATTTCTATTCCAATATGAATTAACTCTACAGTATACAAACTTTTTATCAATATGCTCCAAAGAGGGTTTTTAAAATTTTCTTTTAAATATTATCCATCTAAAAAAATATATTAATAGTTTACTATAAACATATTTCTGGGGATCCCTGGGTGGCTCAGCGGTTTGGCGCCTGCCATTGGCCTAGGGCGCGATCCTGGAGTCCTGGGATGGAGTCCTGCATCGGGCTCCCGGCATGGAGCCTGTTTCTCCCTCCTCCTGTGTCTCTGCCTCTCTCTCTCTGTCTCTCATAAATAAATAAATAAATCTTTAAAAAAAAACATATTTCTGTATATTTTTCTCTTACTTGCTCTTCAATTCCATTAAACATTTAAAATATTGAAAAAAAATCTCTTCCTTGAAATAATAAAATTACATTTCCAAATGCATAATAGAATGAAAAACAATTTCTTCCAAGTCATTCAAAATAGTGTACTAATAAATCTTAATACTAAAACTAATGTGTTGTAATCAAAATAAATCACAAAATAACAGTAATTAAAGCAAAAATGAAATATAATACCAGAAATTCACAGCAGTCTAATTAGCTGCTTCATCCTGCTTCAAGATTTCTAAAATAACTAGCAGGGCGAGTCCTAAAGCTTTAACAATTTGGTTAAATTTGCCAATAGCAAATGCTCAGTAAGTACATAATGTTCAATAATAAACAAATTCTAATGTGCTTGTTCTAGTTTGATCTTTTTTTGCTTCAATATTTTATAGTGTAATACATTATTAAATATGTTAACAATATTATATGTAAGTTATAAAGAATAAAAATATGAACAGTAGCACTGAACCCACCACCCAACCCCCAAACTAGGCCATTTCCAATAACTTGCATCTACTTTTGTGCCATTCTCTTATTCCACTCTCATTGTGTCTCCACTATTTTTCATCCCGTTTTACCACTTTCTAGGTTTTCTAGTTTTATCATGTGCCTGACATATGTTTTATTGTTGTGTTTTGTTTGTTTTGAAGTTCTATAGTTATCTGTAATAGTATGTGTCATCTTCCAGGACTTGTTATGTTGCCCTGATATATTTCCAAAGGTTCATTCCTGCAGTCATGACTAGCTGTAGTTTCTTTCTTTTTATGATTGCATTGTATCCAATTGTGTGAATTTGTCCCAGTTTATTTATTCACTTTTTTGTCAATGTGATTTGAATTAGTACAAGTTTTGGAAGGGTATGTCCTTCTTTTTTTCTCTCTCTTTTTTTCCGTCAAAAACATTGCCTCTCTGTTCTCTAGGGTGTATGTACAAGCTGCTCATTAACTATATGTTTCCTGTTTATACGGGACACACAGATGACATTTCTCAGATTTCTTTGGCATAGGCATGTGACTGAGTTCTAGCCAATGGGGTATGAGACCAAGTATCGTACATCTGGGATGCAGCTTTTAAGAAGTGTGTTCACCTTTTCCACATTCTCTTCCCCTGCTACCAACTGGTCACAGAAAATAAGAGGCTTTAGAAGATGGTGAAGGCTCAGTGTAGAAAGAACCTGGGTCCCTGTTAGTTCACCACCTTGGGAGTTTCCCAGATGAAATATGAAACGGTCTCTCACACATGGAGCATTAGGAGAGACCAAAGAAGAGGCAGGCCACTCCCGACTGGTGGGTGGCAATTTCAGTAAGCAAGGGAAGTTACTTACATATGAGGCTTGCCTTGGGCAGTGGTAAGATGAGTCCATCTTCCCACATGCCTGCCCAAATCTTCAGAGTTTTTATAGAGACCTTAACAGGGTTCAGTGACATATTCGGTTCAGGTGGCCTCAGTAACATTACTTTCTCAAGGAGGCATCTTTGAAATGGCTCCTACTGTGGAAATGGTGTGTGGAACGGATGTTCCTAGGACAGAGGAGAGAACAAGTAACCACTCCAATTGCCTGAGTCCAGCTCACTGGGCAACAGACAGTCGTGTCCTTTGGATGACCTCTTCCAACAGTCCCTGAATGGTCAAGTAGGAAAAAACCTCTACATATTTAACCTATTATTTGAATGAGAATGATCTTATTTATTATTGAGCCCTTTTATACATTTTGTAATGGACTTGTTAAAACCATTGGTAGTCCTCTAACTTGGTATTTCATTGAGTAGAATTTTCCCACCATGTCTCCAAGAAGACATTTGACAACATGTACCAGGTCTCAGACCAGAGTAAGGTAGTATGTGACCTGAGAGGGCATTAATTTTACACGCTAAGCACCTTATGTTTTTGTATATGTTTTTATTGGAGTTTGATTTGCCAACATATAGCATAATGCTATGTAACCTAGTGCTCATCCCGTCAAGTGCCCACCTCAGTGCCTGTCACCCAGTCACCCCATTCCCCCGCCCACCTCCCTTTCCATTACTCCTTGTTCATTTCCCAGAGTTAGGAGTCTCTCATGTTTAGTCACCCTCACTGATATTTCCTATTCATTTTCTCTCCTTTTCCCTTTTATTCCCTTTCACTATTTTTTATATTCCCCAAATAAATGAGACCATATAATATTTTTACTTCTCCGACTGACTTACTTCACTCAGTATAATACCCTCCAGTTCTACTCACATGAAAGCAAATGGTGGGTATTTGTTGTTTCTAATGGCTGAGTAAGATTCCATTGTATACGTATACCACATCTTCTTTATCCATTCATCTTTCAGTGGACACTGAAGCTCCTTCCACAGTTTGGCTATTGTGGACATTGCTGCTAGAAACATTGAGATGCAGGTGTCCTGCTGTTTCACTGCATCTGTGTCTTTGGGGTAAATCCTCAGAAGTAAGCACCTTATTTTTAAGGGTGGTTGCTCATGGCATCTAATAGGTAGAGGCCAGGAATGCTGTTAAACATCCTATAATGCAATCTCCCAAAACATAGAATTGTCCTGCTCAAAATATCTGTAGTGTCAAGGTTGAGAAAACCTGCTCTAATTAATACAAGTAAATAACAATTAAGATCTTAATAAATTGTAGTAAACCTAATAGCTTAGAATCTACTCTTTAGATAAATTTTGGTGGCCATCTTATTTCATCCAACAGTTTAACAATCCAAATGCTTCAACAGTATACCTGTGAATTGTATAAAGAATATGTTTTAAATGGATGGCTTTCCATTTTTCAAATTATGCAGATGCTCTCTTAGAAAGATTAAAATTAAAAAAAATTTAAAAAAAAAGAAAGATTAAAATTCAAATGTGCAGGAAAACACTATTTTTAGAAGAGTATATATATATATATATATATATATATATATATATATATATATATTTCACCAATCAGCAGGTCAAGTACTAAAATATAAATACTGATCTTTGGAAATCCATAAAATGTTTTGATGCTAAAAAATATATTGGAAATCCTTCGACTAAGAAAACTGAAATGGATGATGCATGCCATAAAAGGCAAAAACAAACCCTTTTCCTAATCTGCTCATACCTTGTGATGTGCTTCCATGTCATCCTAACATCAAGTCCTGGGTCAGCTTAACTCCAAACAGTAATCCAATTTATAAATTTTCCTGGCCAGCCTAAATGTTTGGCTCAAAATCAAGTTCTCTTTCTAGTTTTGTGCATCCATTGTTCTGCTTGCTCTTCCAGGGCCTATTTAATATTCATGATCTTTAGAGAATCCAAAAGGAGGCAGTACAGCAGTGTTCAGGGGCAGAAACCCTGGATTCTGATGTGATGTTTACCATCTTCTAAAATCGAGACCTCGTGACTTATTTTCCTGTCTGTACTATCAGGGACAAAGAGAGGTGATCTATGTAAAACACTTAGGTGCACCTGGGGGGCTCAGTCAGTTAATTGTCTGCCTTCGGCTCAGGTCATGATCCCAGAACCCTGGGATCAATCCAGGAGTTGGGCTCCCTGCTCAGTGGGGAGCTTGCTTCTCCCTTTGCCTGCCACCCTCCCTGCTGGTTTTCTCTTTTTCTCTCTCTCTCTGTCAAATAAATAGAATCTTTAAAAAACAAAAACCACATAAAGCAATAGCAAGTGCTCAAAAAGTCATCATCATTATAAAGGGTTTTTTTTGCCTGCCTTGCTCTCATCTGTTGGCATTTTCCGGATTCCTGTCTGTATACCTGCTTCCTGTATATTTCATTGATCAGTTTTATTTCTACTGAGTGGCCTTTCTTCTCTTACCTCATTTTCTATGGTACTATCTGCTATATCTTTTGTTTGCTTTTGTGTTGTGCATTTTATTGATTCATTAAACAAATATCCATTGGGTGCCTACTATGTTCTATTCTGGTTATGGCAGTGAACAGGACAGAAATTCCTGCCTTCATAGACCTTAAATTCTAATGGTTTCTCCACCCGTATTTTAACACACAAGAACACTGGTCTCTTGATCTTTTTATAGCTCCTAATCTGATTTTCTACCCTGAACTCTTAAACGTTGCATTCTTTGGCTATCCTCAATATGCCTTCTGGCCCTTCCTGCTACAAGCAGATGAAAACAGCTGACCATGTCTTAACATCGGTTCCAGCCCCATGAGCTATAAAAATCACTGCAAAGAAATGAAAATAAAGAAGTACCAAGAAGTCATTTGCCTGATACTCCAGACAGATTTATTCTATGTTTCACCAGAGTTGAGGCAGATAAAAAGTAAGAGAGCTAAACAACCACATAAAAAGATCAAGAAATATCCAGAGGAAAGCTTAGCTTGGGATTCCATAGCACTGTGTATTACTGGCATCAGAATGAGAATTTTTTGCATACTACTGAACAGAGTATTTGAAAACTTCTGAATTATCCATAGCTGTTCTAAAGGTATTCTTAGATTTCTGACATTGTTTTTCTGTTATTTGGATGGCATCATTTCTAAAACAGAAGGTGGAAATCATTTGTTATTGTACAGCTGTGTAAGAGTTAACTTTATTTTCTATCTTTTGTTCTATGTATTTTAATGTTTTAATTTAAAAAACAACCTTAGGTAAATTACACAGCAGGCTTTAAAAATGAATAATCATGCACTTACATCATGAATATAGGGCCTTAAAGTTATCTTTGAAGCAAACAGAAGATCTTTAATTCACTACTGACTAATGCCATATGCCTTGCAGTACACAAGGGAAGGATTAACGATGTGTAGGAACATGTAAACGCAGAAAATCAGTCACAGGTGCTACAGGCACCGTAATGATTGCTTTCCTATGAAATAATAATCCCGATGTTCTTCAGATAGAAAATGGGGTTCCTCTTGGGTATATGAAATCAAGTTTTGGAACAGTTAAAGGCTATTTTGGTGAAGACATTTTCAAGTGGATTGATGAAAGAAGAGCCATGTATGCTTTTGTGATTTATATCAAAACAGTTGTGTTACATTATAAAAATACTGAGCACAGAAACCTACTAAGTGAAACTTCTGAATTTTAAGCAGGAAATGGTAAGTCAAACAACACTGAGCAATGGTATTTTTTTGTTTGCTTGCTTCTGAGGTAAGCATGATGTATATATTGTCATGTTTCTATAACTTTTTTAAGTAGTTATTTTAGTTTATATGTGGGAATTACTTTCTAAGTTAAAGATAGGGCTCAAAACTAGTAATATTTAATAATATTACATTGTTTAATTAAGGTGCAGTACTTTGTAATACCATATTTTTGAAATATATGTATGCCAAGGATTAGACATACTTGCCTCCTTAGTTCGAACTAGCTCAACAACAAATTGTAGAATTCAGTCATGTTAGAGTGCTTGTCAGCCAAATCGTTGTCTAAGATATGACATGGGAATTTCTTTCTCTGTCGATTACATAAATTGTTTTAAATTATACCATGGACCTGGAAACTGTCTTACAAAGAACAGTAAAGAAGCTTCCTAAGCGTCAGAGGCCACTAACTATGGATTATGTGACTTAGCTTTTAGTAAAATCAGATACAAGAAGGTGGTACATCCAAAGCTGTTTTTCATCCCATACAGAAAACCATATGAATTTAATCTGGTTTTGGATGTTCATGTGAAATTTGAGCAACCTAAGTTACACACAACCCTATAAATCTCTTTGAAATAAGAGTCACAATATTTTATTACAAGGACATGTGAAATTCTAGAACCTTGTCCATCTAGGGCCTGATTTTGGCTTATTGTGCAAATTTTAAAAGCACCCTATCTGAATTACCCTTAGATGGACAGCGCTCCACACCCAACTGAAAATTATGGATGTAACACTTAAGAGTATCTCAGGAACTATGTTTAGTTGGTGCTTCTGTAATTCCTGTAAAACTCTCAAATTTTCCATTTTTTAAACTAAAACTATAGAAAAAGACTTTTTTTTTTTAACAGAGTCTCTCTTTCATTATTTTACTACCTGGCCAAAAAAAAAAAAAAAAAAAAAAAGGTTATGGAAGGGTTGATTCTTCAGGTTAATGAACTTTCTCTTCCTTGGTGAAAGATTGGGTGTAAACTATTATCAATAAAGTGTAAGAGACTGGTGTCATTCAAAAAGAGCAGCTGAAGCCAATAAGGTAGTTTAAAATAGAACGAAACCATTATGTCTGCCTTTCATTGCCTTTGATGTGTCTCAATAAAATTTGCATTTAAACATGGTAAAATTAGCTTGCTTTGCTACACTTCATATGAAAAACAACCCCCCCTTCAAAGAAAGTTTAATTTCTTTTCTAACTTTCATTTCCATTAGACTTGATTGCTACTGCATCTGTTGGCATTTTGCATAAACATTCAGTAGCTATGGTACAAAAAGTATGTATGTGGTCATCCTAAATAAAAGGTAAATATTTGTTTCAAAAATACCACACATAGTATAATTTGTTTTAAATATTTATCTCTCATATAGCAACCAGATGTAACTGAGGTTTAGTTTTTTCCCAGTATTTAATTTTTAGTTAGAATGTTTCCTTTAATGTCTTATTATCCATAAAAAATGCACCTTCCAAAATAAAATATTAATTTAGATTTAAATATGACATGTTCTACTAGTTAAGCCATTTTAAAGCAACTACATTGAAGTGTTATCACATTATTTACATTAAAATCCACCTACCAAGTGAGGCTATTTAGCTCTCTTTAATAATCACTTCTTAGATTTAAAATCTTTTATGAAAGAAATAGTAAGTATCCATAATAGCAATATAACACTCTTCCATTAGAAAATAGTCAATACATATGCAACAAAAATAAATCAAAGCAGATCAATACTGGTGGATTTTAGAAGATAAAACTATATAACTGCAGAATAATTGGAGGAAAAAATGTTCAGTAAAATTAGTCATGTATTAGAACTACTTCAATTTTAAGATATTATAATTATCTTCAATTTCCCTTAATAATATTTGGGAAGTTATTCAATTTTCTTGAAGTAATTTAAACATTTTTTCCATATTTTGAAGGTTAAACTGATTCTAAATTTACTAGAATAAAATAAAGACTTGTGTAAATTACTTGAAGCAAAATGGCAAGTTTTCAGCCATTAATTGATGCTTCCACCTGCGGAAAGTAGGGGAGAGAGTGTAGGAGAAGAATAACTTATCTAGTTTGACTCCACATGGCTGAAATTTCCTAGGATAATTGACAACTTTCCCTTTGTAGTGCCCAGACTGGATCTCAAATCAGTTTAAATCATCCCATGTGGTGAAGTTTATCCATTTATAACACACTTAAATCTGGGAAATCTACAGCTATATGGCATTAACAGCAGGTCAACAGAAAATCACATCTGAAATTCAAAATAAACAAGAAAAAGACCAGTCAATCTTAGGCTTGTTAAGTGCATTTTTATTGATTGTATTTTCTTCTTTCAGTATGAATCTGTAGGACACAAACCGGTCCTGTGGCTTTTGCTCTTTCATTATCCCACACAGGAAAGAAAGGATGGTAGAGAGAACAGGAACATAAAATAGCTGTTTCTGCAAAAATGATCACCTTCCTCATAGCTTCATAATTTACTCCCAGTCCATAAGGTCCTCAGTTCCAGTGATTGGGATGATGGATGACTCCACTTCAGCTACAACCGGCAAAGATGCTGCAATGCATCACTCTGCAGGATATACAATAGAACAAACGAACCAGCAGGCTAGAATGGCAAGCAGGAGTGCCAAGGGAATTCTCTTCGGTGGAGGAGTAGATAGTCATTCCCTGGAATTATGTAAAATACAGCTTGTAAATATCGCTCCTATTGTGGACACGTGCATGTGTATCTTGACAGGAAAGGGCAACACTAGCATAGAAGAATGAGAAAATATTCTCCACTTCAGTGCCCATATTTTCCACATGGCCAGACTTTGCATTAAACAAAGCTGTAGGTCTATGCTCAGTGAATTGTTGAGAATGTAAATATATATATACATATTTGAAGACAGAGGGAAGCCATTTACAGTTTTATCACTGAGATTTGATTTACTCTAAAGCTTGTAAGTCAATACTAACGCAATGCTAAATTGTTCAGCAATACTTGGTTAAATCACCTTTCTAGGAACATCCCCATCCGTTTAGAAGTCAATGTTAAATTTGAACTGACAAAGTTAGCAAGTAAAACAAAACCCAGCAAATTTTAGCTCTTCTCCTCATTCTGCCATCATCAGTTCACAAAAGGAGCCTTGAATCTCCAGACTACATGAGCAGACATATTCACTCCCATCCTTGTCCTGTGCAGCTTGCATAGGAAAGAAAAATCCTAACTCACCATATTTTACACATTCTTACATAATCTAAAGGAAATCTGCTCTGTACAGAATAATGCTAAATGCTTCCGTCCTGATAGGACCTTAGCAGCTAAGACCTCATATCAGCAGGGAATAAGAGTGGTTATTAGCAGTTCCTCTGAATTATTAGCAACTACCTAGAAAAACTCCTTGGAGGGTTCTTAAAGTCAATTCACAGATTGCTTTTGCCAAGTTCTTCTTTATCTTTTACATTTAAAAATTTCTGCTCCACAGGGGACTCTGCGAGTTTGCTTATTCATAACTTTTATGCAGGAAGCCTGCTTTTCTACTTCCGTTGCTAAAGGGGACAAGGGCAAAAAAATGAAGTCGAACTCATAAAAAGTAGCCATACAGAATTCTCGGCACTCAGCTCCATATAGCCCTGACATACTTATTATATATAGCCATAAAATAGATTCGTGTGTGTGTGTGTGTATGTGCGTGTGTGTACGTGTTAGGGATAGGGAGTAATCCATAATCTTACCTAAAGTGATTGGCCCTCATGACAGATGCAGTGACCTTTGTAAGCAAATGAAAAGATGTATCTCTCATTTTTCACCTACTGAAGTAGCCACATTAAACGTTATGGGGTTTGTTTGTTTTTTAATCTCTTGTGGGTTTTTAATTTTGAGAGGGCTTAGAAAAGGAAAGCAGATGGAAAGGAAAGATGTTGATCATGAAATGATATTTTGTGTATCTCATTTTCTCAGGAAAGATTCAAAATAACATTTCTTCTGCTTGAGAATGGACAATAGAATTCCTTGCTTTGGCTTTTTGGGACATAAGTATACGCTCAATCAGTGTTTCCCATTGTGTTCTATAAAATGTTATCATTTGAAAAAAGTTCTGTATTAAGGTAAGTTTGAGAAGTACTTGGTAAGATAGTTAAATAGGTATCTGTAGTATACAACTTTGCAGAGCTTTTGGTATCCTCACATGCATTGTAAATACCAAGAAAGGGATATTGTATGCAATTTTTCTCTAGTATATTTGAATTTGAAAACCTTTGTTTTCACTTAAAACCTATTCATATTCTAAGAAACTTACATTCCGCAAAGCATATTTTGAAAAGTGCTACTCAATGCTGCATTCATAGATACAAGGGAGAACTTTGGTTGACCTTATTATTGTCAGTATTCTGATTCAAATGTAGTGCTACAACCTGTGCAAACTTCTCTGTTTATGTATTCTATTTTCTTTTCCTTCTGCTACTTTATAGACCTAGAGCCTTGTCTAAGTAGTCTATTTCTTTATCTGAAATACTTCTAAATAGGTGGATGACCATTGGTGATGAAAATGACCTACGTTACAGGAACTACCTACCACCTTTATAACTATGGTGGCATGGCTTCATAATCTAGAACTCTTGAGATGTTTCCAGCCCACTTTGTAAGAGAGACTGCAAAGTTATATAGTTGATCACTTTAATTTAGACTTATTTATTAAAATTCATCTCTTTTTCATTTGACATTCAGAGACTCAAAATCAGTGAAGAAATGTGGAATATTGCAGTGGAAACAGCACTATGCTAAGGATCAAGACACTGGAGTTTAATCACTAATCATGGTGCAATCCCAGACAAGTCATTTTCGGGGTCTCAGTTTCTCATATGTAAGATAAAGAGTGTGTGATTCATATATAACAATCTTTCATTCTGAGCATGAAATGGGAAATCAAAACTAGGTAAGTATTAAGTTATGATGGCTATTCCTTTCTTACACATGTAGGTCATTGCAAATGGAATTCATTGAAGACTAAAATTGTATTTACTTTTTCTTTTTTACTTTTACTTAAAAAATTATAAACCAAAATAGATATGATATTCTGATTCTTTAGTAAAACTTTGTACAACAAAGCAAATTTCTACCCTACTTTTCTAGTCCAAGTAAAGATATGTGTTATTTATTACGAATTGGGCAAGGAGATCAGACACTTGTTTTTAGCATGAGTATTAATCTATAGGCTTTTTCTTTTTCTCAAAAACAGCCTTTAGTCTAATAGATTCAGAATTGACTTGCATATCTTTCAACACATCAATCTACCAACACAAAGCTTTTTTAGTGCCTTTCTGTTTAAAGACGAATGTGTACCTACTTGTTAGAAATCTTGGCACCATTTCTCTCCTGTATGTAGAAGATATAATAGCTTGACATTAAAAGAACTTAGCTTTAACAAAATATACCCATTAAGTGTCACAGCCAATTCTCCTTGGCAAAGAAAAAAGGTATGAAGAAAGAAAAGTGTGAGTTCGTGAGAAGAACACAAATTAAGCCTTTTAAAATTCCTTTGGTTTAACAACCTACATTTCATCCATTGTTCAGTGAAAGACATTCATTAAATTTTTTATGATTCATTCCTATATATTTTTTATTTTAAATGTTTTAAATGTGTCAATTTTACCCATCTAACTAACATTCATGTGAGATGCTTTATATCATTAAAATATTTTAAGGGAAAACAGGACCTTGAATATTTTGGAAGCTGTGCTTCAAAATGTATGCTTAAAAATATATTGTGATCAAAAAAAAGATTTAAATGATTACATTTAAGTTACAACTTACATGACTTATGAAAGAAGGCTTAGAGAAAACATAAATGCAAAAACAAACAATATTTCCTCTGGAAAATAATAGAAAATATTTTACATAATTTGCTAGGTAAAAACAAGTATTTTTCATTTTGAAAACAAAGGGAAAATGTTCTACTTAATTTGTTGGGCCACGGTATTGTGGATCCATTCAGGTTCTTGTTTATCACTTTACTTCTACCTCATTGAGGCACAATTGCCAGGATTAGAGACTACAGTAAACTCGTTGAAGATGATAGGTTCGTTTAGTTAGGGTTTTAGGGCATGCAGATGGACTCCCCAGAGCCCTGAAACACTGAGCCTTGTTCTACCTGCAGGCACCAAAGCAGGTGTATGCCGCTGATGGGGGGGCTCAAATGGAACATACCACAGGTGATGCTAATTAGGGAAGCTCAGGGACTAGGAAGGAGCACAGTTTATTGCTGATGGTGGAGTGCCAAAGGTTAGTGAAAAGCCGGATTGTCTGCTGGCCCGGGAAAGATAAGAATACAAAGGGCACAGAAATGGATTTGAATACAGGCACTTATCTGTGTGCCTTTTAAACTACATAATGCTGCATATAATGGTGTGCTTTTAGCAGTAAAATTGGGAGTTCTTATATGAATGTACTAACTTATTAACATCAATTTGTGTCACCATTTAAGTAGTTACTCTTTTTTTTTTTTGTCATGAAGAAGGAGCATCGAGAAAACATTAGGCCAATTTCAAATAAGCTATATGATCATAATGAAACTCATGTGTATCATGCCATCATCCATAGTTTTATATAGTGCAACTTTACCACAACATTAAGAAAAAATCTTTTAATTACAATGACATATGAATTAAATAAATCTCCATCTTTCTGTGATTTACCAGCTATTTTAAAAATATATTTATTTCCAGTTATTTTAAAAATAAATATATTTATACTTTAAAAAGTTTTAAAATATATTTATGTTCATATAGAATAAACACATTCTGCAGAACAATATAACTCCATTTTTATTGGCATTATGATAAAATAGCTAATTCTGATAATAATAAACCAGAATTAATTCATGTTAAATTTATTGTAGATAATTTTAAATTTAAGAATTTTAAATTCAATTTTAAATTTTATATATGCTACTTCATTGTGAGTTGCATTGCATCTTTTAATTATTTTAGCCAGCAAGAAATATTGCCTAAAGAACAACGACTATTTAAAATGCAGAAGACATATAGTGAGATTACTGATTTCAGCATGTTTTACCATAGAGCAGCTACCTACTGATAAGCTGTGTACAGTTACCTGAAGTGTAATTGGTGATATAATTGATCATTATGAAATTTAATTGGAATAAAGTTCATTTAACTTATCTATTGTTGCTCAACAAACTGTCCTAATACTTGATGGCTTAAAATCAGAATCATTGTATTTGCTCAGATTCTGTGAGTCGGGAATTCACAGGCCAGGTGTACCTGACTGGGCATTTCTTTCTTTTTTTTTTTTTTTTTTTAAGATTTTATTTATTTATTCATGAGAGACACAGAGAGAGAGAGAGAGAGAGAGAGAGAGGCAGAGACACAGGCAGTGAGAGAAGCGGGCTCCATACAGGGAGCCCGACATGGGACTCAATCCCGGGTCCCCAGGATCACACCCTGGACTGAAGGCAGACGCTAAACCTCTGAGCCACCCAGGGATCCCCTGACTGGGCATTTCTTATGACATTTCCTGAGGTTACTCATTTGGCTGCATTTAGAAATATTATCAGCTAGAAATTGGGTTAATTTGGGGCACTGGGCTAGCAGGAACTGAAATGCCCAGGATGAATTTATTCACCTGCATGGTGTCTCTGGTTCAATGGTTAGAACAGGTGGAGGCCACCTGGGCATCTCTTTCTTTCTCAATGTCATCTCTTCAATAAAGTAGCTGTACCTTTTCCCCTGTCAGATAAGGACTCCTAAAGAGAGAAATTGAAAGCTGCAGAAAAGGCTTGACCTCAAAAGTTACAGTATCAGTTTCACTTAATTCTATTGGTCAACACCAATTTACTAGAGTAGATTCAAGGGGAAGGCAAAATAGATTCCAAAGCTTCACGTGGGAGTAGAAGAGGCGATATTATTGCAACTACCTTCAGAAACACAACTTAAATCAGTTTAATATTTTTTGATTTGCTATTTAAAAATGTCATATATTTTATAGAATTAACATTTTAAGGTAATGATAAACCTTACAGACGTTGTCTCTGGAAGAGAGGAAAAAAATACCTTGGGAAAAGTTCCTTGCTAAATATATAAAATTGAAATCATCCTGAAGAATAGTTAAATAAGTCAGAATCTGCATCATGGTTGCCCTAGAGCATTGCAGAGAGAGCTGTTTCAACAAGAAGCCCATGCTTCATTACAAAGCTAACCCTCAACACACCTGGCCCTCAAAGAAATCTAAACTGGAACGAATGAGATTGACTGTTATGCATAAGAATTTTCACCCATCACTTAAGAATGGCTTTTATTTAGAAATAAACTACTAACATCTTGTCGGGCCATATTGTAGCCTTGCTCATGGCAGTTGAGATTGATCATTTCAGGGCTTTTCTGGAAAGGCATCATTGAAATCATGGTGACACCAATTTCCTAAAGGGCATAAAGCACTAACTTCTACACACAAGGGGTGTAAAAACATTTTTGTCTTAAGAAGAGATTTTTGCAAAGAATAGAACTGAAATCATGAACTCTAATTGAAATCAAATGTTTTTTTTTTCCTCCTTTATAGGTATCCATTTTAGTTTTGAAAGGTAATAAAACAAAATTTATTGCAAGAAGAGAATTTGATGTTCATTTCTTTCAACACCTTCATTTCATTGGTTGAAACAGTAAAGCATTGTGAGGTGGACGCTTACTCAAAGCCAGAGGACTAACAAGCTGTCCAGCCAGGACAAAAACCCAGGTACTTAATCCGATTCCTTTCCACCTCCCATTGCACCATATTGATTCACGTGACTTGCCTCTGTGACTCTAGATCAAGGGAACAGCAAACTATAGCCTAAGGGTCAATCAAGACCCATGCACTGTCTTTAGAGCCCAGTATAAAAACATTTCTTTTCATGTTCAGAAGGTTGAAAACAATGAAATAAAAAAGGGAAAAATATTTTGTGATGTGTCTTTGGACATACAAAATTTAAATGTTAGCGTTTGTAACATTAAATTGGAAAACAGCCACACCCTTTCACTTAGGTATTTCCTGTGGCTGAGTTTACATTATAAACGCAGAGTTGAGGAGTTGTGACAGAGCTCCATTGTGGCCCGAAAAGCCTGAAATATTTACCACCTGGCCCTCTAGAGAAAATGTTTCCTTACACTGCCCTAGGTTTTTTTCTTCTCTTGATTCATGGTCTATTCATCTTTCCCTTTCTTTTTCTCTCATTCTCAATTTCTCTTTTTCCCCTTTTTCTTTCTTTTTCCTTCCTTTCCTTATTTCTTTTTTTTTTAAGTTCTTTTTTTTTAATTAATTAATTAATTTATTTATTTATGATAGTCACAGAGAGAGAGAGAAAGAGGCAGAGACACAGGCAGAGGGAGAAGCAGGCTCCATGCACCGGGAGCCCGATGTGGGACTCGATCCCGGGTCTCCAGGATCACGCCCTGGGCCAAAGGCAGGCGCCAAACCGCTGCGCCACCCAGGGATCCCCCTTATTTCTTTCTTTTGTATCTCTCAAATCTTTCTTTTATGTTACCTATGCCCTCTCCATTTTTTTGACTTTTGCATATGTGTATGTCCTACACAGAAATATTTGCATATATTATACCCAAATAAAGATTTTTTAATTTTTTTCCAAATGGACACTTAGCCCCATAAGGAGAAGTTCAATTCTTTGTTTTATATATATATATATATATATATATATATATATATAGAGAGAGAGAGAGAGAGAGAGAGAGAGAGAGAGAGAGAGAGAGAGATTCAATCGGCAGTCTCTTTTCAACAATTGCATAAATCTTCTAAACCATAAACATATGAAACCACTCCATTGTTAACTAAAACACTACTACTTAGATTTGCACCCGGACCCCAAGCGTATGCATAGTATAGTTATTTATTTTCTTCAGGTCTTTGAATACTTCCCTCTCATCAATGTCCTCCCTGTCTACTCCATTTAAAGCTTCCCCGCCCCCGCCCCCAAATTCCATTTATCTTTCCCTGTTTTCATTTTCTCCATTGAGCATGAATCTGAAACACAACATAATTTACTTGTTATATTCCCCACTAGAGTGTGAGCTTCATGAGGTCAGAGAGATTTGCATCAGTTTTGTTTCCTGACACACCCTCAGTGCCTAGAACAAAATAAGGAGTCAATCGGTATTTCTTGAATGAATTAAAGAAAGTATCTTGGGCTTTTATACACATATACGAAATCTTAATGAGACAACAACCTTTACTGCTTGGCCTAAATTAAAGCCATAATTTTTTTAATTTGAGTAAAGAAAAGTCATTTCCCAAACTGAAAAACTAAATTGTGAGAATTTGGCTGGAAGGAGAGCTAAATCTTCTGAAATTATATTTCCATTTTCTCTAGTAAAAAAGGGCAGAGTAAAAACTACTGAGTTGTTTTACTATATCTTAAAATATTTAATGGTTTAGGTGAAAAGACAATGCTTTAAAATCTTTTGAGCCATTTTAGATGACAAGAAGTAGTGAAAGTAACTCTTAATGGGTGAGAAGAGAAACTTGTATAATCTCAAACTTTCAGAGAAATCAAAAGTACAGTAGAAAGAACAATATTTTTCTTAATCAAATGGCTCTAAAAAATGTCTTTATAGCACAAAGATCCATTTCAGAATCATGCATTGAATTTGATTGTCATGCCCCGTTTCCTTCAGTTTGGAATAGCTCCTCAACTTTTCACTGGTTTCTTGACCTTAATATCTTTGAAGTTTGCAGACCAGTTATTTTGTAGAATGTCTCTTTTTGCTTTGTAAAATGTTTTTTCATGATTAGAGAATAAGGTTATGTATTTCTGGCAGGGATATCATAGAAATAATGCTATTTTCTACTCACTGCATTACATCAAGTGTCATGTGATTTCTATTTTTCCCACTGTTGTTGATAAACTTTGATCACTTATTTAAGATGACATCTCTCAGCTTCTCCATTGTAAAATTGCACATCATCCTTTTCTGACTGATAATGGTAAAAATAGAGGTGAGAAGTATAGGTACTGTGAAACTATGTAACTTAATATATCCACATTTCTCATCAACGTTTCAATTGATTCATTTATTTAGTCTATCAATATGGATTTGTGTTTTCCTAATGTATTCATTGGACCATAAGTTATTATTATCATTATTTATTTCTTTTTTTAAAGATCTTATTTATTTATTCATCAGAGAGAGAGAGAGAGAGAGAGGCAGAGGGAAAAGCAGGCTCCATACAGGGATCCCGATGTGGGACTCGATCTTGGGACTCCAGGATCACACCCTGGGCCAAAGGCAGGTGCTTAACTGCTGAACCACTCAGGAGTCCCTGTTTTGATATTCAGTGTGTCTCCTATGTGTCCAGAGGGAGGCCTTCTAGTTGGCTTTTGTATTTTTTTGATGTTCTCATCATTCTTTGAGTGTCATTGCTTTCTGGCGTAATTGTATATTGTAGGTTCATCTTATACTTTCCCTCCACTGCCCATTTCCACATTTCTATCATTTCCATTGGATTATTATCATTGCCAGTTCCTTTCAATGGACAGATCTAGGACAGATCTATGGCTTTCTTTCCTATATGGGCCTCTGCATGCCCACCAAACCTATGTTACTCCATAATTAGGTAGCAATTTGTTCTTTTAGAGTATTCACAAGTGCAATTAGTCACTTGGTCTTCCAATAAAAGAGGTGAGTGGCCAATTTCACCTGCAATTAACCAATTACCTCATGGTTTCATTTGCCAGGTTGAGCCCAGGTGTTTTTACACATTGTTTGTACTGCATCCAAAACATCCAGAGGAAGGTCAAGGACAATTTTTCAGATTCTAGATTAATGGATTTGAGATACCATACATTTTATCTACAACATTAGAAATAGAATAATACAATTAAATTTTTTCTGGTTATAATGAAATGCAGAATCCTCACATAGTATAGCATTGCAGAGTGGGATATCGTCAGTGCCTGTAAAGCTCACTGACTTGTGCAAAGGCTCTCATTTCATAGACCATTTGTTGCAGTATTTCCACTAAGTCAGCAGATTTTAAGAAATGAATAACAGTGCTCTCATCTTTTTTCTTTTCTATTTTTAAGGTAAATATAGACATAGGTAGATAAATGATAGATACAAGTAGATATGATTGAAAAGGATGACTGCTAGTTTTCACTGTTTTTTTCTTGATGCATTTCACCTGCAACTAAAATATTTCATTTTCAGCAAGAATCCCACAATTCTACAATTAAAATACCTTACTTCCAATTTAAAATAGGGAAAGAATAATTAATTGTGTCTGTGTTTCTCTTTGGTCTCCATCCCTGTGCCCACCATGATCTCACCTCATCTCCACCTCTTATCCATAGTCCCTCTCAGTTGCAAGATTTAGATTTTCCGATTCCAGTAACTTGTATAATAAAAGTGAGGGAATGATGGCATACAAATGGTTGATTGTGCAGGTAACTCTTGAAAATTGCTGTCTTAGAGGTTAAAGATTCATCTTGGCCATTTACCATGTGATGTATCTTCCTTCACCTGAGAAAAATGGAATTTGATCAACTGTTCTAGGAAAGAAGCTGAATACATGGCTTGAGATAGTCCATTCCCCAGAAATAATTTTTTAAACATTACAAGAATGAAGAGAAAGAAAGCATAAGATGTTCTTCAAAGTCTTAATACTTAGCTCTATTTCATAAGAATTAGAAAATGTTAAGATTTTAATCAAAGGTATTCAAAACCATTTAGTATATTTTCTAAAAAGCTTATTCTTACCTCACATTTCATAAAGTCACTAGCAATTCAGTTTTTAATTTAGAAAAAATGGAAGAGTCCTCAGAATTTGCTTAACCAGATCACCTTTTAAACAGAAGTTCTATTTCCAGCTGCTTGTGTAACTGAATGTGTTATATATTCTATCATTTATATCCTTATTGGAAAAGCCCCATTTTCCCATTGATTTAAGTATATCTACAGACTGGAACATAGTTAAACTAGTTTTAGGAAGTCCAAAGTCTAATGAGAAAGGTAGGCACATACGTAATAATTTAGCAAAGCAGATTGTGATCAGTGATAATGAAGTAATTAAATATTCACATACACACATACAAAACAAGAAAATAAAAGAAAGAGAATATGACCAATTTCATGGTGGTAATGTTTAAGACATTGGCAAGTAGAGTTGGTAGAAAGGCATTCCTTGAAGGATTAAGAGATATAAAGTCATCCCTCAAAGAATGAATGGAGAAGCCCAGCCACAAAGGATGTGGGAAATGCAAAAAAAAAAAAAAAAAAAAAAAAAATATTGGAAATGTTAAATAATTATTCATTCAATAATTTTCAAGATGATTCTTCTCTTGACTCTAAGACGGCTCTCCTTTGATTAATAGAATATAGTAAAAATTATACTGTGTTAGTTTCTGGGTCTAGCCCTTAAGAGGCTTCTACTTTCTGTCTTTCGAAATACCTCCTTCTGAAACTCGGTTCCCATAATGTAAAGAACTCTAAGCAGCAATGTGAAGAGACAGATGTGAAGAGAAATCACAACAATCCCAACTTAGCTCCAAGCTGATGACCAGTATCCACTCATAAACCA
Source organism: Canis lupus baileyi (assembly GCF_048164855.1). Taxonomy (NCBI): domain Eukaryota; kingdom Metazoa; phylum Chordata; class Mammalia; order Carnivora; family Canidae; genus Canis; species Canis lupus. The sequence continues at coordinate 13,315,890 of NC_132867.1, forward strand.
TATGAATAACCCATGTTTGACATGTATCCTCATGCCCTAATCAAATTGCACCAGTTGGTGCATATGAAGCAGAGACAAACCAATCTCACGAACTCTTAATCTGCCCATAATGCATATTCAGGAGTGAAATAGTGCTTTTGTTTTAAGCCACTAAGATTTAGGGTAACAAGCTGCAAGATTAGTAGATAAGAGGAACAACTGCCTACATACTAGAACTGTACCAAGTCTACCATTACATAGGAGAGAAACTGACAAATATAAGTCCTGTGTTCATGAAGCTTACAATCTGGAGCAGTGCGGCTGGGGTGTAGGTATGAAGGAGGGTGGGATATGGTGAACGAGAGTTGAGAAAAATAAGTTTATATATAGTTCTATTGAAAATGTAGGGGGCCTTAAAATGTAGTATAAGAATTTTTGGATGTAAATATAAACTATGGAAGTTTTCCCAAGTGGAGAGTCATGCTTCAGGACAATGAAGGTAATGGCAATATTTGTGTTCAGCTGGAGAAGGCAACACTGAAATCAGACTTACCATTTAGACCACTCCATGCTTCTCTTCTGCACTCCATGTCTCTCTCCCAAAGATCTATGTATTGCTTTAAAAAAAAGATAAAAAGGATGCATCACCTTGCATGGTCATATTATTGACCATGTCTCTGTCCCAAGTGAGTTTATTGATGAGCACTGCTTTGGGCTCCTTGTATACATATAGGATTATCTGAACTATGTGTAATATCTCCCCCTCCCAGCCACTTACCTGTATTTTGATGCCGTGTAGTTTCTTTGCTTTTTTTCCTTTAATATATTCCAGAAAATGTATTTGTAGGTGGTTCTACAGAAGAAAATAAGATGAATAATATGAAGAAACTTTTATTTACACACTTCGAAGAGAAAAAGTACAAAAAAAGCACAACAATAGCCAAAATGGGAGTGTATAGAAGGGTCACATGCCTGGGACTATACAATTTATTTTCTAATATAATTCTCTTCTTAAGCTAAAATATTTCTTTCTTCATCAAATTTACCTGTCAGTACATTTGATGTTGAATGACTAAAAAGTATTTTGTGTTTCCCAAATATACATGTGAGTATTACTATAGGATCTATATTCACTGGCTTCTGAAAATTCTATAAAATTAAAAAGACACAAAAAGAAATGTGCTAAATGAATTGGGGAACCCATCAAATGTCTTTAGTCACACTTATTACTTGGTATAGGTAGTGAAAATGAAAGAAATCAACAAAGACAAAAATAATAGGAAAATGTGTTTATTTCTTAATTTAATAATGAATTACCAAATGCATATAAGGAAGTTCATTGAATGTTATTTGATATTTGAGGATTACTAACACTACCTATATTTTATTTGTAGCCAATTGATTTGTTTTGCATCAATATACTCAAATTCATCTAAAACAAAAGTAAAAATAAAATATACTTTATACATTATTTGGGAGAAACAATTGGTAACTAATCCCCCAAATACAGTTTCTCATTCAAAAAAATTAATTAAGTCTATAACTTCTTATTTTTTAAATAAATTTCAAATAACTATTTGACAAAACTTAATGTCTTTATATTTTTTAAAAGTAGGCATACAAAAAAAAAGTAGGCATACACATATTTTTAACTTTTAGATGTTATGAGGGAAACTTTTCTGTGTCTGGAAGCCATATGCCAACAATGTTCAGTTATTATTAATTTATCTATGCATACGGCATTGGAAATGATATTCCATGTCATAATTCATCTAAATGTTCATTCCCTTGGAACATTGCTTTCCACAGATAGTAACAGGACTTGGAACAAAATAAAATAGCAATATTATACACATTTTCTATTTCTGCATTTTTCCATTTCTGGAAATGGTCATAGGATCATTTTGTGACAGATTAATATCATCCATGATCCTAAATCGCTAAGAATAAAAGTGTTAGATTCTTTCGGTAAAGTTGCCATAAGGACCAAATTTATTTTTTTAACCAATTCCTTGGAGTATCAACTGATTTTTAGTTTTACAGCATATGTATCTCATCTCCAACCATTTTGCCCCAATTCTAGTTCTTTTTATCCTTCAATAGTGAGGATGAGAAAACCTGGGTGCATATGGATATGGTTGATTTGAAAACTACTTTTTAAACATTTGGAAGTTTTTCAAAACCAAAACCATATTTGCCAAGTGATCTTTTTCCCCTACATTTTAAACCCATGTGCAACTTAAAAGAAACTTTGTCCATATGCTAGTTCAGATTCACTTATATTAAAATCATGAAAATTATGTTTAATAGCTATTTGACACATAAGGAGCTTTTAAATTAAGCTTCTCTAAATTTTATCTTTCAAAACATACTCTGTTCCCTATCCATTCTCACCACTCCTCACTACTCTCCAAGGAAAGCTCAGATTTAATTCAGGAGCTATAAATTAGATGCTTTCAATCTACCAACAGTGATTACATAATAAAGAAAAATGCATTCAGTATTTTTTCCTTTCTCTATAGTTTTTTGTTTGAATATCTCCATAAATATCTCAATCTCCAAGTTCTGAATGACTTGACCTTTACCAGGATCAATCACCTGAAGAATAAATGTTTGATTTGTGACCTTATATTTTCTTTACAGTACATTAAATATATGAGCATTTTAGTATTCTGGTGTTTCATTACAAATAATGCGTGAGCTTTGTATCTGCACAAATATGGTAAGATCGTATAAAGAGTAAAATCATCTCATTTTCCCCATCATCTGCCTCCTCAAATTCCTCCTGCACTAAGATAATCAATGTTAATGGTTCTGTGTCTATCCCTCCACAACTTTAATAGATGGATTTGTGTAGTACAATTCTTTTGCAGGTACAACTGCATGTGGAAACACTATGACTATTTTAGAACCCAAGATTGGAATTTTAGGTAGTGAAGGAAGGGGAAGGGGAAATGAAGAGTTAAGTACATTTAAACTAATGGTAATGTAGTCTCCACTCTAGGTGATATCTAAAGTCCTAACCACTGGGCTATTGCAAATTCACATGAAATAATGAATAAAACAATAATAATAATAAATAGACAAGTGCTTTGAAAATCATGAAGTATGAATGACACATGACCATGTGCTTGTTACTATAATATCATTTCATTCTTTAGTTTTCCCAAAGAAGTGTAAGTCAAAGTGATACTTCAAGTTGTTCATATCCATTAACAAAATATTCATGAATTTATGAATTGGTAAAATCTAACTTTTTAAATGCCTTACAAATATGAATCAGATCTGTGTGATGCACACTGCTCCTGAAATTCTTGATGTTGAATAACTCACATTGACTTCCAATAATAATAATTTAACATTCTGTATCTCTATCTGAGGTTTATGGATATTGATTGAATAGAGGTATTCTGGGGGCAGGTTGCTAGAAGAGATTTGTGTTGATTTGCAAAGACAATATTTTGAGGAAAGACTGAGAAGGGATATGCATATTTTTTAAAAAGGTGTATGTCTCATATTATAGTGTAATCAAAGCACTTCATTCCTGTTTATAAGAAGTCTATTCTGAGTTGCTTAATAATAATAATAATAATAATCAACTTATATGAAGTCAATTTATAATTCATATTTGCAACAAGTTTTTTTCACCTACAGAAATTTTAATAATATAGTTTCTTCTTTACAGTTATAAATGTATGGTTATAAAATCTAAATACGAATAAGCCCATTCAATGTTTGATCATGTTAGGTTTTGCTTAAATGTAATGGCTCTTTGATGAAGGATAGTTGGAAGGCAGGCAGGCAGGGACAAACCACCCACCTCCCCAAGAGGAAAACACTCTTAAAAGAATTTTATACAACCCTGGAAGGAGCCTTCCACCCTTTCCCATGTGACAAAAACCTGATTGGAAGACAGGTGCAGGTAGGGTTAATCAGATTAAAACAGTCTGCAACTTTTATGAAGCCCATAAAAACCCCTAGACTTAGAAACTCCACCCTCTCGGGTCCCCTCCCTCCTCGGGAACTTAGTACTATCACTTTGCTATCACTCAATAAACCTTGCTTTCCTGCCCACCAGCCTGTCTCATCTACCTCTTCATTCTTTGAAGCGGTGTGACCACGAACCACAGGCACTGATGGAGAAAAAAAATCCTGTAACACTTTCTTTTGCTCTTACCGGTCATGTTATCTTAGCACAATGCCTCATGCACATTCTTATTATTTCTATTGCCATCACCCAGTGTTATGACAAGGCACAAAGCCATACTCAAACAGCCATCTATGTGCACAGAGCAGCCTTTATCCTAGGGTAGACTGTATATTGGGTTTCTTAATTTATAAATTTTTGTTACCAATTCACAATTTGTAAAGTCTTGCTGTTGGGAAAATGTCTGGATGGCTATTGAATCCCTGCCTAATTCTCTCCCCCCAGTGCACACACTATTTTTTGGACTCATTGTTATATCTGCAATTGTTCTTTGATTTTTGATGAATTAAAACTAATCTACATTTGTGTCCTTCAATCTGAGGCCATTGTCAAAACTTGACCTTTCAAAACTCTTTTATTTCCTTTTCTCTCTTTTTTCCTCAAAGGCATGTTTTTTTTGGGTGTTTGTTTTGTTTTGTTTTTTTAAAGCAAATCTTTTTCTGAGCCTCTATGGTACCAATATGAAGACAGTAGTAAGTGTAAAGACTTGTTCTTTGGGATGCCTGGGTGGCTCAGTGGTGAACATTTGCCTTTGTCCTAGGGTGTGATCCTGATGTCCCAGATTAAGTCCCACATTGGGGTCCCTGAGGGGAGTCTGCTTCTTCCTCTGCCTATGTTTCTGCCTCTCTCTCTGTGTCTCTCATGAATAAGTAAAAAAATCTTATTAAAAAAATAAAAAATAAGGCCTTGTCCATTCATGTTAGATTTTGGGAATGCCTGAAAGACACTTTCCTCTATGCATAAGGCAAAGTAGCCACTCTCTGTCTTTACTAGGAAAAAAACAAATCTTTCCATATTTTGTCAGAATTTTTAATATTCATTTCCACAACTGGTGCTGGCTGCTGGTTCTGATGACCTAGAGGGGGTTCCACAGGATTTGCACAGGATGGAAATGAAACTTGAGCCAAGAGGAAGTTCATGTTTTCGAAGTTTTCGAAGATTTAGAGAGACTACATACAGACAGCACCCAGGAGGGAACCAGAAGGGGAGGGGAGGGAAGTGGAGGGAATTCTTGTCTTTGGTGCCTACAATTTTTATTGAGGATGGTGGTCTGGTGCATATGTGTTCTCAGTAATCCAGGAATAAAGATGAGTGTTCAGGTGTCCTCCATAAGTTACTTACACCCTGGAGCTAGGGGTCTTGATGAATCCTTGGTCTTAAAAAACATTCATGATAACCCCATCTGGTCACCCCTTAGATGTTATCTATTGTGCTGGAAGTCTCCAAAGAAATCATTAAATCCTTGACCTTTACAAGGACATAAATTATTTGTTCTACATGGTGTGCATAAGGTGGGGAGTTTGGGTCCTATCAAGAATGGAAACAGGAAAAGGAGGGAATAAAGCAGTTTTTAAGAGGGTCTCTTTAGTTTCTCTGTTTCACAACAATTCCTAGATATTTTGAAACTGGTAAAAAAAAACTTCAAAGATCAAAAACATCACCATTATTTTACTAAATTGAAAAACTCAGCCACACGTATAGACAAACCAGCTAGAACAGGATTTTCTCTTTCTTAGTTTTCACTGCTGGATACCTGATGGGCCATTTGGTAGATCAGATATCTTCTCTGATGACCTATACCTGAAAATGATGTGAATATTCGTTGTGTGAAGATACTGATCAGTCTGAAGCAACACAAACATTCTGTCATTCTGAACACTCTCAGGCTACTACTTTTCCCCCAGCCTTCAAATTCAGCAATAAAGTGAAAAATATCCAACGTTCCTTGAGCACATTTATTGAGAACATAATATTTTCCAGATTCTGAATTAAGAACTTTGTCTGCAACATTTATTTGAATGCTCAACATCACTCTATGAGAGAGGCATTATTGTTTTACTCATATTTACTTACATAAAGGGATTAAAAGAGAGACAAAGTAACTTGACTAAGATCACATGGCTAATGAATTTAGATTAAAACCATGAACTTCAAAATTCTAACTCAAAGGGACTCTTATCCACCACACGCCCCAGTTTCTTGGAGGTGGCCAACCTATGGATATACACCATAAAATTTTTCTCTTGTAGGAATGGTCCTGTGACATTCAATTAAAAAAAAAAAAAAAAAACCTAAGAAAATCTGTTTCAATAAAGTACAGACTTAAGTCAGTATAATGTATCAATATCGACTCCTTAGTTGTGGCAATCATACCCTATCAAATGTCAGATGCTTACAGGAGAGGAAACTGGGTATGGGCTATATGGGAGTTCTCTAAGCTATATTTATAACATTTTTATCATTCCCAAACAATTTTAAAACAAAAATTTAGTTTTTGAAAAAGTGTCTCCATATACATACCCAATTAGTGTTTAAAAATAATCCATCGACCAACAGACATATCCATTACACTTTTATTATATCCTTGCTAAAGAGGGACATGATAATCTACTCAGAAATGGAAAAAGCTGGTTTCATTAAATCCATTCTTCTTGATGTTAGAAGCCTTTATTCCATGTCTCAAAATCCACGATATTGCATGCATCATGAAAAAATACGAAAGCAAATTAGTCAAAGGAAAAGTGTTTACAAAAATGTTATTAATGAAACAATCCATCTGCACAAATGTGAATGTATTTTAATATCCTTGGATATGGCAGGAAGTGTTGTAATGTAAAAAGATTTACAAGCGCGAAAGCTGAGGGAGAAAGTTTCAACTTCAAGCATTAAGGTCTTAGTTCATAAATCTGAAGGGAAATAGGTAGAAAATAAAAGCATTAGAAGAAGATAGGAAAAATGTAAAAGAATAAATGTCTTTTTCATAAATCTTTGTGAATATATGGCAACACATAAGCTACAGAAAACCAGTTTACTATTTAAATAATGAATTTGATTTTGGTGTTATCAACATGGAATTTTCAAGTAAATGGAAAATAAACTCATATTGTTTTTGCAATAAATTATAGTATCCTGGTTAAATTAAAAGGAATTCTAGAAGATAATTTTCCCTACTGAAACACATTTTGCTGCTTTTTAAGATTGCAAGGTGCTTTGAGAACAGATTGAAAGATTATCAATACATATTAATAAATCACAAACATCCTAAAATCAAATTAAAACCTATTACAGAGTTTATTAAAGAGTATTTGTTCTCTTGCTCTAAATGGAATGTGTGGCTGACTAAAATTTAAATGATGTTAATTTTAAAATATGGATGTAAACTAAAATTAATACATACAAAGTTTTTATTTTCCTATTCAATTTAACAGAAATTCCAAAAGACCACTTTCTTTTCAGAGAGAAACTTGTTGAAATAATTACCTATTGAGGACTAAAAATCCCAAAGGATTAGTTATGGATACAGAGCTTTCAAGTTTCTAGGCCACTGAATGGAATCTGAAACCAAACCCACAGGGACTAAAGAGCATTACCAGGAAAGGCTGTTAAATGACCTTTATCATATGGTCTCAGTGAGAGACAGGTGTCCACTGTTGTTGACCATCTGGGTTAAGAAGCAAGAACATAAAAGGGTATGATTACCCCTTAAAATGATCACCAGAGATTTGGTTTGGTCCAAACATTGAGAGTGGGCAAGTCTATGCACAGTGAGTTAAAATAATCTCTCTCTCCACACACACATACACATACACTCACACACATATGTAAACAGATTCTGCATACAGTTAGTGAAAACATATTTATTAAGAAGATGATTCAGGGAAATGAGGAAGTATTATTTTGCCTGGAATGGAGGAAAAAAAAACCCTAAATTTTCTCAAGAGGTATTAAAAGTGGATAAATAAATAGAAAAAAAATGATATGCAATCTTACCTATATGAAAAAGGAAAATATTAATTACATTGATTTTGGAATTATGAAGACAAGCACAAAACTTACTACAAAATTGTTTCAAAATGCAGTTTCATAAGTTAATTTTTTCTGGTTTGGGACATTTTGAGCCATTTTTAAGATATATCTTTAAGAAGCTTTGGTGGGTAGAAAAAAAGGTTGTATAATGCGTGATTGGAAAGAGTGAAGAGAACAGTGGGCCATATACAAAATGAGGGATGAAATTGGATCAAATACACTTCATTTGTTACTGTAAAAATTGTTTTCATAATCAGAAATGAAATTGAATCTTTATGTTTGCTATCGAGTATGAATATTGATGAGATTCATGTGGTAATGTTGGGGAGTGCGGTGGTAGTTACAACTTGCGCCACCTCACCAAGAGAAAGAACAAATCTAATACACAATCTCTGTTACTTATTTTTGGCCACAATGAGTGTGGAGACTTGTGTCTGGTATTCAAATCATCTTTCTACGTAGCATACTAATTTTAGCTAAGCTCCTTCTTTGAAAAATGTGCTTTAAAAAAAAATTGGAGCTGCTATACAAAGACTTGAGAATGAAATGGGGGAAAGAGAGCCCGTGGTTGATGAAATGCAAATGAGGCTTGGCTCAGACAGCTGGCTGCTTTGGGATGACATGGGTGATAAATGGTTCTTAAAACATGAGCAGGCATCAGGCTCCTGATTCAGTGTCAGACTGGCAAAAACAGCAGTATTACTAGATGCTTCCTTTAATTAATGCAACACTACTGCATTAGTCCGGACACTGCCGATAAATGGGAAAGAAGTGATATCAGAGGTAATATCAGAAATCTTTCAACCTTGAAGCTCGGATGTGTTGGCCAAAAGCTGCAGTATCATAAGAGGTTTAATTGTATTTGTAATGTACCAGTGCACCATGACAAAAATGGGGAGATAGTGTAGTCAGGACCAGGAAAGGCTGTGATAAATGAGAGAGAATACGTGATTACACAGCCAGGAGGACTGTGAAAACAGACAAAGGACGAGCAAATGGAAAGGGGGATTTAGCCACTATGGCAATCTGAACAGTAAGAACTCAGAGGAACTTTGAAGTGGATGAAATGATGGTATTTGGTCCTTTAGGATTTGTCAGGGCTAATGGATGCATATAACAAAGTGCCCCTAAATTTGGCCAAACAGCATATACCTTGTAACAAATTACACACTTGCATCTAAATCCAAATATTATACACCTACTGCTAGGACAGTCTCTGAGACATATCTTTAAAACACACACATATACACACATGATACTTTAAAGAGAGTACAATCTGAGACGGGTTACCTTTTAAGAAGGTCTCCTTAGTCTTGGCTCAAATTTCCAGCTGGATATCAAATATCAAATAAAATCTTTCAGATGACACCAACATAATAAGCATGTTGCAACAAAATAAGGCTTTATTCAAGAGAGTGAGCCAGGAAATAATTTTCTGTAACAAGCAAATGACAGAAGAATTGGCCTTAAATCTGACAAGAGACCCACTCAGAATTCCCTGAAATCACTTCTCATTTCCCTTAAAAAAAAAAAAAAAAAAAAAAAAAAAAAAACCTACAATCACTACAGCCACAATCACAGCCACAACCACACATACATGCTGCCATCTCTCAACATCCTTAGCACTACTTTCCTACCTTGGTCTATAGCTCCCAGCCTTGCCCTTCTACAGCACGTTAGGATAAAGGCTTGGCAAACTTTTTCTGAAACAGGCCAGAGAGTAAACATTTTCAATTGTGGGAGCCATAAGATCTGTCTCAGCTACTCAAATATGCTATTACAGAACAGAAGCAACACCAGGTAATAGGAAATGAATGGACGTAACTGCATTCCAATGAAATTTTACCTATAAAAACAGTCAGTGAGCTCAACAGTTTGCCAATCCCTGATGGAACATTCAAACTGTCTGTGGTTACTTTAAAGTACAAAGAGGAGTCTGGTCAGTAATTATACCTCTCCGAGCAGAGTTTACAAAATAGTGAAGAGTCGGTTGCAGATATTTCCTCTTAATGTGTGTGTGTAAACTCAGGCGTGTACTGGAAAATCACGGAGTTACACTGTGGGATAGTATCCTTCTCTTCCTTCTGTTTCTGCACTTTTGCCCTAGACTAATAGAGGTCACCAAGAACCATTTCCAGGTGAAAAAAATTAATCCGTCACCTGCACCCAGGACTTTCTGCCTTTTAAAAAATCTTTCTTGAGGTATAATTGACAAATAAAATTATAAGATATTTAAAGTATATGTAATGATTTGTTATACACCATGGATTACTACCATTGAGTTAATTAACACATCCATCACTTCACATATCTTTCTTTCTCTCTCTCTCTCTTTCTCACTTTCTTTCTTTCTTTCTTTCTTTCTTTCTTTCTTTCTTTCTTTCTTTCTTGGATGAGAACCTTTAAGTTGTAACATCTTAGCAAATTTCTATTATACATATGGTATTAACAACTATAGTCACCTGTTATCCAGTAGATACTGAGAAATTATTCATCTTATAACTGAAATTTTATGCTTTTACCATCCTCTTCCTATTTCTCCCCATGCCCCAGCCCCATGATATCTACCGTTATACTATTTCTATGCATTTGACTTTTTTTTTTAGAGTCCACATATAAATGACATTACATAGTATTTGTCTTTGTCTGGCTTATTTCACTTAGCATAACATCCTCCAGTTTCATCCATGTTATCCATGTTGTTGTAAAAGGCGGAGTTTCCTTCTTTTTTAAGGTTGAAATATATATATATATCTGGAACTATTCACCCATTGATGAACACTTAGATTGCTTCCATGCCTTGGCTATTTTAAGTAGTGCTGCAATGAATATAGGAGTATAGAGATCTCTTCCAGATAGTGATTTTTGTTTCTTTTGGATATATACCCAGAAGTGTTTTTTTTTTTTTTTTTCATTTTATGGTTGCTCTGTTTTTAATTGCTTGAGGAACCTCTATACCTTTTTCCATAATGGCTGTACTAACTATATTCCCACCAAGAGTGTGCAAAGAATCCCTCTCTTCACATTCTTCCTGACATTTCTTATCTCTTGTCTTTTTGATGATAGACATCCTAACCAGAGTAAGATGCTATCTAATTTTAGTTTTGATGTCTATTTCCCTTATAATTGGTGATATTGAGCACCCTTTTATGTATATTTTGACTATTTTTATCTATTCTTTGAAAAAAAAAGTCTGATCAAATCCTTTGCCTGTTTTTGATTATGGTTTTGTTTTTTGATTTTGTTTTTCTTGCTATTAAATTGTAGGAGTTCCTTATATATTTTGGATATTAACTGCTTTTCAGATACGTGATTTGCAATTTTTTTCCCATTCCATAGATTTTCTTTTCATTTTTAATTTTCTTTCCTGTGCAGAAGCTTTTTACTATGATGTAGACCCACTTGTTTATTTTTTTTAATTTTGTTTTGCTTTTTGCCTTTGCTCCTGGTATCAAGTCCAAAAAATTGTTACCAAGATCAATGTCAAAAGGCTTACCACCCACGTTTTTTTTCCCTAGGAGTTTGATCATTTCAGGTCTTATGTTCAATGGTTTAAATTATTTGAGATGATATCTCAAATAAGAGATATCTAAATAAGTATCGTCCAGTTTCATTATTGTGCATGTGGTTATCCACTCTCCCAACAATATTATTGAAGAGACTATCTTTTCCTCATTACCCATTCTTGGCTTCTTTGTCATAAATTGATTGACCACATATGGGTTTATTTCAGAACTCTTTTCTGTTCCATTAATTGATGTGTCTGTTTTTATGCCATTTTGTTTTAATTACTATAGTTTGTAATGTTGTAATGAAGTTTACAAACTATAGTTTGTTTGAAATCAGGAATTCTGATGTCTGTGGCTTTGTTTCTTTTTTCAAGATACCTTTGACTATTTGGGGTCCTTTATGGGTCCCTACAAATTTTAGGATATTTTTATATCTGTAAAAAATGGAAGTGCAACTTTGATAGGGATTACATTGCATATGTAGGATGTATTGGGAAGTATGGACATTTTAACAGTATCAATTCTTCCACTTTATAAACATGGAATATCTTTACATGTATTTGTGTCTTCTTCAATTTCTTTCACTATTGTCTTATTATAGATTTCCAGTGTACAGAAATTTCACCTTTTTGATTAAAATTTATTTCAAATATTTATTCTTTTTGATACTATTTTGTTCATATAGGATTGTCTTAATTTCTCTTTCTGATAGTTCATTGCTAGTATATAAAAATACGTCTGATTTTTGTATCCTCCAACCTTACTGAATTTATTAGTTTTAATAGTTTTATGAGGTAGTATTAAGGTTTCTCTCTATATAATATCATGTCATCTGCAAATAATGACAGTTTAACTTCTTCCTTTCCAGTTTGTATGCCTTTTATTTATTTTTCTTACTAATTGCTCTGATAGGACTTCCAGTACTATGTTGAATAGAACTGACAAGAGTGGGCAACCATGTCTTATTCCTGATCTTAAAGGAAAAGTTTTTAGCTTTTTACTATTGTGTTTGGTGTTAACAGTGGTCTTGTTATATATTGCTTTTATTATGTTGAGAAATGTTCTTTCTACACTGAGCTTGTTGAAAGCTTTTATCATAAAAAGCTACTGAATTTTGCCAAATGCTTTTTCTACATTTAGATTATCATATGATTTTGTTATCCTTCATTTTGTTAATGTCATGCATCATGCTGATTGATTTCCATGTGCTGAATCATCTTTGCATCCCAGAGGTAAGTCTCACTTGATTATGGTGTTTGATTTTTTTAACGAATGTTGAATTTTGTTTGATAACCTTTTTTGAGGATTTTTACATCTATATAACCTGAGATGTTAGCCTGTAGTTTTCTTTTCCTATAGCATCCTTATCTGGCTCATAAAATGACTTTGGAATTGTTCCTTCTTTTTTTTTTTCTTTTTTTTTCTTTTTAAAGTACAAGAAAAATTGGCATTAATTCTTCATTAAATGTTTGGTAAAATTGACCAGTGAAGCCAGCTGGTCCTGGACTTCTCTTTACTGAGACATTTTTTATTACAGATTCAGTAGCCTTATCAGTAATTGGTCTATTTAGCTTTACTATTTCTTCATGATCTAGTCTTGGTAGGTTATAATTGGTCTATTTAGATTTACTATTTCTTCATGATCTAGTCTTGGTAGGTTATATTTTTCTAGGAATTTATCCATTTCTTCTAGGTTGTCCAATTTGTGGGCATATAATTGTTCATAATAGTCTCACACTCCTCCATCAGTATTCTTGTGTTATCAGCCATAATGTTTCCTCTTTAATTTCTGATTTTATTTATTTGAATCTCCTTTAGACACAGTTGGTCTAAGTAAACTTACCCAGGTATACCAGACTTACTCATTGCAATTTGCTAGTCCAAGAGAATTCTGTTCTTTACCTGCTTACTTTGGACAACTTAACCAGGGAGGTTATGCTCCTATGTCTCTCTTCTTCCTGGAACCAAAAGAGTGAGCAAGATATATTATTCTTATGGCAATGACAGAGATCCAAAAGATCATGTCCCATTGTGTACCCTCAATTTAATCCTTGCTAGTATCATGACTGCTGAAATTTCGTTGATCAAAGCAAGTCCCTGGTGGCCTGGATAAACTCAGGCCACCAAACAATTGTTAAGAGGATCTATGAAGGGACTAGATTCAGGAAGGTATGAGGATTTTAACTCAGATATGCAATCTTCCAAAGACTAGAAATTAGGCAAAGTTTAGTTGTAACTAGCAGTCAGTCAAATTCAAGCTACATGATCTTGAGTTTAGTTTTCTTAGCTGTAAGACAAGGAAAATGATATCTGCCATATACAATTGTTTGTGTGATTGTGAAATATGTGAAGTGTCTCATACAAAGTTGATCTGTAAATGTTCTGAATTCTTCTACAAAATTGTAGGCTCTAGAGCAGATCCTTTCTCAGATTTTGAAAATTATTCTAGTACAATGATGTGGTGCCTGGGTGGCTCAGTAGTTGAACATCTGACTTTGGCTCAAGTCATGATGCTGGGGTCCTGGGATCAAGTCCTACATTAGGCTCCCTGCAGGGAGCCTGTTTCTCCCTCTGCCTATGTCTCTGCCTCTCTATGTGTGTCTCTCATGAATAGATAAATAAAATCTTTTTTAAAAATTAAAAAAATAAAAGTTATTCCAGTATAATGAAGACTATAGATATCAACATGGATAAGCAAACAGTGATATAGAATGCTCTGCCTTGTGTAACATCAAATTTATAGTAATTAAATCCACAAGTTAAGAAAATCTAATTTTCTTCAACATGGTTTGAGTTGACAACCCCAAAATATACTCCTTTGAGAAAGATACACATACGTAATAACAACTTGGGTATCTATTAGTAGTTCTATTAGTTTAGAAGGTGATTCTATGCTCTTTACAGAAGTAGTAATATATTATTATTAAGCCAACTACTGATTGTTTCCCAACAACTTTTAATTTTCAGGATTAAGCTACAAAGTTCCTTCCCTGTGATTTGAAAGCAAAATATTTGAATTCTCATATAAATTTCATGTAATTATAAAGTGTTCAATAAGGCCTAGACAAATGATATATTATCTTTAATTCTTTATCCTGTAATGACCATGATTAATTAAACATATGGAAAAAATGTATTAACTGTCTTTCTCCAGGCTTAAGTCTGACATCTATCTCTTGGATTTCAATCAATAGCACTGATTTTAAGAATTGAATACATTATTCCTAATGTAAAATCATTAGTCTCTAAGTTAGAATTTTTTTCACATGGCTCCAACTGAGATCAAGCAGCCTAGGTATTCCTTAAGGACCTTCTTGTACAACTTTAAAACTTATTTCAAGGAGTTAGAATAACTAAAATACCAAGGATTTCTGCCCCCGCCCCATTGCCTCCTTTAAGCGGCTCCTCAGGGAAGATGGATTGAACTGGGATGGGTTATAATTCTTTTTTCTACAATGTTCATGACATGCACTAATGAAAATGTTCACCTTTATGTTCCTCTTGATTATAACCAAGGAATTTTTGATGCTACATAAGCATAAATTTTTGTTTCTTGATCGGAAGAGGACAGGCTGGTTGTGGAATCTAATTGCTGAAAAAATGAAATTTGAGAACTAGAGGTCATTCTGAAGTTATAATTCTTTCCCACATACTGAAAAATAACCGAAATTCCATTTTTTAAAAATTTGAGGTTAAATTTTATTTTCTTAGTGCCTTATGCATTAACACTTTCAAAGACAACTAGCGTATAGTGAACCCCAGTAGAAAACTCATCTTCCAACATAAATGTCAACATACATGTATAAGTTGGCTAAAGAATACTCTTATGAGGTCTATAGCAGTAGAGGCCACTGGGGGCTAGGAAAGTTTCTTTTGACTCTTGCACCATTAAAAATAATGCATTAATCAACAGAAGATAATAATCATTGGTTAGAAACTCAGAGAGATGTTTGATTTGTTTCCTTTGTCCACAGTGTGACATGTGACATTCAGGTGAGGATTATGAATAACTGTTACCAACCCTGAATCAGTTATATAAGAAAAACAGTTTTATAACTCTATTTTATTGGTTTCTATTGAAAAAGAATATATATATTCTTTGTGATATTAAGAAGTTTCCAAACTTTCAATTCTCTAAGCTTCAAGTCCTTAAATTAATCTATTTAGCTGTCAATTTACATATCTATCTATTTAATGTGAACAAAAATCTTCTTCATCTATGATTTGATCAAAATGTAATAATGATTATTCAACACTCAACTTGCTAGGGCAGGTGACTTGGAAGTTAGTTGTGCCTCCAATCTATAAAAAAAGGAAGAGTAAATCTTTGCCTTTCTCATTTCTCAGGCTAATTCTGAAAATTAAATGAGATAATAAACAATAGCAATACTTTGTAAGCTGTGAGATCTGTGATACTATGACATCAAGGAAATATTTTGTGTTCTAATATTTGTGATATAGTGGAAAGACGACCATACAGGCTTTGGTGTTAAAGAATTCCCATTGATTCTTTCATCTGTGAAATGTAAAGAAAAATCATTTGGATTTAAGGCTTTTGGAAAGCATCTAATATCTTTCCTGAAATACAGCACAGGCTCAAAAGTGATGAGTAGTATTATTATTAATATAATAAAAAGAGCTTATCTAATGAGGAGGCATAGTAGCAGGCCATTTCTAGGTATATGCACTACTCAGACAAATTCATGTGACATTGCCAAAACTATCCATTGAGAAACAGGACCACAGGCATGAAGTAGGAAAATATGAAGAAAAGTATAGCCTTTTAATAGGGAAAGAAGTAGCAAGATTAGGGTGTTCAAGGAAAGCTTTTTGTAATAAAAGAATCAAAATAAGGCTTAAGACTTACAGTCACTACACACGTGTAACTGGGATTAAGGGGAAGAAAATGTTGAGATATCTGTGGGCATGTCTCTTTCTGTAGTTCAGTCTAGATGTCATCATCATCCAGCAAAGAAACAAATTTACTGAATGACAATGGTATCCATAATTTTACATCATCATATAGATATGTGTCATGGACATTTAGAACATGCATACTCAGAGGCAATATATTTGAACTTTTACTTCCAATTTTAAAGTTTTTTTTATTTCAAAGTCCATTATAATCACCACCTAGAATTATTTATTCTTTTCTAGAGTCAGGCTAACTACCTGCGGCCAAATGCATTAATTCATGCCTTTACTCTTGACATCTACCTTCACTGAATTCCTTTTTTTTTTTTTCCTGTTCAATTCCTATCATCTTTTTAAGCTTCAACTGAAGGCTAAGTTCTTACATGAAACTTTCTCTAAATTCTCCATGATACTCTAATCTCCTTTTTTTCTGATCTTCTCTTGAACTTCAGCTATAACACTCCATTTAGCACATGCCCCATCTCTAATTTTGTCACATTATGTTAATCTTGTCATTCCATTAAGCCTGTAAAGCCCTTGTGAGCACAGACGATGAGGAAGAGTGAGAATTGGTTCTCTCATCTTCTGGTCTACCTCCTTTCAAGCTGAAAAAATCAGAAAGCTAAAAACGTTTCTAAACTTCCTGGCAACTAAGATTTCAGAAGAGAATGAAGTTCCACTAGTTGGATTTCCTTTGAGAAAAACTAAAGGATAAGAATGAGGCAGAAGCCGCGTTTTTTGCACTTCATTGCTTATACTCATGTGCAATGTTATTAGCCATGTGCTGTTTTCTGCAGGAACATTGTGTCCATTTCCCATCTTATCAGACAGACAGACATGCCTCAGCAGCAGCATCAGGAGCTATGGTGTTTTGTTTTGTTTTTTAACTCCATCTGCCTCATTTAGCAACAGGAGTGTGTTTTTTGTTTGTTTTGTTTTGTTCTGTTTTGTTTAACTCTTGGCACCAGCAAAAAAAAAAAAAAAAAAAAAATTCAAATCAAAATCAGTAGCTCCTTGTAGGCCTTGCCTTGACCATGCACTTGAAGTTCTCCAAAGTATTTCTAGTACCTATTTCCTTCTGTTAAAACTCTTATAGTTGATAATTCCTATGGTGATTTCTATTTTGAGCATTGAGTCTTGATTGATATAGCGGTCAGATATGCTGTCTCATTATCTCTGACAGCTTCTTATACAAAGTAGGAGATCTACTAAGATATCAATAAACACTCAGATGATTGTATTAGCCATTTGTTGCTATATAATAAATTACACCCAAAACATGACAGTTAATATGAAAACAACATTTATTTTTATCACATAGTTTCTGAGAAGGGAATCCAGGCAGCAGGGAGTGGTTTAATTGGATGGTTACCGACATTTCTCAGAAGGTTGTAGTCAATAGTTAGCCTGACATCAGCAGAAAGCTTGGCTGAGACCAGAGGATACATTTCTAAGCACATTTATGTGGCTGTTGATAGCCCTCACTTTCTCACTGGGGGTTGATCAGAGGCCCTGGTTCCCATAACACATGGGACCCTCTGTTATGCTGCTCATGACATGACAGCTAACTTCTCAGAACAAGTGATCTGAGGGAAGGGGGAATAGAGAGAAGGAGAGAGGGAGAGACCAGCAAAATGAAAGGCACTATATCTAATGTAATGTATGATAGAAGTAAAGCACCATTGGGGTGCCTGGGTGGCTCAGTCAGTTAAGTGGCAGGTTCTTGATTCTGGCACAGGTCACAATCTCAGGGTCTTGGGATCCAGCCCCTGGGATCCAGCCCCGTGCGTGCGTGGAGCCTGCTTCAGCATTCTCTCTCTCTCTCCCTCTGCCCTTCCCTCCACTTGCTCTCTCTCTCTAGAAAATAAATAAATAAATAGTTTTAGAAAATAAGTTAGGCACCATTACTTGTAAAAATTTCTCACATAACCCAATCTTGTTACAGTGTAGGATGGGACTACAAAAGTCTGTATGTCAGATGGTGGGAGCTATCTTGGAGGCAATCTGCCCTCTCCACCAAGAATTCATGCTGTCCTACATGCAAAATATTCTCACTCTTCTCCAAGACCCCGAAGTGTCATTCCATTATAGCTTCAGTGTGATATCCAGAATCTTATCATCTAAAATCAGGTTCAGGTGCAGGGATGTCTACTTGTATATAATTCCTTAAGAAAAGCTTATTGAGTCCGGATCCTTTCAATTTAGAATCCTGTGAAAAAAGAGACACATGATCCTGTTCCCCAAACCTCACCCCCACACACACAGTATACATCGGTGGGGCAAACACAAGAGAAATTCTGTAAGAACTCCTGTTCAAAAATTGGAGAAAAGAGAGGCATACCCACTGATCCACAGCTGTTCTAAAAACCATCCAGGTAAGCAATGAATATTTCTTGACTAAGACTCAGTTCAACTACTGCTTGTAGTAAATGACTTACTATTGTGGTTCTGGGGTCCACCCTCTGGGATCTTCATTCTGAGTGAAGTTACCCTTTATGTTTCATGGAAGGAAATGTGTATTTGCAGCTGCTTCCTGCTTGTAGAAGTTTGAAAATCCAAAGGCCTGTCCTTCTCGACCTGAAGGCCAAGAAGGACCTGAAGAGCTGCTAAAATAGTGAGGGAAACTGCCTTAAAACTTCTTCAGAGGCCTATTGTTCAAGGGGATTTGTGAGTCAAGGCCTTAACATCTTTAGAAAACCCTTTATCTGACTCAGTAGTGCTCTGAAATTTCAACTTCTGGTTTTTCTAAGCTTTTAACCATGGGTTTGACAGGTATATTGTCTACTCTATCATAAGACATTTTTTTTTTCTCTGATGGTGACTGAATTTGCTCTTTGCTAGGAAGCCGTATCTTAATTTTAGTATTGTTTGTAGCCTGGAAAGCCCATGAGCACTCCAGACCACCAATCAAGTAAGTTTCAGTTCCTTCATGTTCAGTACTTTTTCTTTAGCTTATCTTTGTCTTCCTGAATTTTATGATAAGCTCAAGAACATACCAGGCAGCATCTTCAACACTCTGGCTGGAATTCTCCTGATCTAAATTATGCTGTTGGGTAGGTCCACATTCTACTTTATACTGAAAGCAACAGTGTTGCTAAACTTTCTGCCAGTGTATAATAAAGATTCACTTTCTACTAGTTACCAATAAGATAGTCATCCCTCCTCTAGACATTCCTTGTCAGCCTCTTCGAAAGCCATGAGATGCATTAAAACTTCAATAATGTTCTCTTCAAAATCTTTCCAGCTTCTATCCTCTATCCCCAGTTGCCAAGCCACTTCTGCATTTATAGGTATTTGTTATATAGCATCATGCACCTGGTACCAAAATCCGTATTAGTTATCTACTATGGTGTAACAATTTACCCAAAAAGGTCAGCAGCTTAAAACCCACATATTTATCATCTCACAAATTTTCAGAGGATCTGGATTTCAGGAGCAGCTTAACTGGATGATTCTGTCCCAGAACTTCTCATACTGTTGTAGTCGAGAAGTTCATCTGGGATGAAGTCGTGGGGCTAGAGAATACACTCCCAAAGTTTCTATCATGGATATTGGCAGGAACTCAAAGTTTCTCACTGGCTATTGGACAGAGGCCTCCATTCCTCTCTATAAGGGTGTCCCCACAAGGTCTATTCACAACTCTCAAACTCAGACAAAATGACCTAGGATAGAGACGAGAAGCAGTCAGGAAGACTTCTATAACCTAATCTCAGAAATAACATACTATTGCTTTTCCTGTGTTCTACTAATTATACAGACTAATCCTGATACAGTGTGGGAAGATACTACACAGAAGTATGAATATCATTAGAAAGCTGGGATCATTGGAATCCATCTTAGAATCTGGCTATCCTAGTGGCTGAAAGAGTCCTAGATAATGTGTCACGTTTTTCTTGTTAAATGGTGTAACCTAAGAGTTTATTGAGTACCTACACAGCATGAATCTTTAAATGTAAATATATTTAATTAATAATGTATTTTATAAGTTATATGTATTAAAATTCTCCAGGGAGATAGAACTGATAGGATATTTTGTGAGTATGAGCACGGTCTGTGTGTATCTGTGTGTGTGTGTGTGGAGAGAGAGAGAGAGAGAGAGAGAGAGAGAGAAAGAAAGAAAGAAGAAAGAGAAAGAAAAAGAAAAAGAAAAAGAGAGAGAAATTCATTATAAGGAATTGACTTACAAGATTATAGAGGCTGGCAACTCAAAAGTCTGAAAGATGGGCCAACTGGCTGGAGACCCACACAAGAGCCAATGTTGTAAGGTCAAGTCCAAAGGCTACCAGGCTAGAGACCTAGAAAAGAGAAGAGAGCCAGTGACTCAGTTTAAGTTGAAAGAGAAATAAGAACCTATACTGTCAATTATCTTACCTATAAGGCCTGTCTAAAAGAGAATGGTGGATTCAGGTGCAATGAGGAGGCAGACACAGTAATCTATTGCAATATGACCATCTGGTGGCATTGCAGACCCTGAAGAGAAAAATACCTGAGGTGAATGAATAGGAAGCCCTTTAATTTTTGTGCTCCAGAAACCCTACTGCAAGAACATCAAAAGAAAACAAGATGTATTATTTCCCTTTTCCAAGAGACTGCCATGCTGTATTGGACTTGGAGGGGGAAACTGAAAGCTGACAGCATTAGCTGGGCTCTAAATAAAGGAAGATAACAGAACAATTAAAGCCTGCATTGGTGCCCAAAGGTCCAGGGAGAGATTGTGAGTCTGGAATACCATACCTAGAATGGTTTACAATCAACATGAAGAATACATGTGGGGAACTGTAACAGAGATAAGAACTGTGTAAGCAACTAGGAACTTGAAGATGGTAGGACAGTAGTAACCCAAAGATGACTTTAACTGCACCTACTGATTAGGGACGGCTGGGAACATTTGGTTTACAAGGAGTATGTACATGATTTCCAAGTTTTCTATTTCTAGAACAAAGTCATATCCTGTCTTTTAAAAAAGCAGCAATATATACCCATCAAATATTCACTTTCCTTATCCTCATTCAAGAGAGAAGAAAACATATAGAAAAAAATGTACACTGGGTAACAAGTAGTAAGAGCTCTAGTCCTCATGTCATAAATTACAAATACTTTCATCTAAGTTCTTAGACCCTCAGTTTCTATCTACTTCGATAAAATGAGAGTAGTCCGATCATTGAGTTACAAGCTAAAAGAATTAAAACTATTTGTGAAAACGTAAGCAGAGAGCTCTATATAAACACACTGAAGCATAATTATTTGATTTGATTATGTTTTTTTTTATTATTGAGGAGCTATCCCCAGTCAGAAAACAAACAAAATTCTATCTTTCAATACATGCCTTTAAGTAGAACAGTCTGTGACTGAGTATAAGATGTGATTTATACATTTAATGATTCCATTGGCACTTACTCTTTTTCTAGTTATTATTGTTATTTCATTGGCACTTGTTCTTAATCCAACATTGTAATCATCTTTGCCATTAAGGTATGATTTGATTTACTTGATGCTAAATAATTCTGCAACCCAACTATCCAAATTTAGGCAATGGGCTATAGTCCTACATAATCTTTAGCCAACTCTAATGAGGTGTCCCTTTTAAGCAAAAAATATTTTTAAAGGGCCAGATAGTATATATTTTAGGCTTTGTCGGTAATATGGTCTCTGCTGCAACGGCCAGCTCTGCCATTCTATCAGAAAAGAAGCCATAGACAACATGTTAACAATGGCTGTTTTCCAATATAAATTATTTATGTAAGCAGGCATAAGGCAAGACTTGGACCAAAAGTTCAACTTTGCTGACACCTGGTTTAAACAATTGTTAGAATATATTTTGGAGAGTATATGTGTATAGTCTAAAGAGATATTCTATTTTTGTCTTCAGATATACTTATTTTATAAGTAAAAAATAATTCAAATGAATTAATAGATCATAGATAGATAAACAGATACACAGATAGAAACAAATCCTACATCCCACTTCCCACAATAAAGACCTGTTCTTATTTTATTTTACACATTATACTTCTGGATTTTTTTTAAAAGATGTGTAAATTACAGATAATATAAAGCTTATTTTTATTACTACCCAAGGTCACATTCTCTTTATACTCTCTCTTCTTGAGGAAATCATTGTGATGATTTTGATGGATTTTTTTATTTAAAATACATTTATAACATTTATATGAATATAAGCATATGTAGAACATATTTATAAATAAAATATAGATTTTATTTATATATATTAGCATGACCATCTGCCATTTGTTTATTACCTATACCAGTGTATATCAGTGGTATATAAATATATCCCCACATCCTAGTGAACACTTGATTTTGTCATGTTTCTAATTTTTGACAATTCAAGGAATAAAAAAAATCAATTTTTATTCTTTGCCATTTATTGGACTCAATTCAATCATCTCTCATTGTTTTTTTTTTTCTTTTTAATTTATTTTTTATTGGTGTTCAATTTACTAACATACAGAATAACACCCAGTGCCCGTCACCCATTCACTCCCACCCCCCGCCCTCCTCCCCTTCTACCACCCCTAGTTCGTTTCCCAGAGTTAGCAGTCTTTACGTTCTGTCTCCCTTTCTGATATCTCCCACACATTTCCTCTCCCTTCCCTTATTTTCCCCTTCACTATTATTTATATTCCCCAAATGAATGAGAACATATAATGTTTGTCCTTCTCCGACTGACTTACTTCACTCAGCATAATACCCTCCAGTTCCATCCACGTTGAAGCAAATGGTGGGTATTTGTCATTTCTAATAGCTGAGTAATATTCCATTGTATACATAAACCACATCTTCTTTATCCATTCATCTTTCGTTGGACACCGAGGCTCCTTCCACAGTTTGGCTATCGTGGCCATTGCTGCTAGAAACATCGGGGTGCAGGTGTCCCGGCGTTTCATTGCATTTGTATCTTTGGGGTAAATCCCCAACAGTGCAATTGCTGGGTCGTAGGGCAGGTATATTTTTAACTGTTTGAGGAACCTCCACACAGTTTTCCAGAGTGGCTGCACCAGTTCACATTCCCACCAACAGTGTAAGAGGGTTCCCTTTTCTCCGCATCCTCTCCAACATTTGTTGTTTCCTGCCTTGTTAATTTGCCCCATTCTCACTGGTGTGAGGTGGTATCTCATTGTAGTTTTGATTTGTATTTCCCTGATGGCAAGTGATGCAGAACATTTTCTCATATGCATGTTGGCCATGTCTATGTCTTCCTCTGTGAGATTTCTGTTCATGTCTTTTGCCCATTTCATGATTGGATTGTTTGTTTCTTTGGTGTTGAGTTTAATAAGTTCTTTATAGATCTTGGAAACTAGCCCTTTATCTGATATGTCATTTGCAAATATCTTCTCCCATTCTGTAGGTTGTCTTTGAGTTTTGTTGACTGTATCCTTTGCTGTGCAAAAGCTTCTTATCTTGATGAAGTCCCAATAGTTCATTTTTGCTTTTGTTTCTTTTGCCTTCGTGGATGTATGTTGCAAGAAGTTACTATGGCCGAGTTCAAAAAGGGTGTTGCCTGTGTTCTTCTCTAGGATTTTGATGGAATCTTGTCTCACATTTAGATCTTTCATCCATTTTGAGTTTATCTTTGTGTATGGTGAAAGAGAGTGGTCTAGTTTCATTCTTCTGCATGTGGATGTCCAATTTTCCCAGCACCATTTATTGAAGAGACTGTCTTTCTTCCAATGGATAGTCTTTCCTCCTTTATCGAATATTAGTTGCCCATAAAGTTCAGGGTCCACTTCTGGATTCTCTATTCTGTTCCACTGATCTATGTGTCTGTTTTTGTGCCAGTACCACACTGTCTTGATGACCACAGCTTTGTAGTACAACCTGAAATCTGGCATTGTGATGCCCCCAGATATGGTTTTCTTTTTTAAAATTCCCCTGGCTATTTGGGGTCTTTTCTGATTCCACACAAATCTTAAAACAATTTGTTCTAACTCTCTGAAGAAAGTCCATGGTATTTTGATAGGGATTGCATTAAACGTGTATATTGCCCTGGGTAACATTGACATTTTCACAATATTAATTCTGCCAATCCATGAGCATGGAATATTTTTCCATCTCTTTGTGTCCTCCTCAATTTCTTTCAGAAGTGTTCTATAGTTTTGAGGGTATAGATCCTTTACATCTTTGGTTAGGTTTATTCCTAGGTATCTTATGCTTTTGGGTGCAATTGTAAATGGGATTGACTCCTTAATTTCTCTTTCTTCAGTCTCATTGTTAGTGTATAGAAATGCCACTGACTTCTGGGCATTGATTTTGTATCCTGCCACGCTACCGAATTGCTGTATGAGTTCTAGCAATCTTGGGGTGGAGACTTTTGGGTTTTCTATCTAGAGTATCATGTCATCAGCGAAGAGGGAGAGTTTGACTTCTTCTTTGCCAATTTGAATGCCTTTAATGTCTTTTTGTTGTCTGATTGCTGAGGCTAGGGACTTCCAGTACTATGTTGAACAGCAGTGGTAAGAGTGGACATCCCTGTCTTGTTCCTGATCTTAGGGGAAAGGCTCCCAGTGCTTCCCCATTGAGAATGATATTTGCTGTGGGCTTTTCATAGATGGCTTTTAAGATGTCGAGGAATGTTCCCTCTATCCCTACACTCTGAAGAGTTTTGATCAGGAATGGATGCTGTATTTTGTCAAATGCTTTCTCTGCATCCAATGAGAGGATCATATGGTTCTTGGTTTTTCTCTTGCTGATATGATGAATCACATTGATTGTTTTACGGGTGTTGAACCAGCCTTGTGTCCCAGGGATAAATCCTACTTGGTCATGGTGAATAATTTTCTTAATGTACTGTTGGATCCTATTGGCCAGTATCTTGTTGAGAATTTTTGCATCCATGTTCATCAGGGATATTGGTCTGTAATTCTCCTTTTTGGTGGGGTCTTTGTCTGGTTTTGGAATTAAGGTGATGCTGGCTTCATAGAACGAATTTGGAAGTACTCCATCTCTTTCTATCTTTCCAAACAGCTTTAGGAGAATAGGTATGGTTTCTTCTTTAAACGTTTGATAAAATTCCCCTGGGAAGCCATCTGGCCCTGGACTCTTGTGTCTTGGGAGGTTTTTGATGACTGCTTCAATTTCCTCCCTGGTTATTGGCCTGTTCAGGTTTTCTATTTCTTCCTGTTCCAGTTTTGGTAGTTTGAGGCTTTCCAGGAATGCGTCCATTTCTCCTAGATTGCCTAATTTATTGGCGTATAGCTGTTCATAATATGTTTTTAAAATCGTTTGTATTTCCTTGGTGTTGGTAGTGATCTCTCCTTTCTCATTCATGATTTTATTAATTTGAGTCTTCTCTCTCTTCTTTTTAATAAGGCTGGCTAATGGTTTATCTATCTTATTAATTCTTTCAAAGAACCAACTCCTGGTTCTGTTGATCTGTTCCACAGTTCTTCTGGTCTCGATTTCGTTGAGTTCTGCTCGAATCTTTATTAACTCCCTTCTTCTCTTGGGTGTAGGATCTATTTGTTGTTTTTTCTCTAGCTCCTTTATGTGTAAGGTTAGCTTTTGTATTTGAGTTCTTTCCAGTTTTTGAATGGATGCTTATATTGCGATGTATTTCCCCCTTAGGACTGCTTTTGCTGCATCCCAAAGATTTTGAACGGTTGTATCTTCATTCTCATTAGTTTCCATGAATCTTTTTAATTTTTCCTTAATTTCCTGGTTGACCCTTTTATCTTTTAGCAGGATGGTCCTTAACCTCCACGTGTTTGAGGTCCTTCCAAACTTCTTGTTGTGATTTAGTTCTAATTTCAAGGCATTATGGTCCGAGAATATGCCGGGGACAATCCCAATCCTTTGGTATCGGTTCAGACCCGATTTGTGACCCAATATGTGGTCTATTCTGGAGAAAGTTCCATGTGCGCTTGAGAAGAATGTGTATTCAGTTGAGTTTGGATGTAAAGTTCTGTAGATATCTGTGAAATCCATCTGGTCCAGTGTATCATTTAAAGCTCTCGTTTCTTTGGAGATGTTGTACTTAGAAGACCTATCGAGTATAGAAAGAGCTAGATTGAAGTCACCAAGTATAAGTGTATTATTATCTAAGTATTTCTTCACTTTGGTTAATAATTGATTTATATATTTGGCAGCTCCCACATTCGGAGCATATATATTGAGGATTGTTAAGTCCTCTTGTTGAATAGATCCTTTAAGTATGATATAGTGTCCCTCTTCATCTCTCACTACAGTCTTTGGGGTAAATTTTAGTTTATCTGATATAAGGATGGCTACCCCTGCTTTCTTTTGAGGACCATTCGAATGGTAAATGGTTCTCCAACCTTTTATTTTCAGGCTGTAGGTGTCCTTCTGTCTAAAATGAGTCTCTTGTAGACAGCAAATAGATGGGTCCTGCTTTTTTATCCAGTCTGAAACCCTGCGCCTTTTGATGGGGTCATTAAGCCCGTTCACATTCAGAGTTACTATTGAGAGATATGAGTTTAGTGTCATCATGATATCTATTCAGTCTTTGTTTTTGTGGACTGTTCCACTGAACTTCTTCTTAAAGGGGAATTTTAAGAGTCCCCCTTAAAATTTCTTGCAGAGCTGGTTTGGAGGTCACATATTCTTTTAGTTGCTGCCTGTCTTGGAAGCTCTTTATCTCTCCTTCCATTTTGAATGAGAGCCTTGCTGGATAAAGTATTCTTGGTTGCATGTTCTTCTCATTTAGGACCCTGAATATATCCTGCCAGCCCTTTCTGGCCTGCCAGGTCTCTGTGGAGAGGTCTGCTGTTACCCTAATACTCCTCCCCACAAAAGTCAGGGATTTCTTGTCTCTTGCTGCTTTAAGGATCTTCTCCTTATCTTTGGAATTTGCAAGCTTCACAATTAAATGTCGAGGTGTTGAACGGTTTTTATTGATTTTAGGGGGGGGGATCTCTCTATTTCCTGGATCTGAATGCCTGTTTCCCTTCCCAGATTAGGAAAGTTTTCAGCTAGAATTTGTTCAAATACATATTCTGGCCCTCTGTCCCTTTCGGCGCCCTCGGGAACCCCAATTAAACGTAGGTTTTTCTTCCTCAGGCTGTCGTTTATTTCCCTTAATCTATCTTCATGGTCTTTTAATTGTTTGTCTCTTTTTTCCTCAGTTTCCCTCTTTGCTATCAACTTGTCTTCTATGTCACTCACTCGTTCTTCCACCTCGTTAACCCTCGTCGTTAGGACTTCTAGTTTGGATCGCATCTCATTCAATTGATTTTTAATTTCTGCCTGATTAGCTCTAAATTCTGCAGTCATGAAGTCTCTTGAGTCCTTTATACTTTTTTCTAGAGCCACCAGTAGCTGTATAATAGTGCTTCTGAATTGGCTTTCTGACATTGAATTGTAATCCAGATTTTGTAACTCTGTGGGAGAGAGGACTGTTTCTGATTCTTTCTTTTGAGGTGAGGTTTTCCTTCTAGTCATTTTGCTCGGTGCAGAGTGGCCAAAAGCAAGTTGTATTGGGAAAAAGAGAAAAAGAGAGGAGAGAAAGAAGGAAAGAAAAGAGAAAGAGAAAAAAAAGGGAAGAGAAAAAAAAATGAAAGAAAATAAAAAAGAAGAAAAAGAAAGAAAAAGAAAGGAGAAAAAAAAGGGGGCGTGGGGGAAGGAAACAAATCAAAAAGCAAAACAAAACAAAACAAACCAAAAAAAAAAAAAAAGAGCCACCGGGGAGTATCTTCTGATTCTGTGTTCTTTAAGTCCCTTGGCTTCTCCTGGAAGTTGTCAGTCTAGCTGCTGTTCTGGGGGAGGGGCCTGCTGTGCTGATTTTCAGGTGTTAGCAGTTGGGGGAGCTGCTGTGCCCCTGCCTGGTGCAGGGCTCGGTGGGGTTGTTTACCCCGTGAGGCCGCAGGAGGAACAGCCCCAGTGGCGGGGCAGCTCTGGAAACCTGGATTCAGCTCCGGCAGGAACTCCGTCTGCAGGGCCTGGAGGCTCTGGGCGGGGCCGCTGATCTGCTCAGCTGGGGCAGGAGCGTCCTCGCTGTCCTGGGCCCTCCCGGCCTCTGCCTGTCCCGGGGGAGGCGGGATCCTGGGCTGTGTCCCGGCGCCCTGTGCTCCGGAGCCTGCGCTGGTGGATTCGCGCTCCCGGGCCGCGCAGCCCCCTCCGCGGAGCCGCCCCCGAGCCCCCCCGAGCTGCTCCTGGAACCGCGCAGGCCCCTCTGCACGGAGCCTCTTCCTCTGCCCGAGCCCCCCGAGCTGCTCCCGCCCCGCAGCCCCCTCCGCGGAGCCGCCCCCGAGCCCCCCGAGCTGCTCCGGGTCCCGCCGGGTCCCGCCGTGCGCGCTGCAGCCCTTAGGGAGCTCTGCGCACTCTCCTGGGCGCGCAGTTGCTGTTAGTGTCCCGGGAGCCCGAGGGCATCCCCGCCCTCCTGGGTCCTGCTCCACCTCCCCGCGAGCCCCTTTCCCCCGGGAAGGTCGGTGCAGCTCCTGCTCCTCCGGGACGGGGCTCTCCTGTCCTGGGGACACTCACTCGCCCCGGCCTCAGCCCGGCTCCTCGCGGGCCCCTCCCCCTTGGAGGCCTTTGTTCCTTTATTTCTTTTTCCCCGTCTTCCTACCTTGATAGAAGCGCAAACTCTTCTCACTGTTGCATTCCAGCTGGTCTCTCTTTAAATCTCAGGCCGAATTCATAGATTTTCAGGATAATTTGAAGGTTTTCTAGGTAGTTTGGTGGAGACAGGTGATTTGGAGACCCTACTCTTCCACCATCTTGCTCCTCCGATCCATCTCTCATTGTTTTAACCTACATTCTCTGTGTTTTGTTTTTTGTTTTTTTTATTTATGATAGTCTCACAGAGAGAGAGGCAGAGACACAGGCAGAGGGAGAAGCAGGCTCCATGCACCGGGAGCCCGACGTGGGATTCGATCCCGGGTCTCCAGGATCGCGCCCTGGGCCAAAGGCAGGCGCCAAACCGCTGCGCCACCCAGGGATCCCTCTCTGGTTATAAATGAATTTTAACTAACATCATATGTTTATTAGCTGGGGTAGGCTGAATAATGTCCCCCGGATATCCATACATCAATCTCTAGAACCTATGAATACGTTACCTTACATGGAAAAAGGAGCTTTGCAGATTAAAATTAAAGATTTTGATGTGCGAAGATCATCTTGGGTTATCTGGATTCTTCTAATTTAATCCCATGAGCTCCTAAAAGCACAAAAATAGAGGAAGAGTCAAACAAAATTGACCTGAGGACTCTACCTATTGTTGCTGGCTTTAAGAATGAAGGAAGGGCACCAGTTTTCAAGGAATGTGGCATTGTCTAGAAACTGGAAATGACCCAGTTTGCACTTGCAAGAAAATAAGGACCTTGTTATTGTGAACTCAAGAAACAGAATTCCACCAAAAACCCAAAGGTATGGGAAATCGTCTCTCCCAAAGGTATGGGAAAGAAATACAGCCTGCTGATGACTTGATTTTAATGCTTTGAGAACTGTTTCAGACTTCTGACCTCAAGAACTATGAGATAATAAATTTATGTTATTTAAGCCACTGAGTTTATAGTAATTTATTATGACAATTATAAGAATTAGACATTAGTATTTATTCTTTGGTGCTTACTTGTCCTTATACTTCATCCATTTTTCTATCAGTTTTCTGGGTTTACCTATTAATTTGTGATTCTTTGTATATTCCGGTTAGTAATTCCTTGTTACAGACTCTCTTATCTTAGTTACAAAAATCTTCTTTAGGTCTATCACAAGTCTTTTAACTTTGTTTATAGTTGTCTTGATACACAGGTGACTTTAATTTAATGTAGTAAAATTTACCAAAATATGTCCATTAAGATTAGGCTTTTGTTGTGTTAAGAAAGTAGTTTTGGGGCACCTGGCTAGCCATTGGCCATTTCACACAAGTTGACATATATACTCTTACACAATTTGGCAAAGCTTCATTTTTACATAACTCATGATAAATGCTCATTTTTTCCAGATAATTCAAATTCCTACAATAGATTTTAACTATCTTATGGTTTATTTTTTTTATCTTATGGGTTATTAGGAAGTTTATAATTAGCAATTTTGAAGTTCTTATTAAAGGATACACAAGAAATAGTCAAGTTGGTCAAGATGTTTCTTGACTATTGTCAAGATGTTTCAGTCAATTGTCAGTTAAGATGTTTCTTCAGGTATCTACTGTCTTTCCTAGGCTTTTATTCCCAGAGCCTTGAACTGGAGACTAGACTTGCAGACCATCAGAATAGCATTTGCCTGGCCTGACTTTCTCACTTAAATCCTATTTATAGATTATGAATTGTTACACAATCCAATAATTTTCCATAGCAGATTTACCCAGGTTCCTAGTTCATTTTTCAGCTTATACTCTTTCAGATAGGTGTTTTTTGTCCGCCTTGCATAGATTTGAAAGATCGCCAGAGCAGATGTTAGCATAGTTTTCAGTTGGAATATCTTTGCTTTCTTGCAGAAATGCAAGCTATCATTTCTTGAAAACTTGATTTGAAATGTTTTATGTCATTACTATTGTTGCTGTTGTTTTTTTAATTGAAATCAGGCAAAGAAGGGAGGCAAATCCAAATACTAGCTCTTGTTGGATGATAGATAGTGTGACCTCAAGTCTCTCTTACACAACTTGCTCTGCAACTTTATGGATTTGATAATGGAAATATAATTTCTGTATCTAGTGGAAACTTTTATATATTAAACTAGTAAGAAGCAGAGGGTATATAGAGCTTTCTATATTTAATGAAGCTCTTCATTACCTGGGGATGTGATTCAGGAAATACCTAATGCATTTGCTTCAGAGTCCAAATTTGGTGGTGGCAAACAGAATTAGTCTAAGAATACCCAGAAGTCAATTCTCTTTCTGCATAAATGAAAATAATGATTATAAATATTGTTATTCAATGATTTCTTTCATGAGGGATCTAAGTATTTTATTAACCTAATCAGAAGCACAGCCTGATATAATTTCAGGGTAAAAATAAAGTCTTTTTTCTCCCCTCCTTCTTATAGACAAAGATTTTTAGGTTAAAATTAAAGGACATTTTAATAATGACCTTCTTCCACAGGTTACACATAATTAACCAGAATTAAATAGAAACCAGTACATGATTTGTTTATCTGAGATTGTTTAGCATTTTCAGACTAATTAAGTACTACTTAGTCTATTTATTAGTGAATATCAGTACACCATGGCCATCTTAAAGACTTAGTGGGTAAGTTGAGGCAGCATTTATTTCAGTTTTCTTAGGTATGGTTTACAGAACCCTACTCCATAAGACGCTCTAAAAACAAGAAAAAATAGATGCATTTGAAAACTGGTCTGCCTCTATATTTGTTATATATGTGCATGTCTATATTATTTATACATGTGTGTTTATATATATTACATATATATGACAGTCTAAATTGATACTGTAAAGTTTCTGAGAAGAAATATCTAAACATCTAAATTTTTCTGACTTATTTAAACCAGTTTTTCCCAAATATATTTGCCAACAGAGCTTTAGTCTTAATACCTATCAATACCTTTAAAAATAACATTTCCAGAAAACACACTGCAAAACTTTGATTGCTTTGATGAGATCAGGATTCTATATATTCAAATTATTGTTTTGAATATATTTTAAAAATATACAGTTGATCCTTGAATGACATGGGGTTTAGGGAAGCTGACCCACTGTGTAGTCAAAAACCTGCATGTAATTTTTGACCTCCCAAAGATTTAACTACTTATAGACTACCATGGACCAGTAGCCTTACTGATAACATAAACAATCAATTAACAGATATTTTGTATGTATATTTTTATAATAAAGTGAGCTAGAGGAAATAAAATGTTATTATTAAAATCACAAGACAGAAAAAACACTAATAGTGCTGTATTATATAGAAAAAAAAATCTGTATAGGCAGACCCACACAATTCAAACCCATGTTGTTCAAAGATCAATTATATTTTATTTTAAATTCTGGCCATGATCTACATAGAATGGGGATACTATACATCCAAATATTTTATTTTGTCCCTTTCCACTCCAAAAAAATGAAATTGGTCACATCTGTTACACTGCTCTCAACCACTTCAAGTTGGAGAAGAAAATGACCTTTTCTTCTTTAAAAAGAAAACAAAAGCAGTGCATAATATTCCTCCTCATCTGTTTAACCAGTTAAGCATAATGGTGAGTCATCATTTTTTTCCCTCTGAATAACAGAATTACTAATGTACAAACACTAAGTATGTCTGTTTTTAATCAGGAAATCTGAACTCTTTGTCAGAATATTTTCAGATATCTTTTTTATTAATGCTATAGCCAGGCTATGGAGGTTAGATTATATATGTAACTATGTAGCTATCCATTTTTTTAATATTAGATCTGAAATTCCACTTGGGCAGATACCAAACATTAAAAGAGATTGATTATATGCATGACTATCTGAATCCATATACAGAAACTTACCTATCTGCAAATTACAGAAAGGATAAGCTCAATTAGGGAGGAAATTATTATTTCACTTTTTCAGTGAATTAAGTCATTTTTTAAAGAGTTCAAGAACATTACACATAAAGAGTCAATAAAGAAATTTATTTTTTATTCATTCAAAAAGTATTTATTAAAGAATGGGCATAAGTATGAGATAGTATATGAAGCATTAGCTGAATGTCTAAGACAAAGATGGTTAAATCTCAGATTCTTAAAATCATCATGCAACTGTAAAGACGCAGGTAGTTCCCAATGAGTATCATTAAGTGAAAGATACTTTATTTTTTATTAAAAGATTTTGTTTATTTATTCATGAAAGACACACAGAGAGAGGCAGAGACACAGGCAGAGGGAGAAGCAGGCTCCATGCAGGAAGCCCGATGTGGGATTTGATCCCAGGACCCCAGGATCACACCCTGAGCCAAAGGCAGACACTCAACTGCTGAGCCACCCAGGCATCCCATGAAAGATACTTTAGAGAAAAACAGGGTTATTGATCAGATTTGGGCCTGAAATTTCTTGATGTTCTCCTATTCTAACAGTTTGTGAGCTTAGATTGGATCCCAGGAAAAAACCAACATCTTCAATTCCCAAAATCATTCTGATCCTCAAAATGTTACCATTTTAGTGAGTGATAGAATCAGTCACAGAAAAAAGGAATAAAATAGCATTTTTCCACAAATTCAAAGACCTAACCTAACCAGTCTACTTCCTGCCTCCTTCCATCTGGATCTATAACAATGCCTTCAGGTCTTTCTTCCGAGCATCTGAGTTCATTGTGGTTTGAAGATCACTTCCAAAATGGGAGATGATCCATCCACATTTCCAAGAGTTCCAAGAGAGAAGAGTAACTAAAGAAGTATTCCAAACAGAAAAGTGACCACTTGATGTGGAAGGCCTCCTAATTTCTTAGCCTGAAAACTCTGTAACCTATCACTGTAACCTATTTATGTCCTAGAGGCTGGAGTTGTAAATGGGGAAGTGGATGGTCATTGAATTCTACCAAGAAGTTATACATATGTGTACCTTTTAGACAGCTTATATTCTAGGAGTAGTTCATGTCTGTCAAATAAGGCTACCCTTCAGACTTTTTAAATAAAAATGTATCCCAGGCCCCACTCTAGATATCCATATATTTTTAGAACTCACCTAGGTTATTTCTAAAACTCTTTCTTTGCTACAGATAGTTATTAGATTGCCTTTAGTAAACAAACTACAATGACAGTCATCAAAGAAGTATAGAGAATTATCTTTATTATCTGAGTTATACTCAAAAGTCAAGTGGATGAGTTGCCTATATCAAGGAATATGTTTACAAGACTAGGGGGTAGAGTAAAGTCACAGAATCTTTTCAGAAGTGGAGGGTTTATGAGCACAAACCAAGCAGAGAAGCCAGACTTTAGGTATAGGGTTAGGGTTCAGAACATGAACTTAATGCTGCTTAGGGCTTAATGCTAAATGCTTAGGGCTTTTATATATTATTCAGTTAGGGGTATGGAAGGAGGCAAAGAACAGAAAAATTCATTAAATTCAAAAACTATACTGAGCATTATTTAAGCTTTCATTCAAAATTAATATCCTGTGAATCCTCAGTATGAGAATCAATTCTTACGGGTGTGGCATAGTAGTAAATATTTCAGGATGCTGAAATAGAAGATACATTTCCATTCCCCAGCCTGCCTCTTCCCATGACACATACATGTAATATAAGCCTAAAGATAACAGAAAACCTAGAGATCTATGTATCTGTGGATGAGAGTACGTGTCAGAGATCGTACAGCTGACTCATAATTCCATACATTTTTACTCTCTAATAGTGAAAGGAGAATGGAACTTCTGAAATATAATGTAAATATTATATATCATAAATATAGCATGTGTATATACTATATATATATATACACACATGCACACAACACACACTATTTGTTTGTTTTCTTGTTTACACAATGCTTTTGAGGCACCAAAATAAATGCTGTAAGTTTATTGGATGTAGTGACACTTTGGGAAAGAAAATACAGCTTATACTGGGGATACTTCATAAACATTTGATGTTACTCTAAGTGAATGTATTCCATGTTTCTAAGTGAAAAAAAAAAACTAGTATCTTTGACTCAAATTTCAGTGACAAGTTTTAGGAACATTATGGGCCTGCATGTATTATACATGTAACAATTTTTAATATGAAAAATATTAGTTCACATAGTTCACCCAGAAAGAAAGTCAGCAATGAGCTACCACTGGAAAATACTCCAGCAATGATTCAAAATTGGAGCAAGTTCATAGATATTTGGTCTCTGATAAGAATGAGATGCCAGTTATAATTTGCCTGTGGTGACCTTTTAAAATGATGTCAAGTCCCAAAGAACTACCACCATCTGGATGGTTGCTAGCTCTAAGACATGGATCTAAATTAGGCATAAAAAGTAAACCAGGATTATCTTAAATAGTGACAAACTGATCTTAACTTGTAATAGGCCTTTGTTGGTGTCCTAATTAACCGATTACTCTCTCTAAGTGCTTTCTAATTTCCTGGCCTTTACAGTTACTCTTATGGCAAGCCTATTACAAAAAGTTCATGAATGAGCCTCTTCTATTCCCTTCTAGATAAAGTGCTCACCAGTAGAATAGGACACAGGATGTATGATAGGTAACCACAGGATTAATTGTCTACAGCTGATTTTAGCAAAGTTATTGGGAGAAAGAATGAACCGGTACTGTATCTGGAAACTCTTTCAAGCATATAGGATCAAAATAATTCTTTTATGGGTAATAAATTCTAACCCACAGTGCTCTTTTCCAAATTTCTCCAGGCATTCAACAAAGATAGGACTAGCTAGATAATATATGGCTCAACTACTAATTACGATTTACTAATTACTATTTACTTAAGTTACTTAAAATAGCCAGTAACAAACCCAATACCACATTTCCAGATCACTAAAACATAATTACATTTCACAATCAACTAAAACTAGAAGACAAAAAAACAGGAGGGGTAATATCAAGCTGTGGCAGGCTTAATGATGTCTCCCAAAGTCCTCAACATCTGAATCCTGCAAGTATGTTACCTTATATAGTTAAAAAGATTTTATAGACATGATTAAGTAAGGGATCTTGAGATGAGGAGATTATCCTGGGTTATCAGAGTGTGGCCAATGCAATCACAAGTGTACTTTATAAGTGGGAGTCAAAGATACACCTGAAAAAGGAGGTGATGTGATAACAGAAGTAGAGATGGGAGGCTAGGGGGTTTCAGCCATCTCTACAAGTTGAAAGAATCACAGAACAGATTCTTTCCTAGAACCTCTGGAAGTACCCAGTCCTGCTGACTCCTTGATTTTAGCTAAGAAAGACTCATTTTGGACTTCTTCCCCTCAGGATTGTAATACAATGAATGTGTGGTGTTTTAAACTACTAATTTAGTGGTAAGATATTAGAACAGCCATAGAACCTGAATATAGATTTTGACAGCAGGGAGGGACATGCTGCTATAAAAATATCCAAAAATGTGAAAGTGGCTTTAGAATTGGGTAGACAGGAAAGGGTAGAAAAATTATAAGCATGATAGAAAAAATGTAAATTCAATAGAAAAATATTCAAATCAAGCTAGCGTTATAACTACTTGATATTTGCTTATAAATCATGTAATTATTTGCCTGCTCTAAATACAATACAAACTTCTTAAGAACCAAAGTCCTGGGATGCCTGGGTGACTCAGTGGTTGAGCACCTGCCTTTGACTCAGGTCGTGATCCCAGAGTCCTGGGAGTGAGTCCTGAATCAGGCTCCATGCAGGAAGTCTGCTTTTCCTTGGGGCACCTGGGTGGCTCAGTGGTTGAGTGTCTGCCTTCGGCTCAGGGAGTGATCCCGGAGTCCCAGGATGGAGGCCCACATTAGGGTGCTTGCATGGAAACTGCTCTTCCTGTCTATCATGAATAAATAAAATCTTTAAAAAAAAAGAAAGAGAGAAAAAAGTCCTGTCTGTATTAATGGTTGTTATGTCCCCCAGTTTGTTTTTTTTTTTTTTTTTTTTTTCGAGGTGGGGAGGAACAGAGAGAGGACAGAGAGAATGTTAAGCAGGCTCCATGCCCACTTCAGAGCAGAGGTGGGACTTGATCCCATGACCCTGAGATCATGACCCTGAGCCGAAATCAAGAGTTAGACACTTAATCAACTGAGCTCCCCAGGCATCCCTGTCTCGTATTTTCTTGAACAGTGCCTTGCATTTACTAGGCTGTCAAGAAATATATGTTGATTAAACAAATAATTTTTAAAATATATTTCAAAATGAGAGTGCCTGGTAGTCCCAATTGGTTAAGTGTCTGCCTTTGGCTCAAGACATGATCCCAGTGTCCTGGGGCAGAGTCCCATGATGGGCTCTCTGGTCAGCGGGAATATGCTTCTCCCTCTCCTTCTGCCCTTCCCTTCCCCTTGTGCTCTATTTCTCTCTCTCTCTCTCTCTCTCAAATAAATAAAATCTTTAAAAACAGAGTATTTCAAAATGAAATTTTAAAAAATGTAAATTGACTTAAAGAGACTGTTGTAGAAATATAGATATTAATGGTCTCTGCTGGAGAGAAGGAAGGGAGGGGCGCAATAGAGTCTATCTTAAGAATACCTAAAATGTCATAAACAGACTGCTGATAGAAATATAGAGGGTAAAGGTGATGCTCATGAAATCTTGTAAGGAAAAGAAAAGGAAATTATCAGAATCAGAGGAAAAAATATCTATTATACAGTGACAGAAAACTTTGCAGAACTGTATTCTATAGATATGTAGAAAACAGAACTTATAAGTAATGAACTTAGAAATTTAGCAGAGCAGATTTCCAAGGAATATGTTGGAGGTGCAGCCTGGTTTATTCCTGCTAATTATAGTAAAATGTAAGTGGATAGAGATAGATTGAGGTAATAACTATTAAGCAAAAAAGACCTAGTACTGGGAGAATGATTAGCCTATCTTGAGTCCCCAAAAATGCTACATTGGAGTCGCTGTCAGGAAACATGCTCTGGAGGGTAAGCCAGTTTTGTGGTTGATAACCTGCTAGTGCCTCTGAAGGATCAAAAAGTACATTGTTCAGTGACACAAAGGGCCTTTGAAGATAATAGGTATGTGACCCATGGATCCCTTCAGCTTCAGAAGTAGCCACCTTCTGACTTTCAAAGATTCATATTCATCTCATATGCAAAATACGTTCACCTCATCCAAGGTCTTCAGATTTCTCAACCCATTACATCAGTCCAAGTTCAGAGTATCACATAAGCCTTATCAGCTGAAAATTCCCAAGCCTCATCAACTAAATTAAGGCTAAGGGAGATTCTAGAAATAATTCACCCTGGGGCAAAAATCGTCTCCCATCTGTGGACCTGTGGGGATCATTTTGGACGTATGAAGTTCAGAACTGTAAGAGAATAAATATGTCTTATTTTAAGCCAATAACTTTGTGTTGTTATTTGTTACAGCAACGATAAAAAACGAATAGCCTGGTTTTAAAACGTTAAAAAACTGTAGTATTTGTGGTTGGCAACCTCTCTAAACAATAAATAAAATTTCAATGGAAATTTGTCAAAAAAGTTATCAACATTTTCTAGCAGAATTTTTTTTTCTGACAACCAAGTAGAAAAATTTATTGGTTAGTAGGAAGTCAGTAAAGACATTCTGTCTGACATGATATATTTTCACCCCTGTTTGAATGAGAATTAAGATACTCTTTTAACTCTAACCTCACTAAATTACCTTAGGTCGGCAGCCTTTGACAACTCTGAAGTTAACTTCTCTGAAGCTCAGATTGCAAAAGGAAGGAAAATAATAATATCTAATTTATGGGATAACTATGGGTGTTAAATGACATCCTTTGTAAATTCTAAAATAATAACAATGTTAATCTTTATTATTTTCACCTTACTTGTTTTATTATTATTTTAATATCTGTTTAATTCCCTGTTGGCCAAGGAAGGAAAAAAAAAAAGTATTTCATTTTACTTAGGGATTCATTTTTCAAATGTCTAGAATTACAAAGTATAAAGTCAAAGTTTTTTAGTTCATTCAATATTGGTTCAAATTTTAATAAATGAAATATTTTTAAGTGAATTTTAATTTGTGTATAAACTGAGAACAATTAAGTTTAGACTAAGTAAGTATTCTTTACTTTTAGGAAATCTAACGTACAATTTAGATTTACAGAGCAGATTAGGGAATTAGTATTTATTTGAAAGAAATCACCTAACTTCTTTGAATAACTACCAACAGGAAAGAATCATACATATACATATAAAGTGTCTACAATAAACTGTTTTTAAAAATATGCTGAAAGTACAGGGCATTATTTAGAAAAAAACATTTTTGTTCATTTGTATACATTTCTCTTAACTTTAGAACAAAGTCCCTCCATGCACATAAGGGATATTTTTAGCTCATTATGAATATCCACAAGAATGTGTGTTATTAATAATCTTAAAATTGTTTGCTTTCATACTTGTGAGTTTTCTTTACAAATAAGGTTCAAAATTCCAGAACTTTTTCATGCATTCCCTGTCTTAAATTAAGGAAAAATGTATTTTAAGATAAAGTGATGTTATCAATTTAGTTTCAATTAAAAACAAATATATCAAATAGGATAACACATATAAGATACCTATTCAAATCTCTAATACACAATAGACATTTAAGAAATAGAAAGAGCAAAAAAGAAAAAAGAAATAGAAACAGCTATGGTAAAATAAAAAATTAGAACTGTATGACATTATTATATTATCACTATTGTAATGAGTTTAGAAAAGGCCAAAATGTTATACGCACATCTTCACATAGATTCACGCAGAGTAAGTCTCCTATCTATGCAGACACACTTTATAAGAGTTTCTAATCCAGTCAGAGAAACAGTTAAAGCTTTAAAGGAACAACTTAATTGTTTTATGTGATATTTTAAGTTAACTGGATATATTTGGTTTTCTTTTTAAGCTAGTTATAGTTTTTTTATATTAAATTACTTAGGTGCTACGATATATACAAAACTGGAAAAAAATTGTAATTGTGTTTTCTTTTCTCTAGTAATGTGGGTCTCTCCTTCCTACTTTTTGTTATGGGCTAAGTAATATGCACATATTATCAGTGTATAATGTCCACTTAGATACTGAACTTGAGATAGCATTGAGATTTAGCACTATTAGAATCAGAATCAGAAATAATCAGAACATAAATCAGACCATAAAATGAGAATAAAAAATAAAATCAGTATCAGATTCCAAAATCAGAAATAATCAGAATAACACAATAACACTAGAAATCATATCTGTCTAACTTTATTACTATAATCTTCAGTTAAAAATTATTAAATTACTTCTTAACCTTAAGATGTAACTAAAAGTACAAACTTTGTCTTAAAGAATTATAAACTTGGGTGTTTTTTCTTATCATTTTCATTAATTATATATAATTTCATCATCCTGTTTCTTAAGTAATTTTAATATTAACAGCAAAATATACTATATTTAGTCTCACTATGCCCTCATTTGTATTCATGTTTATAGTAGAACATCTGTTTGGTTGACATTTTAAAAGTGTCTGTACTGAAATAAGGCTAACAAATGTTATTTGACACCTCATATAACTAAAAGTAATAAATCTAAAAATATGCAACAATAAGAGAAGGTGATATTTACATCATTAAAAAAACTACATAAATGCTATAAACATAATTCACCTTTAAACATCTTTATGTGACAAAGAAATGCATTCAGCCAATCACAGTACTTAGATATAAAAATGATCCATTTTTAATGTACATTGCAAAAGGTAACTCTAGAAGAAAGCATATCTTACTGTATGGAATTAGAATATGGCCCAATAAGTAAAAGTTAATGGTATATGTAGAAAAAATCAGTTTAAATTCCAGCTTTCTATAAAGAGAAGCAATGTGAATACAATCAAAAGCAAGGTCATATATATTTTCAGTGTGTGTTTGCCTATTTACACATATAAAGAATTCTTACATAATGACACACATTTTTTCTACACTCTATGCTTGTCAACACATTTTCATATGCATTTAACTTTAACCTTATAGTCACACTTTAAGGTAGATAAGCAGACATTTGATCCTCATTTTATAGAGTACATAACAGACTCAGAGTGATTGCATTGCCAACTACTCCACTGTAGTAACATGGAAGCTGTAGCTTGAATTCAGTTTTTTTTTTTTTTAAGCCAAATTCCAGAAATCTTGAGTTTGGGATGGTTATTAATAAATATTAGAATCAGTATATACTAATGGTGAAGAGGAAATAACACATTTTCCATTAGAATTAGCCTTCTGGGATTCTCAGAAGCAATGACGATGATGAATAAGGTTTGAGCTCAAAGGTCAGCCAAATCAATATTACCTCTCTTTTCAGCCAACTGAGAAGACAAAAAGATTATAAAGGTGGGAACCAAAATATTACCTTTATTGCTACTAAACTTGGAATTGTAGAATGTAGCTTGGACAAGTGGCAATGATAGACTTCCTATTATTGATCCCAGAAAGTCAGAAGAACAGTCACTCACAGCCCTGGACCACCATGAGCCTTCCCATGGGGCAGAGCCTCTGCTTTTAGGGTGATCCTAAAACCAAGATCCTAGGCAAGTAGACCCCACAAAAGAGAGAAGAGGCTAAGTTTCTCATGCCCAGTTTGTTCCAATACTACAATTAGGCAGATGAGGAGATGGAGAGGGCCAGAAGTGGTAAAATACTGGAGCTCACTCTACATGAAAGAAACTATCAGAAATGGAAAAGAAATCCTAAAAGCAGATGTTAAATAATCGTATAGAGAAGAATTATAAGTGATTACTATTTAGATTTTCTAAAAGGCTTTTAAAAAGTCACAAAGTGTCATATTTGCCACAAAAAGATATACAAAGAATCAGTTAATGAA
The DNA here is from genome assembly GCF_048164855.1 of Canis lupus baileyi. Lineage (NCBI taxonomy): Eukaryota > Metazoa > Chordata > Mammalia > Carnivora > Canidae > Canis > Canis lupus. Next base: position 13,357,650 of record NC_132867.1, read on the forward strand.
AGTGAAAGGATATACTATCCCAATAAATGTTGTATCTCAGTGAGACATTATGGCAACCTCCTGTTTATGTTGGACCTGCAGGCCCCATTGGGCAATTTTTTTTAATGATCTATAAAAGTGAGGCATATCTGACTTTTCCTGCAATCTCTTAAGCTGATGTAAGTAAGGAAGGAAGTGTGCAGCTTATTAAAACAATTTTCATAAGATGGTATTATCTTCCAACTAGAACTAAATTAAGTGATTCCTCTTTCTTCCTCCTGGCAGAAGGAGACTTACATGGAGTTTAATTATCTTAATCCATAGTTTTGAATTTCTAATATAGTAATAACTCTTATACCCCAGTCACTCCCACTTCACCCCCAGACTGGACTTTTAACCATAAACCAAATTCTGCATCTCTTTATCATAAAATGAGCTAGCACAGGTTTTTGCCCCCAGACACCAACTTTTTCTGGAGTTATGACTAGAGATAGTCAAATTCTTTGATCACTATCCATGTTATTTTGGATGAACTTGCGGTGTCAGTAGCCTTGTTTTTTGTTTGTGTCCCTTCTTACTGGGCATCTTTCCAGTTCTTTGCCAACCGGTTCCGTTCTATGTACAAACATGCCTTGAGGACAAGTTGTATGATGTCACAAGAAGCATGTAACTAAGCTGAAATGTATTTGGCAAATGTTAAACACTTCCAAATTTTGTAATGTTAAATTCACACAAATTGCAGCGAGAGGCCATGTATTTGTTTTCATAGGGAAATCAGTAACTCTATGTAAATTTAGAAAAAAAGAAAGTCATGATTTGGAGGTGGGTAGGAAGTGGAATGGGGGGAATAATTCACATTCTTCCCATTTTTTTTCTTCTGCCACACGCAAAAAAGTTAGTTATTGTACTAATCCACCACTACTCCCAGTGTAGTCTACAAACCAGCAGTATCACCCAGGGATGTCCTAGAAATGTAGAACTTCTGACCCCGCCTCAGATCTACTTAATCAACATCTGTATTTTTAACAAGACCTCATGTTAAGAAAGCACTGTATTATTCCATGAATGCAACTGTCCAAAGAGTACTCGGAGCCCAAAGTGTGCTGGGATTTTTTTTTTTTTTTTTTTTAAGAAAGCATTGAGAAAAAAAAAGAAAGAAAGCATTGAGGAATACAATAGAAATTATTGCCTTGTCCTTGCTCAAAACAATGGAGAGTCCACACCTGGAAAATCTCCTTGATCCACCTCAAGAAATAATGGAGTTGAAGAACGTCTGGAGAACTATAAACTTAAATCACTGAGAGGAAAGATGTCCTGCCACATGTGGAAGGGCTAAAGACTCATTCAGCCTGCAAACATGAAAGATGAAGCAACAGTGATCAAAGTTTACAAAATCATGAAAGGCACAGAGAGCATGTTCACTGATATTAGTGTCAGGGAACTGCCTACGCGGGAGAAATATGTCTGTCCTCTACCCCGGCAAACATAGATGAAGTGCCTGCTACTTAGGCAGCCAAGCAGCTGTTTGTAGTTAACCAGGTTTACTTCCAAGCCTGGTTCAGTCAGGACTGAATCTCAACCAAGGGAGAGGACTCTAAAGACCCTGGAGGCCTAGACAGTGCACTGACTCTGGGTCAAAATTCTTCTCTTCTTCGCTCCCATCCGCAACTACCTTTCCTTTTCACCCTTCCTTTCAAAGAGACTCCCTTCAATTATTTTTGCTTCCTGCCAGTAGTTTCACATTATATAACTGGACTGCACACATTTTTTTACTCCTTTGCTCACGGGTATGGATGCTCTCTTGATTTGATCTCTGACCACTACTCAAACACGCCAGCTTATCAGCTTCAGAAATTCCTGCAGGTCACCTTAGCTCTTGTTGATGGGTGATTTAGGATTTTTGGATGGCATTCCTTGGACCTTAGAGTGATGACTTCATTCAAAAAATGGGAAGTATTTCTCTATATAATAGTAAAACTATCCTGTTAAATGGTAGACTATAGAACTGTAAATACATTCAAGGAGGTCTGGTATTAAAATCGTTAAATCCATGGGAATCTACGAATCTGCGAAATTATTAAAAACTATGTGAATGTTTAAAGGAAGAAAGAACACTTATATATTTCTTGTTACTACAGTGGAGGATTTTTCATAAAAGACCCCTCAGTGGGTGGAGGTGAGCATTGAGGGGGTGGATGTACTTCTACCCACTGTGACATCTTTTTATTTTCAGCTATAAATTAATAACATTATCCAGTTCTAAACTCTCATTATGGTTGAGGAAAGTGAGGGACGAATAGAAATCTCTGGCAATATTTAGTATATTTTGCGTTCTTCTTCTCCTCAATTATTTCCAAACATGCAAGATATAATTTTTAACTTTACATTTACTCATATTTATACTTAGTATCCCTTAGTGATGTTTACTTGAAAACCCGATGTCCTTTCTTTTCCATGATATGAAAACGAATAGATAAAAATGTACAGAAATGTGAAATATTATGTATGTATAAGAGAGGACGTTTGTAGAACTGAAATTATGGATTGGAAAGAAACGTAGTTCAGGGAAGGATTTTGAAGAAAAAAGAGAGCATAGTGAGAAATAAAAAGGACTAATTGATAGCTCCTGAGTACAACTGGGAGCTGGATACAGTATTCATGCTTCAAAATATAACCCGATTTATTTCCTATAATCTCAGAGTTTGTAGTCAATATTTCTAAGGCCAGAAAAAATATACTAGATGTCACTACACTTCCTATATCATCTATGTAAGACTTGTTAAATGCTTGTTCCTGCCAACATTACCCTGTCACCTACCGCCAGCTTTTACAGGCAAGAGTGACAAGAGGCTTGAGGACAGTGATGGTGAAGGACTTCCTCTCCTCTCAAGCTACGTAAGGATGACTTCCTGGAGACTATGGTGTATATCGCCTGGATTTTGACAAATGGTCTTTCTGCCACCCATAAAAAATCTAAAGGAGGAGAACGCACAAATTTTATCTCATAGCAAGTTTCCCAGCTAAAGGTAGGCCCAGCTGGTTGAGAAAAGAATTCTTTGGTGAGGTTTGGAGTTTTATTTTTTATTTTATTTTATTTTATTTTATTATTTTATTATTTTATTTTATTTTATTTTATTTTATTTTATTTTATTTTATTTTATTATTTTTTTGGTTTGGAGTTTTAATAGAATACGAGGCCATAAGGAGAAAATCCATTATCACCTGAAATTATCTGGAAAAGTGTTGGGCCATGAATGACTTTCACATAGAAGGAGGAAACAGTAATGGAATGGGTTTGCAGATGCTGTTTTCCTACTGAGCCCAATTTATGCTACTAACTAGGTTCAATACATGGTATCTCTGATCCAGGTGATGCTGTGGAGAGTGAGGTGGAAAGGAAAAAGAAAAGCCTTGGTTCTTTTTGCTACCATAGTAAAGAATTGCAGGACAGCAAAATTAAAATAGCAAAGTTTTTATTGAAGTATAGTCCAAGGGAGGAGTGGGCCTCCGGAAAAGATGGGGTGTGGTTTTATATCAATTTTTTCTTTTGAGTGGGTCTTACGGTCCAACTTTTGAGTGACAGGCCTGTATTATATAATAATAATTATCCAGCTATACATGTCCTTTCGTAGGATAGATTCCAAATGCCTACACAGGGTAGGAAACTGGAATGTTATTTCTCTTCTAGAGACATGAGTCAGATAAGGACAAGGGACTGTTTTCTGCACAAGTGCAACAAGCACAGCAAACTTAACCCTTCTTTTGCAGGGATATTGTCACCACACGCTGACTGCTAGATGGGGGGGAGGGGAATAGGGTGGTCCCTGATGGTCCTGGAGCGGTCCTTGGTTGGGGCTCTCATCAGGGCATCATAGATCTATCATCCTATTGCTCATGCCCAACTTCCTGCCTAACAATAACATTAATATTCTGTCCATAGTCACATAGGCAGCAACTCCGTTTTGTTTTATTTTATTTTATTTTGTAAATTGTGTCCTCTTTTTAACAAATCACATTATGAATGAATTTACTACAAATTCACACACCTATCTTTCTGCCTAATTCCTCACTACTTGCCCAAATAAACTTCTATTCCAATAGTAATCATCAACATTTACATACTCTCTTTGTTTATTATCTTTACATATGACCCTTTGTATTTCCTGCCTATTTTTATTCCACCACATGTATTAAATACACAATTCAGCTGGACTTAATCTCTGCTTCAAGCCAATTCAATTTTAAGTGACATGTGTGCCAGCCATTGGGAAAGAATTATAAAACAAGTGATATGGCACCGTTGATTTCAGAAGCTAATGGGTCTGGTAGGAAATACATACATACAAACAAGACCACATTTGATAACTGTACAACAGAAGTAAAGAGTTATGGAAGGTCAGAGGAAAGTATCACTGCTTCTGACTAGGGCAAGCATTCTCAAAGGGAGCAAAACTTGGTTCTGGGGGCTGGGGAGCAAGAACACTTATCCTTTTTATATATAAAACAGAGTTATACATGTAGTAAATAAACTTACACAGTCTATCTGTGGTGTGCAAAATTTAAAGGAAGGACAATTCAGAAAAATGTCTCAAAGACTCTTGGGTGCTTGAGAGAAATACAGTAGCAGAAAAAAACTGAAAAATCCTGGACTAGAGGAATTGATGAGGTCAATGCAGAGAATTTTTGTAGGTCTTTATTTTGAACTAATTTAGACTTGAAAAGAAGTAAAAAATAGTAAAAAACAAAACAAAACAAAAACTATACATCCCCCATCCAAAATTTTCTCTGACTTCTTTCCAGATTTTTTTCTTTATCTTTGATTTTCTATAGTTTGAAAGTAATATGTCATGGTGGATTGGGGCAGGGGGGCATTTATCCTACTTGTTCTCAGAACCTCTTGGATCTGTGATTTGGAGTCTGACATTAATTTGGGGACATTCTCATTCATTGTTTCAAGTATTTCTTCCGTTCTTTTCTCTCTTCCTTCTCCTTCTGGTACTCCCATTATGCATGTGCTTTATTTGTTTTAGTGATCTCACAGCCCTTGGATATTGGTGTTTTTGGTTTGTTTGCTTGCTTTCAATTTTTGTTCTCTTTGCTTTTTAGCTTTTGAAGTTTCTATTCATATATCCACAATAGCTCAGGATTATTTGCTCATCCATGCCCAGCCTACTAGTAGGCTCATCAAAGGCATTCTTCATTTCTATCAGTGTTTTTTATCTCTAGCTTTTTCTCTTGGTTCTTCATTAGAATTTCCACTACTCTACTTACATTGCTCATCTGTTCTTGCAGGCTGTCTATTTTATCCATTAGAGCCCTTGCCATATTAATCAGAGTTGCTTTAAATACCCCGATGGATAATTCCAGTGTCCTTGATATGTCTGGCTCTAATACTTACTCTGGTTCTTTGAATTGTGCTTTTTGTCTTTTAGTATACCTTGTATTTTTTTTTTTTTGACAGTTGGACGTGCTGTAATGAATAAAAGGAACTGCTGTAAATCATCAATTACTAAATCATTACTTTAGTAATGCGGGTGTTGAGGTGTAAGGGGAAGGCAAGTGCTCCACAGTCCTGTGGTTTGACCATGGCATTTAGGGAGCCTATGTTCCTGGACTGTGAACTTCACAAGTGTTTCTCAGGTGATTTTTTTTCCTCTCCCCTTAAGTGGGGGCTTGTTTGGAGTGACTGTTCCACATCCAACTTCCTTCCTGATTTGGGGCCTCCCCACTGCATACAGTATTTATATGATGCAATACCTCTTCTCACATTACAGAAGCCAATGGGAGAGATGACTCTTTTGCCTGGTGATGATGGCATCTTACAGCAGAAAGAGCAGCTTCTTGGCCTACAGCTATTGTATTTCCAGAAAAGTACTCCCAACTGACTTTTCCCCACACATATTTCTGAAATCTGGTTTGCCAGCCTCCCATTAAGCCTGTCATTACATTCCATTTTCATTGCTGAGCAACTAGGACTGGTTTCTGAGTTTGCAGTCACAAACCCTGATGATATGAATCACCCCTAAGGTTTTTCTATAAGAGGGATGATGCCATCATCTCTCTGCATTAGGATGTTCACTCTGTAGTTAGTGGATGAAAAAATTGGACTAGAGATAGTAAGAATAAATATATTATGGTAGTTTTGACATGACAATACATTAGGAGCTTGAACTAGAATAGAGGAGGAAAAGGACAAAAACTCAATGTGATCATGGAGATATAATCAGTAATTGATATGACTTGGTGATTACAAGGGTCAGAGAAAAATGTGAAAGGAAAAAAGAAGCTAGTTGATTAGTTGATGACTCTTGAGATAGCATGGGTAGTATATTGATTCTACTCCAGGAGAAAAATATTGTGAACCAGAATATGAGACATATGGTAGTGTTTCAGTACCAAAAGTGAGAAACTTGAGGAAAAATAAATTAGATTCCTTTTGGAAATGCTATATTTGAAGTACCAGTGAAACACTTCTTAATATGCTAACCACTTATTCTGTGCTTACTTCTTATATAATGTTAATTACTGGTACACAAATTTTACTAACCCACAGTGTAGTACCTTTAATAGCGAGACACAAAATATCTGTGTTCATTTATTATAGCATTATATCATTTAAAGTAATTATATCAAAAATTATAAATATCTATGGAGGCAGTTGGCTAGATAAAACAATCCTGGGTCAGCCTGGGTGACCCAGCAGTTTAGTGCTGCCTTCGGCCCGGGCCTGATCCTGGAGACCCGGGATCGAGTCCCACATCGGGCTCCCTGCATGGAGCCTGCTTCTCCCTCTGCCTGTGTCTCTGCCTCTCTCTCTCTCTTTCTCTCTATGTCTCTCATGAGTAAATAAATAAAATCTTAAAAAAAAAAATCCTAAGCACACTTTCCATTACATTATTTACATTATTACATTATTACATTATTAGAACTTTACATTTTTAGAAATATTTTATAATCATAGATGCTAGTCAGAATATATCTCAGTGCACTTCAACATACTCATAAAGTATAATGCGAACTATGTATATAATAATAATATTATATACATATATTTAAAGGAAAACATACAAGCAGGTAAAAACACAAATAATTATGTATTGTTTTTAAACTCTTGGTTTACTCCCTTTTTAAAAAATTATACACACACACACATATATATATACACACACACAAATATATACACACACACACACACACACATATGTGCCATGGAACTAATTCTGGCAAAACACTGACATAACAATTGGTGTGTTAATTAATATAAGGTACAAATAAGTATACCTTATATTTGCTGTGCATTTATCTAATAAGTATTTATAGAGTATTATTTGTCACAATATCCTCTCAGAGAGAAAGAGATAGACAGGAAATGGAACATGGTCCCCAAAACACAGAATGAGAATACAACTACAAATATTAAACTACATCTTATGTGAATTTACCAAAGAGACTGTCCAGGAAGTGCTAAAAGGTAAGTTCCATAAAAGAAGCACATAAGACCACATCCTTAGCAGAGTTGTTTTTTTTTGTTTTGTTTTGTTTTGTTTTGTTTTCTTAGCAGAGTTTTAGAAGAAAGTTATATCATCTTTAGAGCAAGAAAGCTGATCCACCCAGAGAACTCAAGCAAACAACGATTCACTGGTGGTTACTTGGAAGTTCTAGACCAATGATTTGTGACTTAGTGTTAGGCCAGGCAGAGTAGCCTATTTTGGAAGTAACCATATGCTAAAAGTAAGGGGTTCTGCATTTGACCTGTATCAAAAAATCAGAAAAGAACAGGGATATGTAGAACATGAAAGACTGTGCACTTGAGGTTCTGCAATGGTTAAAATACTTGAATGCATCATCCTCAGTGTATTATATATTACTGGCTTTATTTTATTTCATTTTATCTTTATTTTATTTTATTTATTTTATTTTATTTTATTTTATTTTATTTTATTTCATTTCATTTCATTTCATAAGCTTTTATTTCAATTCCAGTTAGTTAACATACAGTGTGATATTAGTTTCAGGTGTACACTATAGTGATTCAAAACTTGCTTACAATACCTGGTCATCACAAGTGCCCTCCTTAATACCCATCAACTAGTTCACCCATCCCCCACCCACTCCCCTTTTGGTAACCATCAGTTTGTTCTCTATAATTAAGAGTCTGTTTCTTGTTTTTTTTTTCCTCTCTCTCTTTTTCCCTTTGCTCTTTTGCTTTGTTTCTTAAAATTCCACATATGAGTGAAATCATATGATATTTGTCTTTCTCTGACTTATTTTGCTTAACATTGTACATTCCAGCTCTATCTGTGCCATCCATGTCATTGCAAACAGCAAGATTTCATTCTTCTTTATGGCTGAATAACATCCCATTGTATATATACACCACATCTTCTTAATCTATTCATCAATTGACAGACATTTGGGCTGCTTCTATATTTGGTTATTATAAATAATGCTGCTATGAACATAGGGGTGCATGTATCCCTTTGAATTAAAATTTTTGTATCCTTTGGGTAAATACCTAATAGTGCAATTTCTAGATGGTAGGGTAGTTCTATTTTTAAACTTTTGAGGAACCTCCATACTATTTCCAGAGTGGTTGCACCAGTTTGCCTTCCCAACAATGTAAGAGGGTTCCTTTTTCTCTGTATCCTTGTCAACACCTGTTTGTTTTTTGAGTTGTTGATATCAGCCATTCTGACAGATGTGAGGTGATATTCATTGTAGTTTCAATTTGCATTTCTTTGAAAGTCCGTACTTCTGGAAACAAGAAAGAATAAAGGAAGCGAATTCCAATTTTTTAACTATCTAAGAAGTAATGGTTAACATACTTCTTATGTATTTTATGAATGAAAGGAGCAGCAGGGGATTAGTCATTGCTCAGGGGATTTTTGAAAGGAGATCATTGAATCTAGGACCTAATAGTCTACTTCAGAGTATTTAATTTTTCTAAAATTCCCATTTAGTTCTCACCAACAGTGGAGTCCATTTAGGTGACAGAGATGAAAACCAAAGAAATCCAGAGCTACATAAAACAAACTTAGTATAGCAGCTTCATCTTATTCCTAAAGTGAGTCAGGCAAACATGTCAAAGAAAACATATCCTCTCAAGGAATTTCTTTTGGGGAGGAGGGACAAGGGGGAAGGTATTATTCTACCTACAACAATCTAAACCAGTTATATCACATTTGGAGGTCAAAAAAATCAGGCCCAACAATAGCCACAGACTGGTACAGTTTTGGGTCTTTCCCTTTAGCTCTTCAGGAAAAAACACAGAACCTGCCTCCATCATCTTCACAAATTTCTTCTCAGTCTGTCCTGGAGGTCAGCCCTTCTGTCACACATATGCTAAGAAAATAGTCTTGCCAGTTACTCATATTCTCTGCAGTGCTGATCCCTTCCTGCTGAAGTTGGAACTCCAGCCACAGGGCTGGGCTGCCTGGCCTTCCTGGACATCTTACCTGGGATTCATGAAATCCTCCTTCTGATTTTTCCTCGGTCCTTGCTTCAGACCTCGTGTCTAGGATGAATCATATATCTTCAAGAGTTGTGGCTAGAGCACCAACTGAGTGACCAGCACTGTCCCACACTCAGAATAACTGTCCCAAACCTATATAACACCCACCCACATACTCACAGTGATGCCATGACCTGAAATGAAATCAAAATGGTTTGCATTCTCTATTTCCTTAGGATTTATTCTTTTTCAAAGAGCTTCAAGGAATTTCTTCTGAGTGCTGGAGAATATCCTTAAATTCTGTTCATGAAAGAGGCCAGAGTTCCCATACAGAGCCAGCCAAAATTGCACAAAATTTGCACAAAATTTGCACTTTCCAAAGAGACTGTCAAAATTTTGCCACTTCATACTATTTCTCTCTGAACAGATACCCAACATTTCCAGGCCTGGGCCAAAGTAGTGAGAAGTTTGACATTCCAAGTGTAGTTTTAATAAATGACTTATCACCCTTGTTAAAAATATCATAACGTGTTTAGGTTTCTAAAATGAGTTGACAGGGTTTGCAATCACAGCAGCAAGCACATCGGGCTTTCCACTCATACTAAGTTGGTTATAAAGGGCTTCATAAACTTCGCAATAACACAGCAGAAACCAAACTTGCTGTTGTCAAGAGCATTGTAGCAGACCCTAATTAGATACTCACCCGTTCCATTTTCTCTTGTTGAGCACGTCGGAAGAAAATTTCATAGCCTCTTTTGAGGTTAGCTTAGAGATCCATATGATTAGATTTAGCTAAGGAAATGTGAATGGAAGTGATATTTGCTTCATCCTGTCCTGTGTACTAAGATCTCCCAGAGATATTCAGCTAGGGTGTCCTCTTCCTTTTGCTCCGAGGGCAAAAGAACGCGAAAGACTCAGACATGACTGAGTCACATGATGAAAAGAACCAGAATCCTTTAATCACAAAGTTGAGGAAGTACCTTGCCCAGGAGACGCATCAGACTGTGAGACTGTGATGTATGTGTGCATGCGTGAATGTGTGTGTGTTAAACCACTGAGACGTGGGGGTTATTTGCTACAGCAACTAGTGTTGAACACTGTGTTACATGGTGTCAGGGGATATCTCATTGTGGTTTTGATTTGCATTTCCCTGATGATGACTGATGTTTAACATCTTTTCATATGTCCGTTGGCCATCTGTATGTCTTCTTTGGTGCTTGCTTCGGCACCACGTATACTAAAATTAGAATGTAGGTCTTCATTGGAAAAATGCCTATTCAAGTTCTCTGTCCATTTTTTAAATTGGGTTATTTGGTTGTTGGTGTTGAGTTCTTTATATATTTTGGATATTAACCACTTATCAGATGTATTATTTGCAAATACTTCTCCCATTCAGTAGTGAATGGGAGTTTTTTTTTTATTTTAATTTTTTTTAAATTTTTATTATTTTAGGGAGAAATTTTTATTTTTTTTTTAATTTTTATTATTTTATTATTTTTTAATTTTTATTATTTTAGGGAGAAAACCTGTTTTTATAATCTTAAGTGTGAACCACAAACAGGCTTTTCTGATAAAAGCTTCAAACCCTGTAGAGAAGAGAAAGGCAAGCACGTATTAAACATTTCAATAAATATGCAAAAAAAATTCAGCAATTAGGAACCTGGTGTTTTTGTATTTGAAGATGCAACAGTTTTCATGCTTTGAATGTTTTATCCTGAGAAGAGTTTTAAGGATATTTTGTTCTATATGGCTCAAAAATAAAACTTAAACATATATAACACTTATCAGGAATTCTCCATATGATTAACATTCTGGACTGTCCTAGCAACGTCTCACAATGAGAAGTCAAAAAAAAAAAATCACACCTACGTTGTACAGATAGCACTGAGAAGGAAAGGAACATCGGGAGAATGAGTCACTTATATCTGTTTTATGCTCAATGCTTTTGGTAAGTTCAAAAGATGATTGTAAAAACATCAATGATTTATTTGTTTCCAAATAGCCAGACCTCTCACACTGGCTCACCACCAATTACATAAGTGCTAAGTATTCAACAGAAGACTGCAGGTGACCCTTTGCTTCTCTCTGGTCCCTTTACCAAACCTCTGATTCTTACTTCAGAATATTTTCTGTTTAAAACCAGAGAACTGAGATTCTAAGTATTAACATTTTGCCTCTTGCTTGGGCCTAAAAGCTACCTGAGGTCCTAATGTGCTTATTTCAACTCCTTATAAAAATAAAAGAGCTTATTTATTTGTTAGTTATCATGATCTTTCCATGAAGAGAAGATTCATCTTTTGCTGTGTATTTCCTTTGAAAGTCAGATATTATAAAAGATTGAAAAAGAAATTCAGAAACTCCAATGTTTGTGACAATCACCCAACAATGAGGGCACATCACTGTAGAGAATCTAAAGTGTGACCCAAATGATAAATAATCACTCCTTTCTTGTTTCTTCTACTGTGTCTTTAGGGTTTACCTATCATTTTGGACTTTGAATGAGGAATTTCATTTTGCCATAAAAGTAGTACAGCAATGTCCACATAATCAAAATGTTTATTCTGGAAAAAAAAATTCAGTATGTTGCCTTTTTGTTTTGTTGTTGGTTTCCTTCTTTGTATAAAAGTTTTTTTTTTTTTTTAATGTAGTCCCAATAGTTTATTTTTGCTTTTGTGCTCCCTTGCCTGAGGAGACATATCTAGAAAAATATTGCTAAGACTGATGTCAAAGAGATTACTACTTATGTTTCCTTCTAGGACTTATGGTTTCAGGTCTCACATTTAGGTCTTTAATCTATGTTGAGCATGTTTTTGTTTATGGTGTAAGAAAAATATTTCTTAAGAAAATACCAGATCAATTTATATTAGGCAAGAATTGACATACTTCTGTAGGGCTTCTGGGATGATACCACAGATGCCATGTATCAAGCACTAAGGTAAATAACAGGCACATATTACATAGGTTGGTTCCCAGTAAAAATGATTTAGGAATATTGTTTGTTTGCATCTATGTTATTATTCCATTTTGACTTTCAATAAAGGATGGCCACTTCATCTTGCCTGACAGCATGGATTTTTAGAAAGTATAATTTACCTTTGAAGCTAAATTTTCTCTGTTTAGGAAAAGACCAGGAAGGATCTTTCCATTGCATACATATAAGACAAGTACCCATCATCATTCAGGGTTAAAACTTGAAATCTTCTAATTTGGAATAGAAATATTGATGGAGTGTGTAGAGTTGTGAGAGTTGAGCTTATCTCTAGCCAGACAATCTTATAAATGATTTTTTTCTTAAAATAAGTAAATTGGAAAGCTGATAGCCTCTATAGTAGGTCATTTGGGAGAGATGGCAGAGGTATTTGGGAAACTGCCTGTGCACTATTGGTTTCTCTTGCTCAATGGATGCATTTCTTTGTTTAAAAAAAAAAAAAAAAAAGAACCCCCACTACTCACTACACATTAAAAAAGAAAACATAGTAGCAAAGGACCAGTAGCAGAGTATGAAGTGATTTTAACTTCCTCCACTTTACATCCTGAGGAACTATGAAGGGACTATAGAGACATGGTCAGTAAACAGTGATCCAAACAATTTAGTGTGCCCAGATCTTGGCAATAAGATAATATTGGCAATGGACTCAACCTCAGACCTGTAAGACTTTCCAGTGACATTAACCAAGATTGGTTTACATTTGCTCAAAATGAACTCTAGTGGGCTTTCGAGAATATCTTAGGAAGAGAAGCTAAGGAATAAAATTATAAGATTTTCTCAATTCAAGGGACGCATTCTCAAAGCCATAGTGATTTGACTACTAAAAGGCCTGCAACCTTATATTGAACCAGAAGTTGGTTAAGCCAAACATATAAGTTATTTAGGCTCCTTTTCCCAAACTCTTTCTTATTCCAAAAGTGTACCGTCATGAGCCCTTTCCCCGATGCTGATTATAGGTTTCCCTTATCCTTAACTTCATCCTGCCTTGCCTGCAGGAGGGAAAAAGAAAGTAAAGCTTGAATGTTATTTTTAAGGCTTACTTGAACAAACATGGCATTTTCTTCTTTCCAAATGGCAACCTAAGTACATTCTAAACTGGGCCTGACACTTGGGTAATCTCTTAGAAGTTCACCAGGCCTATTATAAAGGAATTCTGCTTTATCATAAGGAGATATTTTTTGCCGGAGGGAGGCAGTCTGGCCACTTAGCTTCAAAGCCGACTTACTTCCACTCCACTAGCTCTAATTCTCAGTATATTGTAGCCTTTAGCAAAATAGCTTTAGCAAGAAATAAGGAAATGCAATAAAGAAAAAAATCATCAAGGGCAATGAGAATAGCCTTTTGAGCTATCATTTGCTTTTCACTCAGACTAAAAATATAAACTTTATCAGGTTGTTCTCAAGTCAGTTTGCACTCATCTAGTTAATGGCATGAAAGAGACATGATGAAGTTCATCTCTACAAAACACTGTGATTTCTTACTTCATGTGTAGTAAGTTTTTTTCAGCTTCATAGCTCAATATATAAAGTGAACTAGTTGACAACCCAAGCCTTATTTGTTGTCACAAAAAAAACTGTAGTGTATTTTCTCTAGTATCTTGTCACATCATTAACTCAAAAGAATGTCATTGCAGTATTGATTCTTAGAACAACCATGATAAAAAGAATTAGTGCTGTTTTCCACCTCTCATTAAGCAGAAGGGTTGGAAGGCTTGAGAGTGAGATTGAACAACTGGATGTGTAAGGCACACATCTATCTTTCCTTCCACTCGATGCAAAACTGAACATTGTCTCTAAGATGTATGTGTTAGTTTTTCCACTTAAAAAATTACTGAATTTACACATTCTATAAATTCAGACAGAAGGGATTACTACTATGGTCAGCCAACATAGGTAACAGTTTTCAAGGACCACAGGTCACATGAGTACCTACTGTTTAAATAGTTTCACATTGTCAAGTTTGACTAAACTGTCAGACAATTTTTTTTTGAAATGGCAACATTGTTATTCAGCGCCCTTTTAAGAGAAAAAAAATGTACTGGGAAGAAGAATTACCAGGGAGAAGTGCAGAAATAAAATTTCCTATTTCAGGCAGTTAGATAATAAATTGCTCAAGCATGGAAATGTGGAATACTTTACATCAACTAGAGAATTGTGGTTATTAAAATGATCTGTCAATAGAAACAAAGCAAAGTTTAGGTGATGAATAGCTAGCAGCTGCACCTTTGCTGCACATGCAGGAATTTATAATGAGGTTTAGGTACTATGTTTCTTTTCATTTCACTTTTTTGGTAAATAAACAGAGAAGCCTAGAAACATCTTCAAGATTATACTTGTAGTGGATTGCATCCCATGTTTTAAATGTTGTAGAATATTTATGTTTTATAAGGAAATGGTGGGGGGAGAGGAAGTAATGCATTTCTTCTGTTCCTACTGTCTTCATAACAAACCTGACAGTCCATGAAAGCCTAGCTAAGGAAATTTATACCAAACATAAATGCCCATGGGTCAAGGATAGAATCTCTCATACAATGATTACAAACTCTGAACTTTCTTTTATAGTAGAGAGCAGAGACAAATTAAAAAGCCCATTGATATCATCTTAAATCTTTTAAAATATATTGATCACAAAATTGACATTAGGATGAAACATTTAAGCAAACTAGTGTCTGATCCCCATACTGTATTACCTAAAAGACCACCTTAATCTCAAGTATCTATAATTCTAATACAAAATATAAGTAAATTGGAGAACTATGGTGTAATTGCTGTTTGGCCATAGTTACGTTCTTGACTTCCTGGACCTCAATCTTTCTAAACTTTGTAGCTAGGACCACTTAACTGCATAAAGTAGCTCCTCTCAATATTCTGGACCAAAGTCTCACTCTGGTCAGGTATTGTATGGCAGTCTCACAGAAACAGCGTCTTTTTGCTCATGCATGTTGATTCTAAGAACTGATCTCTATTATTTGTTGAAGCCCACTGACCAAAGACAACCAGAAACATAAATGCAGTGTAAGAAAGTGAGGTAAGATAAAATGCTTTATAAGAAATATATATTTGGTCATTCAAATGACCAAAATATATATTTCAGATATATTTGGTCTGTATCCACAGTTCCTGAAAATGCTTCAGAGCCATAAATGTGAATGAATGTCTTGTTATTAATTAAGGTAACCTAAGGATCCCACCCAAAGGGGTGGAGGGGGTTGCCAGGAGGACCAACCATGTGATTAAAAGGTTGGAACTTTCATTCCCCACCTCCTGACCTCCAAGGAGGGGAGAGAGGATGGAGGTTAAATCAGCAAATGGACAAGGACTTAGTCAAATATGACTATGTAATGAAGCCTCCATAAAAACCCAAGAGGATAGCTTTTTGGAGTGTTTTTTTGGAGAACTTCCATGCTAGGGGAACCAGAACACTTCCACATGCCACTGAGACAGACCCCAAGCTCTACGCTGAAAGAAGCTTTTTGGGGGGGACTTCACCCTATGTATGTCTTCATCTGGCTGTTGATTCGTATCCTTTAGCATATCGTTTAATAAACTCGGTAAACAAAGTATTTCTGTGAATTCTGTTAGCTGCTTTAGCAAATTAATTGAACCTAATGAGTAGGTTGTTGGAACCTCCTCCAATCTGTAGTTGGTCATCAGAAGCATAAGTAAGAGCCTAGGGCTTGTGACTGCTATTTGAAGTGGTACAGAGGGACAGACGTATACAGACTGAACCTTTAACCTTTAATTTCCTGTTATCCCCAGGTAGAGAGTGTCAGAATTGATTGACTATCTTGGACATCCTCCTGATGTTAAGTGTGGAAGAACCTCCCTCCACCTCCAACATTGGATTAGGTCTGGGAATTGGATGGGGTTAATTAATTTCCTGAAGCAAAAGAGAACACATACTAGAGCTATTGTGGGGCAGTTTGGAAAAGGCTATAGGAAAGAAGAGGATCTCGTAGGGTTTTAGCTTGTACTGGTTGATTCTAAGCAGGAACATAGAAGTGGGGGTCCTGTGTTGAGTCGGATGCATTCAATAAATGGAATAGTTCTACAATTCAGTATTTTAGTAATCTTTATTCAAGAAATAGGAGAAATGAAACAGGGCTGTTGATGTCTTTGGTAAGAAAATAGCAGTGACTCTGAAGAACTGGTCATTAGTAATATTGTGGGTGTGGTGCAGCCTTGGGTATGACTCTGTTAGAAGTGCTGTTTTTGTTAGCTTTGTCCCTGATCCATTGGAAAATGTTTTTCCTTTCACATTTTGTTCCTGATCCAAAAAAGTCTGTGCTACGAATCTCGGGTTCACATTTCATTCAGTAGTTCCCAGGATCCTACTTGTTTGGGTCTTCTGCTCAAAGGCACTAGTCTTCTGTTTCATTACTAGAGACCTGGCACATGCCTGTGAATGCCATTTGGCTGGGGTTGCAGTAGTTTTGAACATATCTTCCTCATGCTGATGGCTTTATGCGACTCGGCTGCCAGGACATCTGCCTGTTTTAGCTGCAGAATATTTTAGGTGCTCACACTTCCTTCATTGCCTGCTTTAGGAACTTCTCCTGATTTTCTGCCTCATCATTTTCGTCCTGTTCAGTCCCTCTCGCCCAACCAACCAACTGGACTCCAGTAGGAAAGAGGAAACAGAGCGACAGAAAGTTGAAAAATCTGGTCCCAACTACAAATGTCTCCAAATATATAAGTGTCTGGCAATGGACAATTCATAGTACAGGCAACACCAGTGAATGTTTTATTATTATTGTTTGCCTTAAAAGAGGAGAACAAGCACATTAAATTAAACTGAAATAATCAATGATGAAAGGGGAAGTATTTTGTCTTCATTTCAAAACCACACCAAGGCAGCCTGGGTTTAAGCCTATGCTATCAGCAGTATGCTGCTGGAAAACAATGATCTAACCTCTTTGCATGTTGATTTGCTTCCTCTCAAAACAACTACAATCACAGTCTTACTTCCTAAGATTGTTGATATGTACAGTGCAATGTGCCTTGCCATTATTATTATTTTTAATAAAGGCAATTTCTGAAAATGGTGTCAAAAGGTATTGAGACCAACTATAAAATTATTGTTAGAGGTGTTTCTGGAAAACACGACTTAAAAGTTTTATTCTTAATGTTTAAATGATTTTTTAGATTAGTGCCATTGAACAGGAATATATATGATGACAAGAATGGGAATAATTCAATAACGTAATTTCTGAGATAATACACCTAAGGTCTGCCGATGTGAGTAACAGTGATGTAGTAAGGCTAACAAAATTCTTAAGTGCCATTGTTAGTTATGCCATTGTTTAAATCATGTAGGATTTTGTAATTTACATGGTCCTAGAGGTTTTAAAAGTGCATATTATAAATCAAAGGAATAATAATAATAGCCATAGACATTATCAGCAAATAACATGACTACTAAATTATCTTAGCAACGTTCAAACTAATACTCATATGTAATGTGTTATTATTTTGCTTCCCTTCAATATTTGTTTTAGCCCAATAATTCAAATTCTTTGCTCTTGCTCAATGTATAATATAAAAATATTGGAATATTTTGCCCTTAAATGGAGGAATCATTTAAATTAGACTATTTCTATCAGGCTTATATATATATTTTACTCCAAATATTGCACTGTGATAACAGGTAAAACATCACTTTCTCAGATGGAGGTGGTGACAGTTTTCTGCACCCTGCTTAGCAAGCCCTCAGCATAGCTGAACCCCTTCATCGTCACCTTACATTTGCTTATACAATTTCATTTTCTTATCAGCCAATTCAACACAGTCCCTCAGCATAGGAACAGAAGGCTTCTATTGTACTCTTTACCTTTATCGAGCTCTGGCAAGCACTCTCCACCTAAACATTCTTGAAAATTAACTTTAAATCTTTGCCTGAGGGGATTTTTTTTGCCTTCCAATTTTCCACTTCTGTGGTCTTCTCTTTGCTTCAACATATTCTGAAATGTGTGCAGCTGATAGGAACACATTTGGAAAGGCAGTGCCAAGGAGTATCCCTCTCCTTGGCTATTTCTAGATGACTGCCCCGGTTTCATGCGCTGTGTAGTCTGCTGTGGTGGTGTCTGCCTAATGAGGCAGTGGTGGTCATCTAACGTTTTAGGTGTCTTGGTAGATTCCAACATCCAGTCTCTTATTTTTTTTTTTTTTTTAACACTGAGACAAATTGCAAGGGAAAAGAAATTTAAATAACAGTCACAAAAACTCTCCAATGTAGATGACATAAAAGCCACTTACTAACGTAAATCATATCTTGGCAACTTAATGTCTTGCAGTAATGAGAAAATTTGAAGTCATTCCTAGGAACAATAGATCATAGGGCTCCTGTCCTTAACAGGAGCTTAAGATAAAATGAAGGGAAAAAAAAAGAACATTAATATAGGAAATATAGGAAACAGCTATGAAAATAAAACAAGAAGCTACACTAAATCAAGATTTGAACATCTTAAAAATAGTGCTGCTAAAAAGTGGGAAGCAATTTTAGGGATAGTAAAATCCTTAAAAAGAGAGAGAGAGAGAGAGAGAGAGACTAAAGTTCATTAGTCTCAAATGCAGCTTCACGTGAGGCAAAGCCAGACAACACACGGGAGCATATGTGTCATCACTAAAATATGTGCAACCGAACTTTAAAAATAGAATTTGAAACTTGCTTCTTCTGGTTGGCACTTGTCTCTATGAAGTGTGGGTACATTATTTTATCCATCACAAGTAGAGACTTTAGAAAATAGTTGATCACATCTAGAGGATGGATTTTATCAATTCAAGAGTAGCAATTGGATTCAAAGATAAACATATACCTAACAAATACAAAAGGGACTGGATATTAAAGTT